>NC_081571.1:50496728-50696465 GCF_022355385.1 Mustela nigripes
ATATATATATATATATATATATATATATATATATATATATATCAGCCCTTTTTCTGTACTGTCATTTGCAAATATCTTCTCCCATTACATAGGTTGATCTTTGTTTTGTTGGCTATTTCCTTTGCTTTACAGAAGCTTTTGATCTTGATGAAGTCCCAAAAGTTTGTTTTCGCTTTTGTTTCCTTTGCCTTTAAAGACATATCTTGAAAGAAGTTGCTGTGGCCAATGTCGAAGAGGTTACTGCCTATGTTCTCCTCTAAAATTCTGATGGATTCCTGTCTCACGTTGAGGTCTTTTACCCATTTCGAGTTTATCTTTGTGTATGGTGTAAGAGAATGGAACAATATTTAAATGTCACTAATTAGGTTACTATGTTATGTATTCATTAGGATGAATAGTGACCCTTTCCCATTGTATAATACTTTTTTTTACTTATCAACATCAGTTTTTTAAGAAAGATTCCCCTCCACCTTTCTACCCTCTTTTAAAAATTATAAGCTTGAAAAGTTCTATAAGAAGTATATAAACTTAGGTTGACAAGACTTCCTGTTAATTGTCTAACAATGAAACCTCTGTGTTCAAAAGTCTTGTGTTCACTACGTTCACTTTTTCATACCATTTACTGTAGTCATTTCCTAAACTCAAGGAGTTAAGTTCTAGTTACTCTGGGTTTAGGACCAGGCTCTAATCTCATTCTAGTCCCTAACAGGCAGCAAGCTTCATGGATAAAGTTCCCTAAACCAAAATGGTAGAACTCCTTTGAAAAAGACATGTGTTCCAATTAAGCAGACATGTGTAAGTAGTGATAAAATTAGTAATTTATGTCAAAGACAATATGTGATATTTATAGTCTAAACAATCCATTGCACTTCTAAGAAAATTTTTAATACATGATAACATTCTCAATTACTAAAACTTTATGGAACATGAAACTTTACTTTTAGGGTTTTTTTTTTTTTTTCAAGCTTTCTAAGTAAATGATGATTTACCAACTATAGGAAAAATATACTTAAAACCAAATCTGAACAGTAGTAAATATCCTCAGGATTTTTGTCATTTCTTGCTAAGTCTCTAATCTAGTTCTGGGACAATAAGAGAGTTAAATAACCTGTGTTAGACAGAAGAGTCTCCAAACCTGTCTTAGCCCCCACAACTCCGGGGAGGGGGGGGTGAGAGCCCAGGTGCTCTAGAAACTCCAGATAAGCTCACCATCTCCCAGGAGTGAGAGGGAGAGAGGACTCAGAACTCCAGGGACCCATGGCAAGATCCTACACTTTGTACCCCAACACCCACCACTTCCTCGCCTATCTGCCTGAGATCATTGGGATTAGTCTCTGTCCTCCATTCTTGTTGACATTGATCACATGAAGCCCAGGGCTCCCAACTAGTCCCTGACCCCCTGCATTCCAACCACCCTATGGCTCATGAGCAGAAAAGCAACAAAGCCCTATCCCCACCCCCTGGTACAGTCCCCTTCACTGCTTTGTTTTTCTTCATAGCATGTATCTCATCTGAAAAACTATGTTTATGTTTGTCTCACTGTCTCTCTCCACTAGAATATATGGTTAGTGAGGGCTTGTCTGTTTTTCACATTATTGTATTCCAACCACTTAAAATAGCTTATAGCCAATAACAGGTGCTCAATAAATATAGGAGTGAATGAATGAATGAAACCCAAGATATCCTGTGAATTGAATTTAAATCAAGTTATATTTATCATGTTTTTAAGGGTATTAGGCACTTATATGATTAGGCTGCTATAAATAAGTTAAGGATGAGAGATACAAAGATTAAAAATGAGAACTGGTTCCTTCTTTCTATATTATTCATGCCTGATATTTGTCTTAAAGATGTGTGTGTGTATATTTCAGTCTCTCATATGTGTATACACACACACACACACACACACACACACACACATATACAAACAAGCCAAGTCCTCAAGAAAATATTACCAATTTTGAATATTAATTCCATCTCCATAAGAGAAGGAAGAAAAAGCACAGATATAGTACTACCTTTCATCAGCTATAGTTTTTGGTATCCAGTTACATAAATTCATAATATTTCAGGGAATATTTAGTGAGAAATGCACATTTTACTAGGACTTGGGTCAAATTTCCTTACCTGGCAAGTAAAAATAATTTGCTTGAGTGAGAAATTCTCAGTTAGGAAAATAATGTACTGAAAGACATTGGAAGTCAGAAGAGAAAAACAAGGTTATTAGTAGGCCTTTATGCAATTTATAATCACCTACCTCTGGAGGGGTAAAAATGGTCCCGTTTCTCATTGTTGGCAATTCTTCTCAATGACCAATATGTCTACCAACATTTTCTTCTGGAAAATACAGTCAAAGTTGTAACAGAAAATCACAGATGCAATCAAATTCATACTAATGGTTGAAATGCACCATATGTCCTCTGATACCTATGCACAATAGGGTGCAGGTTTAATGACTTTCTTATTGTGCCCCTGTTGTAATTAGGTATTAAAGGACATATGGTATGTTGCCGTTTTAACAGTGAATTTCCTTGTTTTTTATTGTTTTCTATCAGAAGCTTAACAGTCTTTCAGGGTAGTACTACTAGTGAGAATTAAACCACATGTTGATTTCATGTTTTTTTTAAGGCTTGGAATCTCATCTTGATTAGCCTTATTAGTGTAGTGCCAAAGAAAATATCCAAATCAAATCTATTTTCAGTTAATATGGGCTAAAGCATATTGAATTGGTAAGAAATAAGTGAAAACTCTTTTAGAAATATAGTCAAGACACTGTATGTAGAGGTTTAGAAATCAAATTATAGCTTATTTGTCCAGAAAGTCACCAAAAATGTGATGACTTGGAGATTCTTCAAACTTCTTGCAAAATATTTATTATCAAAATCATTGTTTTTAAATAAGCAACTACCTTCTAAGAAATCTCTGTGTGATTGGGGAAGGATATAAAATCCCAAGCAAATATACAAAACAAAAATCCAACTACAAACAGAAAGTCAACAGAATAAGAACATTGGAAGCTATGAGTCATGATGTTTAATTTAGTTTGTTCAAACACAAGCTATGATTTTTCAGGCCTAAAGAGCATGATATATGCTAATTCAATAAGCCAGAAAAAAAAAATATCAGATGAGCTCAAAAGAGCATTTTTTATTACCATACAAAAACAAATCAAGGAAACAAAGATATGATGGTGAACTATACTATTTCAAGGCATTTCAACACTCACCTTAAACTTAAAATTAAATCTATTCTGCGATTTAAACATATATACCAACCAAGCTCTGATCAGTTTTAAATTTGAATCTTTCTTAGCATCTAGAAGGGATGTTACACATTTCTAGGAAGCAAATTTCACTGACTATGGAGGCATTCCACTCGGGCTTCCCTAGATTTCTGCATTTCAGGTCAAGGAAAGGGAAAGATCCTATCATGCAAGTTGATATTCTGTAGTCGTAAGGATGGTTACACATCCCTGTCCCAGTCAGCGCGAGGGCACATTACAAAATAGCCAGCCAGGCTTCCAAATGAGCCATGAAGATTAATAAAATACAATCTCCAGCCGATGTTGGCACCTCCCTGTCAAGCTAGCTAATGAGTACTGTGTTACTGTAAGAGTCAACTGTCACATTATCTCTGGACTAATAAATGGATTCTAAGACAAATAACAATACACAACTAAAATTCAGTGAAAAGAGCTTTTCATTTATTGCAGCCTGGTGCAGCCCCAAGAGGCTCTAGCTGTCGACACCACAAGCGTTGTCACTCTGTATAGGAAGTATTCAACGAGGGTCAAGTCAGTTTAGGCAAAAGAAATCCGGAGTTCTTTTCCCAAATTCAAGGTTTAAGATTAACCATTAAGCTTAACTCCTATATTCCAAGAAATTTATAATGCTAAGAGAAAATTTTCTCTAACAAATGAGTCTTTCAGGAATATCCTAGACAAAACTTTTTTGGGGGGAAATGGTTCACTTTGGGGAATTTTTAATTTAAATAAGAATCTATGTCTTACAGTGATATGATTATTAGAAATGAACTTTACCTCAGAAATGAGATCCCACTGCAGTCATTTTGTGTATGTGTCCTTCCAGATGCTGTACCAGAGGAAGGAGGCTGCACAAAAAAACTGGCAATATGGCCACCACACTCATAATTCTGTTTCTGCCAATGCAGCTTCAGTGTCCTTGAACTGAATCTGATTAGGAAGTATAGCTATATGTAATAAGAAAATAATAATGACTAGTTACAAAAGATCAAGTTTTGCAAGAAGCGTGATCAACACAGTGAAGGATATGACAGGGAAAGCGTTTTATCTAGTTTGTGAACCCAGAAAGAAGATGTCAAAGGAAGGAAAAGAAAGAAGAGAAAATGAAAGGAAAAAGAAGGGAGGGAGGGTGGGAGGAAGGAAGGAAAAAAAAAGTAGAGAAGAGAAAGAGGAAAATACAGGATGTAAGTGTCTTGTGCCCTTGAATACATGAAGATTTGTTTTAACACATCCATGTTTCATAATGTTCCTCCTGAGCTATCATTTATAATAACATAATAAACCAGAAATCTTAACATCAGAGAAGGCATGCTCCCTAAAATACATGGTAAAGGGATTCATTTACTAACTTCTGTGAGAACTGCAGAATGGGAAGAAAGTACAAAAGAAAACATAATGGGTTGAATTTCTAGTCTCCCCCGCCCAAAATTCGAAATTATAGAAGTAGCTTAGGACTTGTATTGGGAAATCCTTGTTTTACTTGTCTTCCATTTCTTCCTTTTTTTTTTTTTTTTTTTTTTTTAAGAGAGGGAGAGAGTAGGGAGAGGAGCAGAGGGAGAAAGAAGATCTTAAGCAGGCTCCACAGGCAGCGTGGAGCCCAACAAAGGGCTCAATGCGGGGCGCGATCTTATGACCCTGAGATCATGACCTGAGCTAAAATCAGGAGTTGGACGTTTAACCGACTGAGCCACCCAGATGCCCCTATTTGTCTTTAATTTTATTACTTAATCTCTCTTTATCCTTTACAATAATATAATATATGGGCACATAACGTACTCCCTAAGTACTGGCACATAGTAGGTGCCTAAGAAATATCAGCCTCTCCCCCGCTTCCTTGCTAGCTCTTTCTCCCAATCCCCTCACGCCCTCTCCTGCCTCTGGATTTAACTTGCAAACATTAATTGTCCAGAAGATGGAATTCAGTTCTGAAGGTGTTCATTCTATGGTTCTTCCTGCCCCTCTGACTCCACCAACATTGACATCAGACAAGAATGCTTGCAAATATTTTTCAGAACTAAAATGTTCATTTTTCATTTCAATAGTGCAGCCATTCCACAAATTCTCCTTCAGTTTAATAAGCAAACAAGATTGTGAAGATGTTAGCTATCATTATTGCCCTGACAATATTGTTATTGTTGTCCTGATTTTTGTTGTTATTGCTAAGGTATTTATTAAATATTTTTTCAAACTATGTCACCCCTGAAAGAATGAACTCCCCAGGTTTACCTCCTTCCATTTGAAGTAATTCTTCCCTTTATTGTTTCTTGTATTTCCTACAGACCTTGTAAAATAATGTTTCTAAAACCAAATTGTTAGGTTAGTTGGCTACTTCAATATTTATATCATTTGAAACTTCAAAGGATGCTATCTCATTCTTGTCCATCATCACCTTATCATTCTTCCACAGTTTTGGAGAACTTTAAAAATACATTATTAAATTATTTTTACTAATAAGTGTCATGTGGGTGGTGTTCATAACCTTCAAAGATTTTCATGCAGAATAAAATCATTTCTTAGACACTAACAACAACAATGTGAGGTAGGTATTATGGTCATGAACATGAGAAGAGGAAACACCACAAGGGGTAAATGACCTGTCCAAGGTCATATGCCAGAATGTGGAGAATTAACTGAGATGCAGATCTTCCCACTCTGCGCCTCGCCTCTTCTACCTCAGGTGTTATTTGCATTCTCATCTCTGTCCATCCTACTTTTAGAAGAAGGAGATTTGTCTTTGCCAGGCCCGAGAGTCATTTCAGTCTTCTTGGTCTGTCTTCAGATGGCACTCCTCTGCCCCCTGTCCACATACAACATCGACCATTGTCACTATCTTATCAGGGCTTCCTCCCTAATGTAGGTATATAGTTTCTGTGGTACATTTATACGGCAGATATAGACACTTGAGAATTTTATCCAAAAGAGGAAAAGAGAAAGGAAACGTTAGAAGAGGGTACCAAAAGATGAGGAGAAAAATTGCTTACAATAGACTTTACTATTACATCAATGTGCCCTTTTCTTATCCCTCAGGCTACCATGACAGGAAAGAGCGTTCTCAGAGATCAGAGCTAAGTCCCTCAGCCATCACACATACTGAGACCACTCCCGCCAGCCAATCACAGAGGAGGACGGCAGGATTTTCATGGTGATTCCTTTCACATAATGCACAGGAGGGCAACAGTAAATACAAAGATTAAGATCTATGTGCCAGACAATTTTTACATATTATTTTACTTAATACTCATAGAAAGAAAGAAAGAAAGAAAGAAAGAAAGAAAGAAAGAAAGAAAGAGGAAAGAAGGAGGGAGGGAGGAAGGAAAGAAGGAAAAATGTTCTCAAAGTAACTTAAAGCTAGGTACTACTATCATTCAATTTTACAGATGCAAAAAACCAAGACTTTGCAAATTAAACAACTCAGTGAAGCCCACACACCAGAGATGCATCAGAGTCAGGATTCAAACTCAGACTATCAACGTCCCCCTCCTCCATAAGGAAATGGGACCAAACTGAAACTTCCACTTGGCCATTTCCCTCTGAGGGTATTGACAAAAGAAAGCATTATGATTGCTATTTGACACTGTCCCTTTCACAAAGCCGTTGTCCCCAGCATCCCCAGACAACCAACCTCATCTTATTCAACTCTCTGTTTAGGGGATTATAGAAACAGAGGGAGCAACAGTCATACAAGTTCATCGGCCCGCTGACAGCGGTTCTGCTCAGATGAATCACTGGTGGGCAGACTGGAGGAACCGTCTAGGAAAGATTTTCCCCTCTTCTCCCCCCCCCCCCCCCCCCCCCCCCCTTCTAAGGGATGCACTATTGTGGGCTCTGGGCCCTAAAAGATTTCCAGTATATTACATGTGTCAGTAACATTTGCAGGCTCTTCCTCAGGCTCCAGGACCCCAAATGACTGAGTCAAAAGCTGGAATTAATTGATGAGGTCGCTGTTGGTTTTCAGACCCTGTTCGAAGCAGGATCTCTAGGCGGTGTCTGAAAAACACACTCTCTTTGTTGTATCTTCTTTGTGTAGGAAGGGGATGCTTTTCCAGCCATGTCAATTTCATGCCAGTTTGGTGGGTCTGCAACTTTTTAAAAATTCACTTAAAAAAAAATTAAGAGCATGTCCAAGAATAACAAATGAGAAATTTATATCTTCAAAATATGTAGATTCGAGATTTGTTTTGGAAAAAAAATGCACAAAGCTCTACTGAGCATCTGTAACAATGATATATCTACACATTCTATGGCCAGCTATCTTTAGTTTGTTTTTATATCCTGTGGAGTGTGACATCTGTGCAAAAATTATGAACTGACTCATATACATGAGGTGCTTATTCAGAGTTTGAAAAATGGGGCTATTCTTCCACAGTCCAATTATTCATGAAGAAATTAGAGAGAACTTTAAAATCTTGGAATCTTTTTCTTAATTTATTTGTGTGTTGCTCGAGTCAGCCTGATCAAGCAGAAACTATCCGTAACAAGGGTGAAGGTTTTTCTAAGTGGGTTAATTGTATTTATTTTCATGGCCACCGGTCCCTCGTTTGCTTTTTATAAATTACTCAGGGCAAGGGGCTAATCTCTGTGATCGTTCTCAATCTAGACGTAACAGCTCAACCTTTCACTTGAAGTGGATCTTTTCTATTACAACCCTTTTATGAACCACCTGTAAAAGGAAGGAAGGCTATATCCACGTGGAGATATAGATATATGCATATAAAAATTTATAACTATTCCCTAATCACTCAGACGTGTAGGCTAAGCATCACTTATGATTACTACACAGATACTATTATACAAAGAAGTGCATTTATATGGAAAACTAAAGAAAGCTTTTATTATAAGAATAAATGTTCACTGATGCTGAACTCTAGCTATCCCATTAATGCAACAATAAGGAGATTCATTCATCTTTGTCAGTCCATATTTAAGCCCCCTTAAGTGTGTCTTCAGGCAACTAAGAGAAATTAGATGATTCTCTCTCTCCCTTTGCTATCCTGGCAGGAAATTCTATCCCCACTCTCCCCCTTCTGGATTTTCCCTCTACTAAATAAATTTTCAATTAGCATTCCAGCTTTTGAATGGAAAGTTAATCCTTCATTTATGTGAAAATCTTTGCAAATAGCTGTTTGTTCCAACTTTTTGACATCAGTTGTGGTTGGGGTGGGAGGTAGGGTATACAGAGCACAAATCCAGAATAATTGATTTCCATCTTTTGGCCAATTCACCTTTGAAAGTCAAGTCCAGAGTGGGGGCGGGGAGAGATTAGGAAGTTGACAGAGAGGAAGGGAGAGAGAAAATTCATTTTCCTTGAGTACCTACTATGGTCAGGCATTGTACATGATACATTCACGTGTATTATCATAAGGGAAAATTTCCTCCCAGCCTCTTGGGTTTGGGAGGTTGCTTTGTAACATAAAAGCAACAGACAGCTGGAAATTTATAAGCTTGGAGTTGAATTTCCCTTCAGCTTCAGGATCCTCTATATATGAGACTAGACACGTGCATCTCAGAGACAGGGACTGCTCTTCCTAGACCGTGTAGCTCCACGGGCCAGAATCTGTGTTCTCTAGCATCCCAATGAGCAAAAAAACCAAATCTGTAACTTTACAAATGAGATACCTTCTTCTTTGCTCTGTTCAAGAGAGCATATATTTAATAGCACTACTGTCCACAAATTTTAACCCCACCACACATCACTTTACCACTTTAGTTTTGTTTTTATGTTCTCCATATCTGTAGATGGAGCCATGCACTGAGATGACCTAGGAACCCAGTCTAGGAGAAGGATGGATGGCCCAAAAGAAAATCTAAAGAGAAGTAGTTGTGCTGGTGTGTCCAGGCAAAGGCATGGATTGATACATAATCAGTATTGGCTAGTTATCTACATTTTCCTGAAGGGGCCTATGGAGCAATTATATAAAAATGCTGAAAAGAAATAAGGCCATGTCAAAAGATATTCCTATAAATTCTAGTGGCTACTTCGATTTTTAAAAAGTGATTTAATCACGTATGCAAATTCAGTCTCTCCCACCAAAAAAAGAACAGTTTCTTGCTCCAAGAGGCACTAAGCTTATATCAACTATATCATGAAAGATCAGTAAAAATGGCGTGAGATGAATTTGAATATGACTTTTGCTTGCTGAAGAATCTCTCAACACAAGACTGCAAGAGTGGGGAACACTGTCTTGTGAAACAACACTCTACTATTTTTGCTTTTTTTTTTTTCCTTCTGTAAATACCTTATTATAAAAGATTTTTTTCAGGTCTCTAAAAATAAGAAAAAAAAATCAAACCACAGAGAAAAGGCCCTTTAATATTTTGCAAGGCTGACATCATCATTGTTAATAAGGCATTTATTGGGGACCCACTGAGCACAGTGACATTCCAGCTTCCCACTCACACTTCCCACCACGGTCCCCGCTGGACGCCAGCCTCTCCGTGCAGAGTTAAACGTCTCCGATGCAGCCCTCTTGGTTTATTGTTAATTAACTTGAAATCTAGATCCCATCCACATACGACCTAAAATACAAATTGTATGCACTTTGAACATAGTCTTTGAACATTCTTCACTAATTGTTTAAATGACGTGTGGATGTTGTCTCTAGCAGTTGGTTTCACTTTAACCTTTGGACAAATTGAAAACTTTTTTTTTTTTTCCGTAAAACTCCATTCTTCTTTGTAGTCTTAATTTTGCACCACAGGGACTGTTTAATAAGCAGGTTGCAGGTAGAAAAGAAAGACCTGATGACCCAATATTCTCTGTTTTCCCCAATGATTAGATGCAGAAATTAGTCGAAGAAGAAGAAGGAGGAGGAGGGGAAAAGGAAGAAAACAAAAAGAAAAAGAAAAAAAAGGAAGCTGGGTTATGATTGGTTACACATATATAGGAACAATTCCCCGAAGTCGTTAAGGGGGCAATAATGAGAGAAAGTTGTTGCTGAAATTGATTTTAGGCGGAAGCCAGTTTCATTTCCCTAAAAATTCTTTTGTATATTTATTTAGTAATTGGTCATGAAATAATGCTTCAGACAGGCGTTTTAGAAAGCATACCTCCTGTTTAATAAATCTGAGACTTTGATAATTATTAATGCACAAACGCTGGCAGCGAGATGCTTTATTCCCCATGTCATAGTACAGCTATTAATGATACTCAAAGGAGTGAAAATTACCATTTCGGAAGTGTCCAAAGCAGTAAACTGGTAAACAAGCCTGCAGTTAGGGCTATGGATGATATGAATCAACAAGGGTGAAAAGATTTGGTTACTCTGTGTATTAGTGTTAATAGGAATAGATTATAGAGGAATATTTGCGATGTGACCTTCTGTGCACTAATTGAAATAGTATTCAGAGTCAGCATTGGCGTAATCAAGTTAAACACGGAATCATAAATCATCATGAAAAGTGCTGTCACAACTTCCCCGTTAATGCCCTGGACTGCTGGGCAGCCTCGTGAAAATATCTGCTACGCCGATCTTTAGGTTAATAGGAACAGAAATGGCATTTAAAGACTATTTGGATCAAATCTGCTCTGAGGTTGAAAGTGTTCCTCTGTTAATTTACTGGTAATTTGAAGTGATGTAGTTAGGGTTAGAAAGAGCACAGCTGAGCCCCTTATAGCAAAACAAAGGGCTGTGGGAGTTTCTTCTAATATTTATTTAATTGCTTTAGGGTACAATGCTAATCAGTTTTAATATACATGTGTAGTTTCCTTTGTTTCTCCGATATAAAGCATTTGGCAAGTTGATCAAATGCGTATCATTAGCCGTCCAGCTTCAGGTGGTGCATTTGACAATGACAACCTCGGTACCCTCGTATTTCTCAGACGGAAAGGTTTTATTGTGCGTACCTGGAAATATTTCTGACAACTGAAACTATGATGTGTCCTGAGAAAGAAGAAGAATTTACTAGCGATATGTTTCTTGTGAACATTTTTTATTGATTGAATAGAATCAAACTAACAGGCTTAAGAAAAACACCGAGGAATTTGTTAAGAAATGATATATACTGTTGCCAATAACACCCAGTGCCTCAGAGCAGAGGAAGGCTGTGCTAATTTAACCAGTTACTCATCAGATCATGTAGACAATAAGATGTATGATGCTAAGACGTAAAGGGCTTGTTTATGATAATTGGCTTCAAATGCCATAAATTAATACAAATTTCAGTGGGCAACTGATGATAGAATCTTTTCAAAAGCACAATATTTTACTTCAAATCTGAAAACACCGCAAGTCTATCCAACATTAAATAATGTATTTAAAACTTAGCAGGCAAGTTAGGTGGATAAATGTTGGTCTGCTAGGTAAATAATCCTAAGGGAATGGTTCTTCATTGTCATTCACATGAGTAGGGAGGGAACGGAAGAGAGGGTAACACATCTGTAAATACAGTAGGACATTTAAATTCCCAACAAAAACTTCAAACTTTTCTACCTTTAACAGTACCTGAAAGTTCCTTTTTCAGTCCATACCCTTAGAAGCCAATCCGTTGCTGGCAGTTACACGAGTACCATATATGTTCTCATACGGTTTGCAAGTATCAGAAGTGATTTCTAGGATGAAATGATTAAAACACTGGCCAACAAAATATTTTCCCCACTTTTAACAAACGGAGGTCATATTTTAGGAAAATTACTTAACAGAATGTTGAAAGAAGTTTCAATCACCCTGTTTAAATAGGGGGTTAGTCATAGTACCCTAGGTTGATGAGCTCTTTGTATTAATTTCTCTAATAAAAAAATGAGTCTGTTGTCATGATTCAGGGAATTATCCACCCTTTGAAGACGAAGCTTACATCAAGTAAGCAGGGTGAGAAAAGGAAGGAGGAAATTTCACCGGGTGAGAAAAATTTTATCTCCTACCCTTTCTTCCTTTGTTACTAGAGATACGAACACGACATAGATACAGTAGCTGATGTTGGTAAACTCCCAAACCATTTTAGGACACATCCCTAGGAGCACAGAGCTAGATGTGTCCTTAAGGAGTTTGTAGGGGATGTGTGGCGGGAGCAGAACTAGAAGCCACTTCTCCAGACTCCTAAACCTGTGACCTGGCTTCTCCGCGATTGTGCCTCCCACATCTGCCTGGATCCGCAGCTCCGGCAGCGAATGGGAACCAGCGAGGTGGGATGCTAGAGACCGACCGCTGTATGCGGGCGCCCTACGAATCCATACCCGAGCATCAGACAGCACCAGGTACAACCACTTTCACTGTGGATCGTGGTCCCCTACGCAGAAAATCTAAAAGGGGGCGGCGACTAGCGAGGAGGTGTTTCTCATCTTTCTGAGGTATGAGACCAATTAATACATAAGTCAGTCCAATACATGTTTTTAAGACTTTTTTTTTTCTTACTGACTGCTTTCTGTTGTCTTCAGAAAATGGCACACTCTTCTCAATTTCTGGGGTTTTTTTCTCGTTAATACTTAGAAGGACCCAGAATTGAGCCTGAGTATTTGAGTAATAAGTGCGACATAAATATGTGTGAAAACTTCAAAGTTACACAGGTTCATTATTTTATGTGTCTACTCGGTGGCCATAATTTTAGGTTTTTAAGATTTTTGTGCATAGATTTCTTGAACGGCAAGATTTTGAGAAGTAGGGGTGTGAATGGAATTCTCATCTAAGCAGGGATGTTCTACTTTGGCGTAACAATTGCACATCTGACACTAATTTTAAAAATCTTTTCTCCCAAATGCCTGCTCACCACCTTGGCTTTATAGGCTGACCCACCGTCCGTGAGCATGGCTGCGTGTCTCCTCCACTTGAAGAGCCCCATGAGCATAATATAGCCAGTGGGAGTGCAGGACAGAAAAAATATACACTGCTTTGCACACAGCCTGAAAATCAAGGCATAAAAGAGGGAAAATAAATCAGTGCGCCCCATTCGGCCTTTGCATGCGTAATTCATCAATAGAAATAAGTATCCAAAATGTTTTACCAGCGAGTGTAGGACAAGTTACTTTATTTTTCATTAATATCTAAATCATAGCTCTATCCCAGACAATTCCAATATAGATTATATGGACTATATAAGCTACATATATAAGATAAATATCAGCAAGTTGTTGATTTTAGGATATTTATTATCTTAGAAGTATAGTCCATCTAGTTTTGAGGTTGATCTATAAAACTGAAAATAATGCAAACCAGTTAGCAAAAAGATAAAACAAAATATTGGTGCCTAAGATTATGAATGGCAATTAACATTTACTGAGTTTCTGCAATATTTTGATCACTTTAGTAAGCACTATCTCATTTAATCTTCCCAGTCATCTGTGAGATTAGAGTTGTTTTCTCTATTTACAGGGGAAGGCACTGAGGTCCAGAGAGATGGAGTAACAAACCCATGAGCACACAGATATTAAATGGTAGGCTCAAGATTTCATCTCACATTTCTTGGATCTAAAATCAATTCCTGGGATGCCTGGGTGGCTCAGTTGGTTAAGCTGCTGTCATGATCCCAGGGTCCTGGGATCGAGTCCCATGTCAGGCTCCTTGCTCAGCGGGGAGCCTGATTCTCTCTCTGCCTCTGCTTGCCGCTCTGCCTGCTTGTTCGCTCTCTCTCTCTCTCTCTCTGACAAATAAATAAATAAATAAAATCTTTAAAATCAATTCCTTTGACTACCCCCATGCTACTTCTCTAATCCGGTTAACAAATGGACATTTTTTAAAAAGAGTTGCATGTATATGTATACCCATGCGAGTAGGTCAGTGACTAAAAGGGCAGCAAAATGGTAAGGCCTAAATCTGAGGTCTATTAGCTACTTTCTCCTTTGTTCAGCAAGTTCGGCCAGCCTCTCAAAAACATTTACTACTTTATAATTCTTTCCTCCAGCCAGAAGGGCTTTTGACATTTTGGGGCCCATGAGATGGTGGGTGGACGGAGTTCTGCCTTCTAGATAGTCTTTTATCTGCCTTAGATTTTCTATTGTAATCCCAGGCATCCAAAGGAATCAAAAGCACTCAGAGATTTGTAATAAATAAATACGGGAGGACAAACATAAGACAGAATGTTGGGAAGGTTTCTTTTCATAGTATGAAGTAGCACTTTCCATTGTTATGAGAGTCCTGAAAACACATTTCACCCTTTGGAAAGTCTCCAGCATAGGAGTGCCTCTCCGGAGTTTGGAGAGAGGGAAAAGAGAAGGGGGTACTTCACCTTCACTGTCTCAGGCTGCGAGCTCCGGGCTGAGGTTACTGTTCTGCATATGACCCTCTCACAGGGCCCCCCCAGAGACACCAGCACTGCTGAGCCTTACCTGCACCCCCACCAAACCCAGGCTTAAAGAGAAAATTGCAAGTAAAAGGATCCTCAACCACTGAAAGTCAGGTACAATGTTACATGTGTTTTTTAGATCATAGTTTTAAAGATCTGAACTTGTCCCACTACAGATAAGAAAGTTATTACGGAATTCACCCTAGGTCCACTTCGTCCCATGGTCTTTGAAAAAAACCTACAGCTGAACCCTAGCTGACATTTCATACAGTATCTGAGGGCCAGCTAAAAAGGTACTGTTGGTATGAATAGCCTGTAAATTGCACGAAAAACCAAAAGACATATATGAGCCATTGCATATTTAACTCAGACGAATTTTATCACAGCTAATTTTTTTAATCCTCAAAAAGTGAACATGCGATTATTCAGCTTATGAAATAAATACATTTATATCAACATTGTCAATTGCACTGTCTTTCTCCTGGTCTAGTTTTCCAAGATAATTTGTCTCTCTATTCACATTATGAGCTTGCAATGTCTGTACATAAAAAAGCCTCATTGCATTTTTTCACGTTAAATTTTGACATAATGATTATATTCATCTTTTGAGATGTTGTCCTACATGGAGTTCTTAAAGATTTTCAAATTAACTTGTTCAATTCTAAAAGTCCAAGCATGATTCTTTCAGTGGAGAGGCAAAAAAAAAAATGCTTGAAAGATGAATTCATAAAATTCTATCCCATGCATGATCCTGCTCGGCAATGAACGGAGCGCTTATAAGAGAAGGATAAATCTAATTTAACATTATAACTCTTTTAATAATAAAAATATATAGATTCAAAACCTCTTCAGTGACCCTGTCTCACACAGTATAATTCCCTAAAACTTCTAAGTCACTCAATGATAAGAGGCTGATCTAAACGCTTCCACTGCATTAATCAAATACCAGGTCTAATTAAAAGAGCCATGCACAAAGCTTTTTCAAAATGTTGCTCAGGTATTGCAATAATTTCTGATCACCCAAGCCTGGAAGACAAATAATTAGAGCTGCCAAAGCATTCTGATGAGTGATGTCAGCATCTCCAAGTGACCTTCCCTCCACTAATTAATTTTCATCTTAAGAAAAGAGACCCTGTTGTTGCACATTATTAATTGAGTTCACTAAAAGATGCGCCTGATTAATTTTTGTTGATAATACTTGTCATTCTAGGCAGCGGCTGTAATCATTCTATTGGGTTTTATTTTTTTAAGTTGATCTAAGTCCTTTGCAATGTGACTGATATATCTGATACAAAATATCATGCATAAGGGCATATCCTATAATGGGTCTGGGCTATTTTTCATGGCAGTTGTTTGCCAAGGTAAAATGAAATGTCAGAGTGGAGTTTTCGGAGCCGTTGGAAACTGTAAAGGAATCATTCGCTTTGCCCTCAGAGCTTAGTGAGGCCACTAATTCTCAAGTCCCCCCAAAAGATAACTGCACCCATCTGGCAGCCTCCTCTTGGTTTTTATGGTGAAATACCCTTTCACTGAAGAAAACGCTGCCATCGCCGTTCAAGAATTCTTCATTGCATTTCTGTTATTATGAAAAGATTTCCTACCACTTCCTTTGTCTTCGAGTGGGAGAGATAGCCTGGTAAGCCCTTCCAGCCTTCTGACCCCGTGTGAGAGGCAGAAACTAAGCCCCGAACTTGGATGGCTGCCCTGTTCATTCATAAAATATTAGGATTAGAAAAAATAGAGAGACAGCTATATTAAAGTATTTATTTCATTAACCTAAAATTAAACAGGAAATTCACTCACACACCTAATGAATGTAAGCTGTACTCTAATATGGGAACATTCGCATGTCATTGAATTTCAGGACCCTTATTAAAACCATAGTTTGTTTTCAGCAGAACTTTCTAAGTATAGAATTAATTTCTTGGAAAAATATTGTGTTTCAGCTTCTAAGTGAAAATACTTCGTTTGGTATTGGGAAAACGAACTCACAAGCCTTCTTAGATTTTAAAGGGATCCTACAAAGTGAATTTTGATGACTTAGTCTAAGTGAACAAAAAATGTCGTGGATATCTATGCTTAACAATTAAGAGAAAAATGCTTACTGAAATGTCTTTTTCACTTTGCTGAATCTTTAACTCTGTAAAGGATCTTGAGTGTTTTTTGTTGTGGTGGTTGTTGTTTGTTTGTTTGTTTGTTTATTTATTTATTTCAGGGGTTTTTTTATTTAATTTTTTTTTCAGTGTTCCAAAATACACTGTTTATGCACCATACCCACTGCTCCATGTAATACATGCCCTCCTTAATACCTACCACCAGGCTCACCCAACCTCCCATCCCCTCCAAAACCCTCAGTTTTGAAACAGGCAAGATTAGGTTTTATTATCCATGCAGTATGCTATCACTTAGAAGTTTAAAGGAATTCGTAAACATAATACAGAAAGAAAACACAACTATGTCTTTTAAATCTCTTTTGAGGTAGCCTTCTCTACTGATAGCTGCCCTGTTATATTTCCCATCAGGTAAATACAAGATGTCCGGAAGCCATCCCAAATCTAATACAGGATAAAGTAGCCGTATTGCTTAAGTCCAATTCACACCCCTCTGTGAGCAGTCTTCCGTGGAGGGAAATGGCGGCACTGGGTCTCTAATAGTAGAGTTCAGGCTCATTGTTACCCATCAATAAAACCTAAATGTCCACCAAGAACTAGGCACTTAGCATATCTTCAGTGAAACCTGGAAGACCTAAAGCTGAAAAGAATCTATGCTCTTTCATCCCTGAGGAAACACAAATTGAAAACCTTAAGATTTGGGGGTAGAGGAAATTCTTTTGTGAGCTAAAAGATGGAGTCACAATGCAAAAGAAAAAAAGGAAAGAAAAAGAAAAAAAGAATGTGTAGACAACCAAACCTGATGGTTCATTAAGATATTTTCTTGTCACAGTATTTTAAAACAGAAAACAACATTAGACCTTATTTGTCGCACCCAACATTTTACGTATAAAGAAACTGATTCCCAGAACATTTTGATTAACTGAATAACAAAAGATACAATCCTTCAGATTAAGGAAAGCAGTAGAAAGAAAGATGATAAACACTAACTTGTATTTAGTTAAAATATCTTTATTTAAAATCATGAGCAGTGCATTTTCTCATGAAATAAAACGCAGTTGTTCCAGAGAACTGCTGAAATATCTGTGTGGATCACAACATATGTGTTTATCAGTGTTGATCTCTTCTTTATGCTGTGGTGCTAATGGGTCATACGTGTGGATTCTGCTGTACCTTGCCCAGGTTCTTGCCTAGGGGGTTAATGGATAGAACAAAGGGAAGGAGCTGAAAGGGAAGAAAAAGAAGAGAAGAAAGGAAAATTAAGGAGAGAGAGAAGGACTCTATCGTTTGGGCACATTTTAATTTTTTTCTTGTGATTCTTCCAGATTTTAACTCTTTAACCTGGAAAAGATTGCCTCCATCTGATAGTTTGTGGCTAAGTTCAATGTCTTTCTGCCATGAAATTAAGTTCAAATATTAAACAAGTAGAAAAAAGAAAATTGGGCCAGTTTTATGTTATACTATTCCTCATAAATTCACTTCATGAAACTTCTACAAGGCAGAGTCTTACTGATGGCCAAGCACATCTCAAGAATTGATCATGTGTCTCTAAAATGATGTAAATGGCGCATGATATGTGATTTTTATCAGTGGGGAAAAAATAAGTCATTTGCTTTTTAATTTGAAGAAAGCATAATGATCTTGAGGGAGCAAACTTTTGGACTTTAAGGAAGGAAAGACAAATAGGTTCCAGGATACCTTCCTAAGGACAATGAAGAAGAAAATGTAGTATTCTTGCTCTGAATCTAGGTGAGTTTGGCCGAAGGAATACCAGACCTTAGGAGGGGTTCTTCTTTGGGGTGATGTGATTTAAATCAATATGGAAAGATCATCTCTGGCTAATATATCTGACATTAATTTTCTAATCAGATTTCACCTATAGTCTGTCAGCATTCCTTTCAGAAATCATTGATATTTTCCTTGGATGAATACATCATAATCTTTTTACTTTCTCTTGTGACTTAATTCCAGTTTTAATAATATTACATTTTCATAATTACATTTAGCCAAACCAAAAATTGGAAAAAGAAGCTCTCCAAACTTGGATTCTGACTTTTAGCTATGTCTTCATTCTTGATGTCAAGTGGAGTCTTTGATTTTGTACAAAGAACACTTTATAGGGTAGATGTCATCGATTAATGTTTAGTCCTAAGATGGATACCTATTCAGCTAGTTAACTTTAATTTTCACTACAGTTTTCTTGGACTGAGTTGTCCTCAAGCCCATGAATATCTTCGCAGTGACTGAATGAATTTAATCTGTAGTCACAATATGTGTGAACATAGCATCTCCAGACACCTGGAGGCTTTCACATCTTTACTCAATGTGAAAGATTCGTGAGCAGTGGGGCTCAAAGGATTGGTGCAAGATCTGAGATTAGATTAATTATGAGAGTCAGGATGGCCAAAACACAGCAACAATAAAAAATACCCTGTGAGATACAGAGTCAAACAACCTTTGCTTGGCATCTTCTTTCCCAGAGAAGTTACTTACACTCTCTGAGACTCAATTTCTGTAACATTACATATACATTTTACATCTCCCTCTCAAGATTGAGGAGAAATAGACAAGATAATGAATGCAAGAGCATCCAACCTAGTGCCTGACATGCTGTAGGAACTCAATTAAAGTAAATTTGCACCCAATCTAGGTTTATTAGTCACTTTGCTTAACGAAATTTAAGGAAAGATTCCGCACCCTAACTTTCTTAACTTTGTTCTTCACAGCGCTTCCCCCTCTCAAGCAAAGCAAATACAAAGAAACTGACGTCTCTGGAATCCTACCAGAGCCCAACAAAGTGAGCCTACTGATCAACCTAAGAAGTGCAGCTTCTAAGACTGATCAGTGTTACATGACGTTGGTAGAATCCCAGAGATGTGGGGCAAAGTTCCAAAACCCTTACTCAAGGTCAGATTTGTTAGAGTTTGAAATCACATATCAAGAAATATTTCATATTCAGCAAATATAAGAAAGTTTGCTTCGTTTTGGAGATGCAAAGAGGACAGGGAAAGAAAAGCCATGGGGAGTGAAAGTTAAAGTCACAATCTGACTGTCTCTTCAACCTGATTTGGAAAAAGAGTTTTAAAGCTTAAAAGGCTGCAAGCAGCATGATGATCTATGATAGTTTAACTTCTTAAATGGAGTTTCACAGACCTCACTAAATTTTGACAAATCTCACATCATTTAATTTTTTAAGAAGTGTATTTGACCCAAGGTTTTTGAAATACCTTTATATTTGACCTAGAAGGCACCTTCAGCTTAGCCTCTTTTAAAGATACTTTTGACAGAAAGTTAGCTTTGGCTAGTAGCCACACCACCATAAGTTTTAACCTTGAGTGTGCTCCAATATCTGGTAGTATTTGAATAAGTGACTTTCAGGTGAAAGTAAGAGGTCAGGAAATAAAGTACCAGAGTTATCAGGATTGATTTTTATTATTTATTTTCCATTAATTGCCTGTGCACTACCCCCCCTCCGATTTAATACTTTCTGAAAATTTCCTTCAGTTGTAGGTCATTAACAGTAATTTTAATGTAGGTCATGTCCTATTATAACAAATTCCAAAGACTTGTCTGGACAAAGTGATGGAGTGGAAAGTGCTTTGGGCTTGGAGTAGGAAAGCCTGCTTTCCAGTCCTGGTTATGCCACTAACTAGTTGAATCAACTAATTCTGCCTTAGATGCAATGATGACCATCAGCTCTCCGATCTCACAGGGTCTTTATAAGGGTTGAAATAAGTTCTTGCCTGTGAAACCATATAGAATGCTGTAAAATATTGCACACATAAATCATTACACTAATTAAATTATGTATTTGATTTATGTTCTTGAAAATTTGAAGATCAAATATTGTTTCCATAAATGACTCTTGGAAATAACTTCATCTTAAATATATAACTGAAATAAAAATATTCGTATTCATGGAATTTAGGCTATAAAATTGAAGGCTGCAATTCCTAAAATAATTATAGTCTATAACGTTAACCCTGTATAATAGTAGGAGCCTCCTAATAGGTCATGCTGCTTCTATCCTTGTCCACTTAGAGTCTATTTTCAATATCTGCTGGAATTATCCTTTCAAATCATGAGTCAGATTGTTTCATTCCTCTTTGCAAATCTGTCTGATGACTCCCTCGTCACTCAGATTAAAAGCTGAAGTGGTTACAAAGGCCAAAAGGACTTCCTATGTTTGCCACTGTCAACTCTCTGACCTTCTTTGCTACTGAGTTCCCCAGAACCACAGTCCCTCCTTGGGATTTTTGTGTTGTCTCTTCCCTCCACCTGGAACATTTTTTCCCCAAATGTGGTTGACTCACTGATGGCACTCAAGTCTGTTCAAATGTCATCTTCCCAATTAGACTTACCCTGACCACTCTATTTAAAACTGGACTCTTTCTCCACGTACTCAAAACACTTTTTCTGTTCTAATTTTTCTTGTTTCTATGACACGAATCACCTTCCAACATACTATATAATTTGCATATTTATCATGTTTATTGTTTGCCTCCAGCCACCATAATGTAGCCTCCACTAGGGAAAGGATTTCATTTGTTTTGTTCAGTGATATAACCCATGTACTTCAAACAGTGTCTGGGCAGTAAGTGCTCAAAAAAATACTCATTGAAAGAATGAATGATATAACGATGATACCACATAAACCTTCGTTGTTAGGTATGCTTCCCTCTCTGGCCCATTTTTGTGTTCGACCGTAAGCATTTACAGAATATATGCAATCTGAAAAAGAGTGAGAAATGTGGCTATAAAAAGAGAAGGAAACTAGCCAGCTCTTCTAGACACAGAATCCATGACCTTGGAATCTCTTTAATACATTTTTGAACCAATGGTCTTAGCAGGATTTTCTTTGTCCTAAGTCTATAGAACATGACAACATTAATCTCTTAGTAAATTTGCATAAAATTTGCAAATATAATTTCATGATCTGTAAAACCAAAATCAAAGTATAATATAGCAATTTCATTGACTTAATCTTCCAGAATCCTATCAAGAAAGTAATCAGATTTTCTTATCATTATTTATTCTTTTTTAAATACTTTGTGTTCATCATTCTGCTATTATTATCTAGAGGCTGATTAGTAATTTTCCCCTCTCAATATTTATTTCAATGTTCTAGTTGAAATTAAACTAATTAAATCTAGTACCTAGAATTACTTGACTCTTTCATCTTTTAAACCCATAAGACATTGCTTTTTGATTTATACTTAGAAATCAAAAGTTTCATACTGGTTGTTTAAAACCCAACCTGTATTGGCTCAGTAATTCTACTGCTTACGCATCTTATACAGATGGGCAAGTTAGTGTCTACAATTAGAGCTGAGTCATACCTCCCTTCATTAACACTGTGATTTCAGTGGTGGCAACCACAGGCTTCAGTTTACTGTACCTAGTGTCAGTCTTCCTTTCCAATTCACAACTCTATGCCAAAATTTGGGGTTCTGTCTTCAAATTTCGAATGTGAAGTCAAAGCATTCAGTCTGAGCTGATCATTATATATACTAGTTAGAACGGAGCCAAAGAATCAGAGACAATCT
Organism: Mustela nigripes; assembly: GCF_022355385.1. Classification (NCBI taxonomy): domain Eukaryota; kingdom Metazoa; phylum Chordata; class Mammalia; order Carnivora; family Mustelidae; genus Mustela; species Mustela nigripes. The sequence goes on from NC_081571.1 coordinate 50,518,859, forward strand.
TACCAAGAAGGTCATGATCTACACCATTAGCACAACTGGACCTCTTAATCCCATACAAGAATATGAAATGCATTTGTGCAGTCATCATGCCATGAATGTTAGAATTTATTAATTCAGTCACCCAGTGGCTTATTTTTAAATACTTTGACGTTTTTGAGGGCATGAGGAGGGTGGTTGGCTGAGCAACAGGAGCGCCACAGGGTTACTAAACACATTTTCTAAGGATTTTCATTTTTCTTACTTGTAATCTAAAACTTGAAATTTCTCCTCTTTCTCTTTCGTCTTCACTAAATGTGACTCCCTCAAATGTAATGCACTCTCTTTGTTTTTTAGGGGAATTGAAATATTTATCAAAATTGAAATGAAAGATAAACCTACATCTACCTCACTAGATGGCGACTATCTGTCATGTGTGAAGAAAACCGGAGTATCAAACCTCCTTAGCCTGTTTGTGTAAACAGAACCTTAAGGATTTCTTTTCTTAAACAGCACAGATTCCACAGTATTTCTTTTTTCTTTTGTTCTGTGTACAGCCCTGGCTGTCTTCTAAAGCTTCAAACACGATTATACAGCATCATTCTGCAGATTTGTTTCCTAAAATTTCTCCATTCCCCTTCATTAGTCTTTAAAGTTCCATTATTTGCTTCCTTACCAGAATATATTTCTCTAGAAACATTATATGGATATTATCCAGGTGTGCTAACTCCAGGGTTTTGGCTATTGTCCAGCTTGAACAATTAGTTAAAATTCTCTTTTAGTTTTAACCAGATGTTACAGTCCTCATTTCCTGACCTAAAAGGCGCTTTCGAATTATGAAGAACTTTTAAATACTTGTCCCCTTCTCTTTCGAAGCTACCTGCACCTTAATGCTAACTTTAATATGGTCTGATATTCAGTATGCACATATAATTAATGGCGTTTATACCACATTTGGAAGAAATCAGGCTTAAAAAATACTTTAAATATGAGAAGGCAAGCATTAATTAACAAGGGCTTACACATTATATATGTATTTTTTACTTTAAATCTCCTTTTGCCATGGGTTTTAGTTGACATTTTAGTTACTAAAGAGATCAGTAAATTTCTAATTTCTTAATATATATATATTTAAGATTTTATTTATTTATTTGTGAGAGAGAGAGAGAACACAGGCAGGCAGAGTGGCAGCAGAGGCAAAGGGAGAAGCAGATTCCCTGTGGAGCAAGACCAATGTGGGACTTGATCCCAGTATGCTGGGATCATGACCTGAGCCGAAGGCAGCCGCTTAACCAACGGAGCCACCCAGGCATCCCAAGAGATCAGTACATTTCTAAACTTCAGGTCATTTCATCTATTCCATGAGACCATAATCTTTGTGATGATAAAGCCTCCTAGTCATTTTGCATCTTATCCAGGGCCCAGGCAATGCTGGTTACATTGTATGTCCCCAATTTATATTTACCAACTAGTAGTACAATGCACAGTCATGTATTTTCATATTTGAAAAATCTTGAAAAGCCACTGGCACAGCTGAATTATTTTTTTAGCCCGAATAAACAATATTATTCATCCATGATCACAACCATTTAATCTATTTTCTTTTCTCTTAGTCTTTTATTTCTTGTATTTAGTTAACTCCTTATAGACCATAGTGGGGCCAAATTAAGGTAACCTGTCCTCTCTTGTCATTGATCACTGAAATTACCAAAAGAGTAGCAGCCAGAGACAGAAACAGTTGATGGGGTGAGGAAGATCCTCCCAATTTTCAGGTCTGAACAACCAGGAACAGGGATGCTGGGTTGGATGGAGGAAAGAGAGTGAAAGGAACATTTTAAAAGTCCAATCAGCTGACCTGGAGAAAATCCTAAAGATGTGTGGTGTGTGCAACAGACATCTAAGAGGAAATACTGACCAGAAACTATGCTTAACTGTCCCTGTTCCTTGCCTCTAGCAAATATTGAAACCAAATGCTTAGGTCTTTCAAATACAGCCCTTAGGATGGTGGTGCTCTGCGTTTAGATAAAAGTGAGTTCAATATTTCTTTATTATTTTAATGGTATAACAAGAATAGTGTATCACTTTGACATAAAGAGTTCAAAGTTACCATGCAAGCACTCTTCCATTAATCTTTTAAATATATTTGCTGGGTGAGCAGCCAACATCATCCCACCTAAACAGATAAGAAAATACAGAGCTGGTGATAAGGTGACTGGTTTAAAGCCTCGCAAAAAATCAGAGAACGAGACAGAGCTCAAGATCCCACCGCAGCCCATGCTCCCAAGAAGAGCAGTAAGACGGTGCTCGGGAGTTGCAAATCACTCGATCAAAGGCCCCCGTTCTGGAACATTCCCCGTTCTGGAATGTTCAAAACAGAACTCCATAAGTGAAATGTCTGCAAAGTTTGGAAGAAAATTCCACAAGAAATGTTTTTTGTCATGTCACCAGTATTTTGAGTTGTGTCCCTCTCAGGGCATCAGCTCTTAGTTCTCTGGAGAATAATTATCCATTTGTGGTTATGAAGGCCCCTTCCTTCTCCCTGCTTCCTGCCTTTGGGCCATTTCACTGCTCATTAATATTTGCATCAGAGGCTAGATCTGCTGCTTTTCTACGCTGGTGAGTCTAGTAAGCGATCTGGTGGGCAAAGAGACAGAAGCCATGGTATGCTGTGTAAAACTTAGTGATTATCTTAAGGTTTAATCCATCCATATTAGACTAGGTAGTTGAACTCAGTAACAAATGATAACATCGCTCATTTGTCAGGGGAAGGTCCACTCCTTTTTGTCTTTGACTCTGCGTATCCACTTGTCTCTCATTCTATACCTGATGCTTATTATCACAGATAATTGAAATTTGACAAAAGACACAATCATCAGTGTGATGGATTTTGGCAATGTTCACGTTTTTAAACTCTGCATTTCCCACCCCTAGTAAAGAAACCTCGATAAATACAGCTTCCCTGTGTTTAAGGAAGAAATGAAAGGTGTGCTTGTTCCGTGTTCTCTGTGGGTCAGTAGATAAAATCCAGCAATCAGCACCCCGCCACCCCCTCCCCCCAAGGATGCTCCCTGTTTAAACAGCCTGTGCTGTTGGTAGCAGATTAGTAAGAAGTCGTGATTGCCTCATGAATCAGGTAAAGCTGCTCACAGGTGCCACTTCGTTTGATCTTCCCGGCCACTCTGGGAGGTTATATATCTTTTGTGATTATCACTCACAAGGATATCCTTGAAGGAAAATGAGGCCGCCTCACCAGGACCCGATGAAATGAGACAAACAAAAAGGAACAGAGACAGTCGAAGAAGAGGACCACAGAGAGAATTCTTTGAGAGTCTCCGTGAAGAAAACGGAGTGCGTTGGTGAACTCCCTTCACAGCCACTCAAAGCCCTATTCCTAGAGCTCTGCTGACCGCATCAAAACAATGCTGCTGCATAAGCAAGGGAATAAACAAAGCAAAGATCCATTAGCTCTGTTTCCATTAGACACACAGAGGGTAAAAAAAAAAAAAAAAAAAAATCAATAGCAGGCAAACAGAAGATAAAATTGATAGGAAAGAAATGTTAATTTTAGAGCTTTAAAATGAGGCATTGCAAACAATGGCATGCAATAAAACCTGAAAAACTATTTTTAAAACTTTCAAAATCATTTACATGGGGAAAAAGAATTCTAGCAGGAACATATACAGCGTATTAAACTTTAGTGCATTTTTAATGACTTGTCTTAAACAAATTATGCATGAGATAGATTACACATCCCTCACCCACTTAACAAAAAGGCATACGCAGGAACAAAAAACAAAACCAGGTGGCTTTTAAAAAGAAATTAAGTGTATGCTTGGTGACTGATCGGGAGAAATGCCAAGTGATGTGAAGGACCTCATAGAATAACGTTCGCTTGGAAGAAGTCAGATTGATGGGCTTTTCAGCCCAGACCGTAGGCAGGACAGTACAAACGACAGAGTCTCCAATTTTGGATTCCATCCTGTAAATGCCCTCAGCAGACAGGGTAGGGGAGCAGGAACTCCAGGACAGAAAGTCTTAGATTTCAGTCCCTGCACCTTGATTTGTTAACTGTGCACACTCGGACAGGTACTTTGCCTGGCCCGCTTTTCTTCATTTACAGGATGGAGACCATAGTAGTAATGAGCATTGGTTCTCAAATTTGAGGGTGCATTTGGATCTCCTGCAAGAGTTTGTTGAGGGGCACCTGGGTGGCTCAGTGGGTTGAGCCTCTGCCTTCGGCTGGGATCATGATCTCGGGGTCCTGGGGTCGGTCCCCGCATTGGGCTCTCCGCTCGGTGGGGAGGCTCCTTCCCGCCTCTCTCTGCCTGCCTCTGCCTACTTGTGATCTCTCTCTCTGTGTCAAATAAATAAATAAAATCTTAAAAAAAAAAAAGAGTTTGTTGAAACACTAACAGCTAAGCCCTGCCCTTTGAGTTTCTGAGTCAGTGGATCGGGGGAAGAGAAGAAGAATTTGTATTTCTAACAGATAACCAGGGAATTCTGATGCAGCTGGCATGGGAGTCACACTTGAGAACTTCCAATCAAGCCTCGTGGTTCCGTGGTCCACATACCAGCAGGGTCGGCGTCATCCCAGAGCGTACTAGTCATAGACACCCACTGAGACTTTCCTGGCAGAGCTGGCCCATCCTGCTAATAGAACTGGCATTTCACAAGATCTCCAGGTGATTTGTATGTCCATTAAAGTTTGAGAAGCTCTGCTTTAAAGCATTTTCGAAGGTAATGGATCCAATGGAAGAGTGTGCAAATCTGTTATGGGGTGCTTTGAGAAGAGCTCCCCAATCTAAACAACAAAAATCCAGGTTCCTGGCATTGGCATTCCCCCCAAGAAGTCCTGTTTCTGAAACTGACAACAAACATCACTTGGAAGCATCTGTGCTCATCAGACAAGGGACTTACTCCCACTGCTTGAGGTGCCAGACTGCTGGGTGCCAGACCCATCGAGGAGCAGAGGTAAACAATGCTACAGTATCTTTTCACTATTAACACGAATTCTGCTTCCTTAGAGGATGATCTCATTGGTCTTCCTTGTTCTTTTTCCTATCAACCCAAGAAGACTTTCCTGATATTTCCCACGGAGGTGCTTGTTTCCTTTCTGTGAACTTGGTGGTGGTAATGAATTTTGGTCCAAAGCAAAGCAAGCTGCGAATGCCAAGTGCATTTCCATTAAGAGAGTTCCCTTAGGCTAAAGAGTCAGTGGGTTAAGTGTCAATGATCTAATATCAACTCAGCATCACAGCAACCCCTTCATTCAAAGAAGGCTTCCCATTACGTGGAATACAAATCGGAGTGCCAGCTTCACATTTGTGAGATTTATACGACCATTTAGAGAAATTCTTCTTGTAGCTCCTCTGATAACATCACTGGCAATGCAGAGCTGAATGGTTCAAATCAGATTTCATCTCTACCATATAGTGGTTTAGTGTTGGAGGATGAACTTATAGACGATTAAATTTATAAAAACAAAGACAAATATACAACATAAAGCAATTCAAGCTCCAAAAGCCTTATATTAGCTTTTGAAAAAGAATAGCTACCAAAAGAAAAAGGCAATGAAGATTACATCTTTTAAGATTCGATTTGTCTATTCTGCCATATAAGGCCTAACCTTGCTGGAGACTTAGAATTACGACTTTATTTTCGTCCACAACTACGCAAGGCAGCAGATATCATTTCAATGATAAGATTTACAGTGATGATAAGCAATAAGAAAACATTCTGACTTTCAGAACTACCCCTCACAAGTGATATTAATAATGGAACTATTAGGGCAATAATATATATGTTATGTTAACAATGGGAACATGAAAACTCATGGACTTTTTAAGTTTTCATATGTGAGTTCTTTCTTAAAGGTGAAGACATAGTAAAAAACAAAGAAGTAAACCATTAGAACCTAGGAAATGTTTTGGAAGGAATTATTTTTTTAAGCCTTACAGTCTGTCTTCCTTCTTATCAACTTTAAAACAAGAAAAGATAGTATCTTTCTCACACCAATGAATCAGAACTCAAAGTACTGTCTCCCTTGCAAGAGAATACCTTCTTCCTCCAATAGTGCTGCCTTTACTAACAAAACATTACTGTCTTTTTTTTTTCTTGACGCTAGTTTGCTGTGCATTTACATTTCTCTTAGCTTTATAGGATTTAAAGGATTCCTTTTTCTTCATTGCAGGTGATGGAAAACTTCCTGCTATCTCCTTTCATGCTTGCCTTTATTAACAAGTCTCATTGCCTAATCCACCACCTATCTACCTGTGGAAAAAGGTGTGATCCTTCCAACGGGTGCTATGTGTAGAACTTAAGCAGCCCAGTCCCCTGATTGGTGCTCTATCTGTTAATCCCCACATCATGGAATGATTTATCTAAAAGATACCATACAGATTTGAAATATTCTTATTAATGCATTAAACCAAGGCTTTAGGAAGGATGCATTGGTGTCTTTCCCCAAGGAAGTCTTCCAGAAAGAATGCAGGAATGTTAAATGTTGTTGAATTTGTGTTGCCCTAACAACAGAAATCTCCTAGGTCACTTTTTTTTTTTTTTTAATATAGTAGCCCAAGTGCATTTTCTCGGGCATCTGGAGACAGGGAAGTTCAGAACTGAGTCTACACCACAACTAGATGGTAACAGCTGTGTGTGTGTGTGTGTGTGTGTGTGTGTGTGTGTGTGTTTAAAGAATGTAGAACTTATGAAAAAATTTATTTATTTATTTGACTGACAGAGATCACAAGTAGGCAGTGAGGCAGGCAGTGAGAGAGGGGGAAGCAGGCTCCCCGCTGAGCAGAGAGCCCGATGCCGGGCTCGATCCCAGGACCCTGAGAGCATGACTTGGTCCAAAAGCAGAGGCATAACCCACGGAGCCACCCAGGCACCCCCAGATGGTACCAGCTTGAGGGCACAGTTATCATCATCAGCTGCCAGGCCGTGCCACAGCAGACACTCTCCTTGTCGGACGGTGGGGAGGAGGAGCAGAACCCGCCCCAGTTGTAACCGCTGTGTATAACCTTCTCCCCAGTCTCGACACCCCTTTGGTCCACAAAGAACAGAGCTGCGTCTTGCTAGTAATGTACAAAACGGACGCCAGATGAGACCCTTGTCGGAGCAAACAGAGGTCTTGAGCTCCAGTTCTGTTCACTGTCGCTTCTGTTACCGCGGGTCGGGCTGTTTAGCTTCTTGACGGCAACTTCTTTGCCAAACCCATAGGTCCTCGCCTGGGAGCTTGGCACAAAGCAGCTGCTTGGTAGATTAAACCCAACGGACTTAGTAAAACTCATTTAGTGTTGAAAATGTAAGTTCATGAGCGCCCTGCTCTAAAGCTTACTCGCTGAAATCATCCTAGTCTAAGCCTTCCTTTCAAATTTTACAGGAAGTGTTTTTTGAGGAGGTAACGCTCGTGGAGGATACAAAATTCTAAAAAGTTATCAAAGGCCGCCCAGCGAGGAGCACGCCCCCGTCCCGGACAGACAGACGCTGGGGCTCAGGGCGGCGGGAGGGCGAAAGCTGGAAACTGACCTTTCCGTAAAAGCAAGCATTTGCTGGTGGTGGTTGTTTTTTAGGTACCACTGGGAAACCAATGCTTTTTCCCCAACTTGTTCTTGGCCTTTTCAGATCTGGAAAATAATTTCTCGCGCAAGAGAAATAAAACCCTGGATGCCAGCCGCTGTCTGCGCACAGTGTTGGTAAGACTGGCGGGAGCCGGGGTGAAAGTCGCCCGCCTGTGACCCCGGGGCGCCCCTGGGCTTCCCGCTCATTGGCCCCCGGGGGCCTCCTTGCCAGCAGCAGGGTCCACGGCGGCCCTTACCTGCACCATGGACGACTTGGCTGTGACCGAGGTCTGCATCGAAGGGGCCCCGCGTTCCCAAGGTTATTTCTCAAAGACATCCTGCCAGCCAAGCAGTAGGTTTAAGAGAGCGGTGAGTAGTTTGTGACTTTTCCTCATCCGGCTGGTAGAGATAAACCACTCCGAGGAAGAATAAAGTTTGAGAATTAAGATCCGCAGAACATTTGTAGGACAGCATTTCCCGACATGTCAACTCTCCCGCTCTGATTTTTTGTTTGTTTGGCTTAGTTTTGCCTTGTTTTACGAGGCGACATGGAATTTTCACTTATATCGATGAGCACAGTAACTTCACTACAGCGCAGAAGAAAAGGTATGTTCTTGTGTGCTGCAGAAACACGAACGAAAAATGCATCTCAGCCCTACAGGAAGACAGTAACCTTATTATCACCCTTTGCAATGTTACCTTACATTCTAGTGACTTTGGAGACATTCTCTAACATTTCTGATATGTTGAGCAAACTTTAAAATGATTTTAAGGAAGGAAAACAGAAATGAAAAGAGTTAACATTAAGAAATGCATTGTGGAGACAATGACAAACATCCTAGGAAGAATTATAAAATGTTTCATATTGTGTCTGCCTCTTTGACACCATCCCTAATGCTGGCTTTGACCAGCGATAGCCATCGTGTAGGCATTCGATGAGCATTCAATTGCCTTTGGATATTTTTTAAGAACCTGAGATTTCTCAGGTAATATGTCATGTTAAATTTAAATGAGAGAATACTACAAAAAGATCATCTCGGGCATTGTGAATTTGCAAATCAATTCTACAACTCAGGGTGCTGTTTGTTCTCTGAGCAGTTGGTGCAAAGTGCTTCCTAATTTGAACAATCACCTACTAAAACTTGCAAGCACATGCTTAACACTGATTTTTCCAAAATGTGTGATAACGCATACTGTGTATTAGAAGGTAAGACAGAGCCCTTAATGTTCCCCTAAGGATGCCTCTTTTTCTTCTTTCTCTCCAACAGCAGTGATCTTTGCTTCAGGTTGCCTAGCCTAAAAACGCTTTATAAATTATTTCAACTTCGAGAAAGTGAATCAGATTTAATCCAAAAAGGGAAAAGAGAGATAGTAGCATTTACACATTTCTGGAAGCTGGCAGCAAGATAAATCCAATGTGACAAATCTCTGTGGGCTATTAAGTGGATTTTGTTATGGAAAACACACATAAGGCATGCCTAATGAGAATGTAGGCTGCTGGGTTTTGAGAAATGGGCTATTATTTATGAATTCCAGGTGGTATCCAAAAGAAATACATAAGGATTTTAACACTGATCTCTCCAGGTCCTGGACTTGGCCCTAGGCATTACTCAAAACTGAAAATATGGCGTATATGTGATCCTATAGATAAACACACGTTTTATAGGACAATCCATAAGTCCTCAAAGTCTCTGGGCTTTTCATTTTACTAAACAAGATCCTAATTTGGATCTTGTTGTCAAAGAGAAAATCTGTACCCATCACGGAAAGCACTCTCTCCTAGGGGTCAGAAATTTGGAATTCAAATCCTGCCCCAGACTCCAATTTCTTTATCTATAAAAGACTATGATAATACCTGCCTTTGCCGCCTTCATAATGTCTTTGTGAGGTTCAATGAGATAATGAACTGGGAAGAGATTGTGAAATGTGAGCACTTTAGACATGTAATGTGTTGTCATTATTAATACCTGGGAAATCACCGTCACCACTCAGGACTTCCTCTATGATGAAATCAACTCATGGCCAGAATCTAGATGTGCAAGCCCCTCCACCAGCAAGCCCCTCTCACCAAAGAGAATTGTCCCATACAATTTCTTTGCAACAAAGTCCACAAGAGCAGAGTCGGCAGGAGCTAATCACATTAACACAGAAGCTCTAGTCTCTTGCACCGGAGCGGGTGCAATGTGGGCCCAGATCCTGCTTTGTTCATTTCCGCACCCCACATGCCCAGCAGAGTTAACTCCCACCGAATACCGTGAATGGAGTGAAATGAATGAGATGCCTGCTATAGGCAGAGGCCTATGTTAGGGATTTTGACAGATATATGAGTCAGAGTTCAAACAAAGAAGCAGAACCACCAGGAAATACATACATACGAAGGGATTTATTACAGGGCTTCGGCTCTGCTCAGTTGCGGGGGCTGGTTAAACAGTACGTGAAGGCTGTGGCTTTTGTGTTGGGCGCTGTGAAGCCTGAAGTCGACAGGGCAGGTGGTCACGGACATGAAGAGGAGAAAGGAGGTCAAGATGGAACCGCAGGGGTCATTAGAATCTGCCAAGGTGGCCCAGAACCTGCTTGGGCGCCTCACCCGGTCTGAGACCCCGCCTCTGACGATGAGGGTGTCCTACAGGTGAAGCTTCTGTTCTTCATCAGGGAGCTAAACACACACCTGGCCCAGGGCTGTGAGAAGCTGAAGGAGGAGAGCCAGCAGGCCTGGAAGCTGCCCCACGCCAGCCAGGAGAGCCAACAGATCGGTGACAACGTTCATGAGTTGCGGCCGCACCCCGTGCCCTGTGCAGATTGCCCAACTCCAAGAACTGTGGCTGCAGTTTCACTCACATCTTCCAAATGTCACTCCAGATGTCTCTCATGGTTCTTAAACTCTGTGGAGAAGAGAATTCTGGGGAACAAGGTTAGCTGCCTGGCACTTATGTGCTCATCGGAATCTTACACTCTGCAGAATGATTAGTTTCCCTGTTTCATCGATGAACTCTTTATAATCCCTTATGTAAAGTCCTTGGGATTTCAGGTGCACCCCCTCCAGGCCTGTGGTCCAGGCCATTTTCCTACGCTGATACCCACAGCGCAGCCAGAGCATTAACACCTGTCCTCAGCTGGCTTGGAACATTCCTCAGGGCCACCCTGAGGAAAACTTAACAGCATCTAGAAAGAGCTTCTTTCAGTTTCCCCATCCTCAACAGCAGCATAGATAACAGAGCTGATGCTTCTTCACACCATCCCTTCCGCGTCACTTTAAGAGGTCCAGGGGGGTAAGGAAATGAGAACTGAGGAGATGGCACCCTTGGAGAGTAGGAGGTAGTGAGGGAAAGCCGATGGAGCCCTCTCAGCCTGTACCCTTGAAGTTCAGCTTAGATCTCTCACCTCAGATGTTCTCATGTGTGCTCAACAAAGACGTCATGGGGAGCCTCCATGCGCCTGGATGGCCCGGCTGTGACAGCGTTGCCTTGTGCCCTTCAGAAGACATTTGTTCCCTACCTATGGGCTCCTGAAAACTAACTCATGTTCCTGAGCATCATAGTATCATACCAGGTGCATTTGATAACTCCTGGTTCCTTAAAAGTCCATCTGCTCAAACTTCTATTTGTGGTAGTTATGCCTCTCCTGGACATAGTCCTCCAGCATCTCCTCAGGCTAGAAGCTCCACTGGAAGACGTATCTCATTTCAATCACAGAGGATTTTTACAATTTGATTCTGAGGATGGAGACAGAGAAGTCACCTGTGCCTTGGGAAGAGAAATCCATGATTCCACATTTGACATTTCGAGGTTCAATAAAATTTTTGTGTTTTAGAACATACTTCATAGATTATGTGTACAAATAATGTTACAAAGAGTGTTAATTTTGAAGGCTACCAAATATTTACATATAAACGCTAAGAAAATCAACTAAAATATGTCTCTCTTTCTTATTAATTGTGTGCATAAGCTGAGTGAGGGGTAGAATCAGTTCTAGTTCACTGTAGAATTAGCACGTCTTCCTTGTATCCAAGACAGGCCTTAGGCAAATTGGGAAGTAGAGGAAGTTGAATATTTCAGAGGCTTTCAAACCTGCATCCCGCCAGAAGGTATTCTAGAACCCATAGGCCAGACACCTCCAAACACCAAATTAATTTCTCTTGTGCCCATTAATTTCTCTCTGTATGTAACACCAAAAAAAAAAAAAAAAGGTTTAATACATTTGTGTACCAGAATTAATGATGACCAGGGCTCATAGCATAATTCCATTTTATAGAAACCTTCAAAATCTTAGAAAGTCACTGATAGAGGGTTTTCAGCATTTTCTGGAGGGCAAATGGAGAAGACTTTTTGTTAAAGAGGTCAAGGAAAGTCAGTCCCAGTCAAAAAAGGGAATTTGCATTTTTAATTAAAGGAAGATGGAAATTATACAGGAAAATATTGTGGTCGTAAAATAAATAAAATGTGGTTCAAGGCAAAATGCACTTTCATGTCATTCTCCTTTAGGTAAAACATTATTTCCATGCAGTAATATATTTTTAGGAGAGTAGAAATCACCTTTTCCATCTCTCTTCCTATTTCACATTAGAGTTTTTTCCAAGGTTGTTAAAATGAAAGAATGACAGTAGACTTTCTTATCAACAGCTTGTTCCAACAGATACAATACATGGGTTGGGGATCAAAAAGAGCATGAGAAGCATTTCTGCCAACATTGTAGAAAATATTGAACATCTGCTATATCTGGGATCCTGGGAGTTGTAATTATAATTTTTTGAAATCTGTACACAAGAGTTATAAATATTAGAACTGTAGCCTGTGAAAGCCATGAAATATTTAACTTGTTTGGCAGGCTTAAGCAAAACTCATAAACTTAATTTAAGCAAGCCAAACACTATAGTTTCACCAATTTTACATCTTTCATGTCATTAGTTAGATAAATTTAAGCAAACTATAAAACAGCCTAGAGATTGCCGACTGGAAGTCCTTGGGGTATACCCAAAAAAAAAATAAAAAGTGCCTTTTGTGAACTAACTCATTTTATTGTTGGTTTACCTTTCCCAGTTATCCGCACTTGTCAAAGACTCTGGTTTGCGGAAGGGGCGATTTGCGGTTCGGAAATGGCTTCAGGGTAAGTAAAGAGAAAAGCAGAAGTCAGGCATCTTAAGCAGGTTCAGAGCAGCCGCAAAGAGAACCAGAGGCCACTGGTGATTTCTGCAAGCGTCGGTTCAATCCGTCAAAAACCCCATACACCACCCGGGTGAAAGCCTTTCAAACCGGAAAACAAAGCCCTGGTAAGTAGCTCTGTGCCGTTGCACGGGGTGAGCTGAGATGTTGAGGCACAGAAAGAAACCGGGGTCTCCTCTTGTTAGCTCTGCAGCCGTTGCAGAAAGGCTATGTCCACGGTACTCGAGCCTTTTAGATTGAGCACAGGACAGCGATAACCCAGCGGACTTCGCTGCCCATTTTTAAGTTAAAAGGACTGTAGGGTAAGCGTCCACACTTCCTCATTCCATCCCTTCCCCCCTCCCTCCCCTTATCTCAGGCCCAGAATGCTCCCCAACCAGAAACTAATGATAAGAATCTTCACATGATAGATTTTGAATGAAAGTAACCGACAGTGCTACCATTTATTTAATAACACTTTATTTATAGGATCTCTTTTTTGCCTCCGAACTTCGAAGCAATCCTGTTTATGACCCTGGGGAAGTGACTTGTACAAATTAAAAAAAATAAACAGCCACGGGAAAGCTGTGAGATGTGCCCACGCAGGACCGGCCACGCAGCAGACAGTCCCAAGCCTAGCCCTGGGTGTCCTGAGGCTTGGTCTGCCACTCTGGGTCACAAGGGAGGCAGCTGATTCACAGAATATCTACTCCGTGGGAGTCTGAAGCAGGACTGAGCTGAGGGGCTCCGCGTCCAGAGTCCTGCTGGTGGCGTTTCCAGGACTCACAGCTTCCCTCCTCCTGGCCCTTCTCTATGCCCTGGTGCTTTTTAGATTCAGTATCTCTATTAAAACTTCCTACTCCTCTCTCCCTGCCTTGTCTCCCTCTCTTAACCCCTACAAAGGACTGAAACTGGCTGTCAGCTCTGGGGCTTGCCACAGTCACAGCAGCCTTTGTTAACAAGTTAAGAATCTACAGGAATCCCCTCTTTGCTGTCTCTACACTCTGTACATGAGAGCAATCAAATGGATCAGCTGGAAACCCCTAGCTGCGAATGCATAAAAGAGCAAATGAATAGGAAAGTTCAAACGAGATATTTCACTGAAACATCCTGCTGATCCCGTTTTATTCTGCATTTAAGAAAATAATACCCATGCCCAAACAGCCTCTTTCTCCCTGAACTGGAGGGCTGATATCACACAGACTATCTACACAGGGGAACCAATTCAGGGCAGAACTGAAAGTTCCAATTCAATCCAATCAGCCTGTGTCACATGTCTGGGGCCGGTCCAGCGGGCTTCGAATGTGAAAGAGCCAATGTGCGTTGCCGGTGGCCCACACAGGCAGGGACCGATACCCCAGGTTCCCTGGAACGGGAAGGAAGGGGGTAAGGGTTTTGGAGTGTCTTCTGTGTGCCAGTACTGTGCAAGCCTTTTCATGCAGGTTTCTTAATTCATTTTTACAGTAAGCTTATGAGAGAGATGTTAGTCTTGGTCCCGCCCTTTCAAACAGACATTAAGCCATTTCCTTAAGATTAAAAAGCCAGTAAGTGGAAGATATAAATATTGAATGCAAATCTGAAGCAAATGGAAATTTTAGGGAGCTCTGTGTTCAGCTCACCCTTGAGAACTGTGGATTTCTCGGCCTGTCTTGACTCAAGACACAGAGCCAAGATGGCAAGGAAGAAGCTAATTAGGATCTCTTAGCCGGTCCCTCATTGTGGAGACAGAGGTGGAGAGGCTAAAAACAACCCAAGTGTTAGTTCTAGGGGGGTCCCCATGAATTGCTTCTCCAGTTCCTCCCTGCCAGTCCCTGCAACCCCAAGTCCTCTCTTGCAGTCCTTGGAGGCCACAGAGACCGTGGTCCTACTTTCTATGACCAAGTGGTGAGGAACATGACAGAGCAAGGCTGGAGAAACCAAGGACCTTGCCTTTCTCCTTGTTGTCCATTTGATCTTCATCATGGATAAATTAAAAAAAAGAATCAGAATAAAGGCTCAAGGACTTTCCAGCCTGGTAATTAAAAAACATAAGCACCATGATATGACATAACATTTTCTTGTACAAAAAACAATGCATTGGAAATTGCAACAGATTTGCAGAGGCTTTCAACTCAGTTTCCACTTGTAGTTGAAAACTCCATGTCTGCTGCCCTGGTCCGAGCCTTCTTGCCCACAGGAGGGCATCATCCCTGAGGGTGCAGATGGGTTCAAGGTCCTGAGGGTCAGGCCCATCGGTGAATGTTGGGAGAAAGCAGAGCAGGAGTTCTTGGTGAGACCTGCCACGCGGGGGCCACCAGGTTCCTGGGTGCTGACACCTTGCTCGTCGCTTCTCTGGCTGCACCAAAGCAGGGCGGGCTCAGGGAACATTTCCAGGGCAGTTGTGTGAAAAGGAAAGCGGCTTCTCCTCCAAGACTGAACAGTGACAGAAGCGACTCCACTAGGATCCCCGATCGAGCCGCCCCGTCCAGTGGGAACTGCATTTTCTTCGAAGATTGCTGGGCTTGTTTACATGTGTTTTATTCTGAGCTACAGTAATCTGTTCACAAGAGACAGAAATCCTGGTAAATCAATCCTTAAAGCCTGCTGACATTTGTCCACTTGGCAGATCATAAAAGCCCCTTGAAAATCACAGGAGAAAACGTGTAAACCGCTTACCAAATTATATGATGTAAACGCCAAGAGAAGGCGTTCTGCAGGATAAGATCACTGAATCGTGACTGCCTTCCGAATGTAACTTTATTTTGGTCTTGGGTTATATGTGAGGTGTTGCCAAGATCAACTGAAAGAGAGACAAAGATATATAAATTCAGCTCCAAAGCTGGCTTTTAAGTTCTCGGTCTTCAAAAAGACTGGAGATTCTTTACGAGATGTAGTTTCGCATAAACAATCTTTGCTAACAAGAGTTTTCCCCAAGTATCAGTTAAATTTTAACTAGTTCCCTGTAAATGTTATGTGAGTGCCAGAAATAACCTAGGAGTTTTGCAAGAAAAACTAGAACTAGAGAAAGCTCCATGGCATAAATACACAGAGAAATGGCTGGTGGCAAGCAGATTGCAAGGGGCTGAGAGTTCAAGGTTACCACCACCACTTGCCCAAAAATGTCTCCAGAGAGACCTCTCAGAGGACTCCAAGAGGACTGTAGTAGAATAATTATGCACGAAGCAATGATAAGTGCTCGCTGTCCTTAAAACAGCAGTGCAGGTAAGTATCTACGGCAGGCTGTTACGCCTGAATTGAGGCTTATCCCGGGCTCTCGGAGAAATCAGCCTCCAAGTCTGAAACCCCCTTTATACAGCAGGGTAATCTCTATAAATTCCATCTCAAATCTTTTGCCTCAGTTGCCTAACAATTAATTGCTTGTATTTGAATCTTCCGTAGAGACGATGTTAGATTCCTTACCCCTCTTCATTGTGCTTGCACATTGTACTAGACATTCATCTAGAAGCGAGAGGCAAGAGTTCCTCGTGAATGCTGCTGGGTGTCCTTAGGTAAGGAATTCCCTTCCTGTTCATGCCAGCCTTGCATCAACAGTAAAACTGATGGTAAAGAGTAGCTCCTCCCACGAAGGAAGCCCTTCGTGTGTGGAGAGCTCTTATGGACAGGAGAGGCATGACTTCCTCCTGAGAGAAGAGGCTGAGCAGGGCTTCTAGTATTTTCCAGGGATCCCACCTCTTTCTCCAGGTGAGAGATATAAATACATTTCTGGCATCCAGGAGGGGTTTGCTAAGGGTTTAAAGAATGGGTGACTTGGTTCTTACACAATGCATGTGCAGGCGCATATCACACCACAGCAGAATCTCACACGAAGAGGGTGTCTTCCCCAGGAACCGATTCAACATCCTCTTGAATGCACAAATTGCATCTCCAATGCGTTCGCTCAAGGCACACGCAGCCTGTATGGGTGGAGACAGGGAACCTTCTAGCCCCCATGCGGGCAGCCTGTTCACTTTGGGACAGCTCTTAACTCTGCAAAACTGATTTTTCTGGCGAGCCCTTGTCATTGGTTTTATTTCCCAATAAGGATATTTTCATTTCCTGATATCCTAAAGAAGAAACGCAATCCCCCTTCCTGAAATACAAAGCATAAGTCAAGATAGAGCCAGCAAGAGCGTGTGACTTTGGAAGACTTATCACCTGTATTCCTTTTCAGGTTAGGAAAAGAGACAGTATCTAGAATGCCAGCAGCCACGCCCCCCGGGCGCTGCAGTTTGGGGACTCTGTGGCATGTCTTGGTAGAAGCACAATCCTGTGTGTCACTTTACAGGTTTCTCACATATCAATCGTACTACCTCTAACGGATGCAAGAGTTTTTTAAATTTAATCTAGATGATGCATTCCACTTACCCTCTATTCATTCCACATACATTTGGTGGGTGACAACTGTATGTCAGTTTCTAACATGTTTGTATGTTCTTGGCTAAGTTCAGGGGCACCTGTGGTGATTAGGACACAACACCTCTCTTCCAGGAGCTGATTGTCTAGAGCAAAATCTCAGTGAGTAAACAGGCAGGTGTAGTCCATCCTGATTAGGACAAGAGCTCAGAAAAAGGACCTCAGCCCTGTAAAGGGGGTCCTAGAGGATCTGATGTCTGAGAGAACCAAGAAATAGGCAAGTAAGCAGGCGACAATAGAATGCCTCCCATGCAAAGGAAATAGCTTTAATAGAAGACCAAAGTGGGAAGAGCTTGCTATATCCCTGGAGCTACAAAGAACACAAGGTGGGTAAGAACAAATTTTTTTCTTAATATTCTCTGCATACAAGACATGTGTGTGATGTTGCGGTCTATACATACGACTTCACACCTAAACTGCATTCTTATGTTTAAGTTATACTTGAATATTAAAGATGAAAATAAGATGTGCTCACTTACTTGGTGAGGTAAGCACTGAAATACAAATAAGATAAAATACACAACTTTATGGGACTCACAGTCTGGCAGAGGCGCTATTTTTTTAAAAGTACATGTTGTCCAAAGCAACATGATCAAATAGTAATGCTGGTTATTTATTTAAGTGAAAAGTCTTAAAATTATTTTGAGTAATTGGGTTGAGTAAAATCTTACAAAGCAGAAACTCAAAATAGAAATCTCCTGCTTCTACTTGTAATATTCTTTCTCTGCTTAATCAAGAAGAGTAATAGTAATCAAAAATAGTAATTCTTATCCTTGAATGTTAATTGAAAACCAAAATGTATTTCGGTCAGTGATTAGCTCAATGACTGTTGCCTCTTTCGACCTTTAAGAGTCTCTACAGAGCTAAAAAGATAGAGAGCTGCACTGAATTGGAGGGAAGACTGGTGTGGGTGGAAGAAGCACATGGCAAAGAATGGGCTACAGGAATTCCCTGTGAGAAAATTCTGAAAAGGAAGGAAACCATCTCTGGCAATTAAATCCTTACTGAGAAGGAGAAACTAGTGGACAATAATCAGGAGGCAAATTTGACTAAAGAGAAATGTTCTGGATTCTACTTAAAACCTCTCCTAGCCCCCATTCAAAGAATGTTTTCTTGAAATCTTACTTTTTTTTTTTTCTAAAGATTCATTTATTTATTTGAGAGAGAGAGAGAGAGAGAGAGCATGTGCACATGCGCATGGCAGGGGTAGAGGGAGCAGGAGAGACTCTCAAGCAGACTCTGTGCCAAGTCTGAGTGCAGAGCCAATGCAGGGCTTGATCCCACCACCCTGAGATCAGGACCTGAGCTGAAATCAAGAGCTGGAAGGTTAACTGACTAAGCCACACAGGTGCTCTTAAATCTTCTTATTTTAAACCAAAGTTTCTCAACTTTGTCACGATTTACATTTAGGACTGTGTAAGTGTCACGGAGGCTGGTCCATGCATTGCAGAACATTTAACAACACCCTTGATGTCTATCCACCGCATGCCAGGAGAAGCGCCCCCCCCCCCCAAAAAAATCACTCCAGTTGTGACTAAAAAAAGAGTCTCCAAATGTTGCCTAATGTCCCATGGAGAACACAAGCGACTTGCTTCAAGAACCACTGACTTAACAGGTACGAGGAAACAGAACATACTCAAAAGGATTTAATGAGATAATGGAAGGGATGCTTGTGGCACATATTATTGTAGTCCCCCTTTGCAGATCATAAATGTTCCCCCAGATTCCTAACCTGAATAATCTTCAGGGTCTCTTTGACACACACACACACACACGGAGTGGGTTTTTCCTAACTGTCTTTATATTGTGTTAATCCTAAGAAATAAGTTGTGCATTCTGTAATATAAAAATTAAATGGATTTCCAAATCAGCTTCCTGGGGTTTCAGAATAATTTCATGTTACCATATCAGTGTAGGCAAAAATAAAAAAATAAAAAAATAAAGTATCTCATCAAAACTATTCCAGAAGCACCTCATTTTGATAGGAAAGTACTTTGTGATGATTACCTAATAGGCAGCATTTGTTGAAATGCTTTTAATAGACCTTTTTTATCACATGCAAAAGAATTTCAATGCTAGTTCAGTCTCCTGTTTCATTCTGTCATGAATCAATTTGTAGAGACATTTAGAAGTCAATAATCCACTGCAGCTTTGATGACAGGTGATTAATTTCTACATTTTAGAGACATAATAAGATTTAGCAATAAAAAGGCCTTGAAGTAACCTACCAAACAGCTTTAATCTCAGCCTTGGGACTGTTGCTAAATATGAATGCTTGTACACAAATGTGAATGATTTAAGTTAGTAGGTTTTATTGCAAACTCCTTGTGTTTTCATATTAATCTTGCTTTACAATCAGGCTATCTATACAATCAATTTATGTTGGGTATTTTTTCCAACACAATGCTTGGAGGGAGGAGGGGGTGAACAAATTATTTACACACAAAGGGTTTGTTCTACAAAAGAAGTCATTTTACATGCTTATTGCTGAGGGGATGACTGATTTTATTGGCATGGCAAGGAAAGAGAAAAAAGAAGTGAAAGTGGCCTTCAGACAGAGACTCGGTTCAGGAAATGGATGGCAAGGAAAGTTGAACAATCGTTCACCCTTCCTTCCAAAAAATCAGCAGCTGCCTGCCTCAGAGTGCCTTGCTTTCAGCTTTTTTTATTCTTCAGAGTAACAGAGGCCTTGGAGTAGTTTCTAACCTGTCTCAAAATATTTCTATGAATTCAAGGGCTGATAAAAAAAAAAAAAATTGAAGTTAATCGAACCTAGAAGGAAGAATTCAGCTTCTACCAGTGAGGGATGGTTATGACCCCACCGTGGACGTTTGTTTGAAAATAAATATATAAATGAAGATAGATGCATTTGACGTTCCACATAATTCATCATTTCTGACCAACAGATGAGACCTTCCTCGAAAACACTAAGTATTCCGAAGGCAGATGTTCCAATTTTGGTCACATTGTGCCATGCTTGTTAGATCCCGGTGGCTGGAAGTTTCTCTTTGTTCTGACATGTTTGTGATGTAAGTGTAGGATCACTGCTGAAAGTCTTTATGGAAGAATTGTGTTGTGGTTTTTGTTTTTTCACTTTTGGAGGGAAATAACTAAAGAAGAGGTGGCTGCTTGACATATACCAAAAAAAAAAAAAAAAAAAAAAAAAAAAGGGGGGGGGGTAAAAAAAAAAAAAAAAAAAAAAAAAAAAAAAAAAAAGAGGGCGGGGGGACGACTGCATGCTTCTGGGAAAGTTCCAAGAACAAGACATGGAGACAAAAATCAAAGACTTCTCAGGAGACCACCCAACGAACCAAAACTCAAACTCATCTCCCATTACCACGCCCTTTCCCTTCCTCCAACCACCATGATCTAGACTTTACTTTCCTCATAATTCTTCTTGTTTTAAAGATTAGACGTGTGTTATTATCTTTAATTCTTTTATTCTTTGGATTTAAAAAAAAAAAAAATCCAGACTTTGGCATGTCTCCCTTTAAAGTGTTTCTTAGAGCAGCTCCTTCTTTTTCCTGCTTTAGGGCATAAAGTCTTTCTGACTAGGTCACCTCAGGCCCTCAAGGGGGCTCCACTGGCCCCAGCCTCACCCTGACCCTCCCCCAACACTGCAGTACATCTGCAGTGCTCCTGCCAGACTACTGTCCCACAGGAACTTCCCACCAGACTCCTTCCCTGCCTGTTTGCCTTTTTAGTTCATCCGCATTCAAGGAGCACGTCAACATTCATACACGTTGAGCTCCATGGTAGGGACTGGGAAGTTAAAGATGAAGAACCATGGTGTCTTCATTTAAATAGCTCAAATCTATCCAGAGAGACAGACACAAAAATAACTAGCAGAGTGGTAAGTGCTAAAATAAATCTGCACACACATAGTCACAAAGTGTAGTAGGTATTCGGTTGAAGTTGTTATTAACACCTCCTAAGGAGAAGACTTAAAGCTGAACCCTGCAAACTCTTACCAGGGAGGGAAAGGCTATCCAGACAGAGCAAATAATAAAGTAAACACACAGAGTCACCCTTTCCTTCGGATAGATAGGTAGATGATAGATAGATAGGGAGATGGAGAGGGAGGATCTTCTGACTTCCTGACTCTCTTCCTCTCTCTCCCAACTTCTCATCTCTTGCAAATTCCTTGAAAGACTAGTCTGTGTTTTTTGCTCTCCCTCTTCCTTCTCAGCTTACCGCTCTACTGACACACTTGCACCTGCTTAAAAGGTAAGTGACACCCCCCCCCCAGATGTCAAATCAAAGAATCCTTTTCCAGCCTTACCTCACTGACCCACTCTTGGATTTAAAAGTTTGGTGTTTGTCCTCGTTTTAATAAAGCTCTTTATTTCCTTTACTTTGATACACACCAAATCTACTTGTACAACTTCTATCTCTCAGGCTTTTGGGGGAACTCTGGTTCTTTACCTACCTTTAAAGGTTGAGTTCCTGAAAGTTCTCTCTTCACTGTGCACACCTTCCTTGGGGGCGAGTCATCATTCTCATGCTGTCACCACCCCATCACCATTTCCCATCAGTCTCCAGTCCAGACCTCCCTCCTAAAGTCAGAACCATTATATCTGACTCCCTGTGGAACAGTTTACAACAGTACATCTAACTACTTATAGAGCATCTATCAATAGGCTGCAACATATTTTTAAAAGGAAGACACCAAAGGTGAAGAAAGAGTGTGCCTCATCTAGATTAATCCAATCTATTGGTCAGAGAGATGGTCTATAAAACAACATACACAGAAGAATTATACAAGACATTCTGACTAGAATGGAGATAGTACACTACTACGAACGTCTAGTAAGTGTGTATGTGTTTCAAACATAAATAATAATTTTATTGATTAGAGTACACAATCAAAAGGGTTTGGACACCAGTGAAGTAAAGCATAGTTCCCATAAAAATAAGGCTGTGGGTTCAGACCTGTCAGGGAAAATTGTTTTTACTCTGTAAGTTAGATTTTTCTCATGTATAAGTTTTTCTCTGTTACTAGGGTATTTTCCTTTGCTCAAGAATCCAAAAACAAAACAAAAAACAACAACAACAAAAAAACAAGAAAACAAACAAACAAAAAAACCTCTCCAAAAATCCAAATTTAAAATCAAGATATAACTGTTTTGCTATCCTTGTAGAACTTTGTCTTTCATTTCAGGATACTCTTTGAGTTCCAGAGACTAAGTTATAGAAACATTACCAAAATTAGTGATTCTATGACTATTTGATGCCACCACAAAACACTTGAGGTGGGGCAGCTGGGCGGGTCAGTCAGTTAAATGTCTGCTTTTGGCCCAGGTCATGATCTCGGGGTCCTGGGACCAAACCCCACCTCATGCTCCCTGCTCAGGTGGGAATCTGCTTCTCCCTCTCCTTCCGTCCTTCCTCACTGCCTGTGCATGCACACACACTCTCTCTCTCTCTTTCATATAAATGAAAAAAACAAAACAAAACAAAACAAAACTAGGGGTAGCTATCCACTTTCTCTCCTTCATCTTCCAGCATCTCTTCTTTTTAAAAGATTTATTTATTTGTTTGTTTATTTTGGGGGGAGAGAGAGAGAAAGAGAGAGAGAGCATATGCACACTTGAGAGGATGGGATGAGGAAAAGACAGAGGGAGAGAGGGAATCTCAAGTTGACTCCCCACTGAGTGTGAAGCCTGACATGGGGCATGATCCCACAGATCAGATCATAGTCTGAGCAGAAAGCAAGAGTTGACCACTTAACCGACTAAGGCACCTGGGTGCCCCAGTCTTTCAACATTTTTCATTGGCCAAATAGAGAGCTTTAGGCACATACATAAACACATGCACACACATATCAATTAATCTCCCCTTTGTTTAAAGAGAAATACCTAGCATATATTAATGTTTTCTGTGAAAGGTTCTAAGTGTCTATATGCTTTAACTTACTTAAACCTCAGAGAAACCTGACAAAATAGATACTATAGTACCAATTTTACAGGAAATGGAAAAACAGAAAATAAGTAATTTGTTTAAGGTTTGTCTGGATCCAGATCCTGCCACAGATGCCTCAACTCTTACATAATTAAGAGGCAAGAAGAAGAGAGAAGTTACAATGATGAGACTCTACGAGGACTGAATCCATTCCTCCTCAGGGGTCCAACTTAATATCCATTCCCCATTGCCCTCCACCCCTGCCCCAAGTTCCAGGGAAGAAAATTTCTTCAATGTCCTCCCACACTCAATGCTCATTCTTACCTCCAATGGTCACTGGTTCATTGGATCAGTCACCTAGTCACTGGTCAATCTAATCCTGTCTCCACCCCAACCCACACAAAATGCCTTTAATCTTCCCTTCCCTGTCCAAATTTTTTCCTTCTCTCAAGCCCAGCTCATCCTTGACTCTGAAACTTCTCTGAACTTCTTTTACAGTTATAATTAATATTACCATTCAGCAGTTACTTGTTCTTACATTTTTTTCATGTATTCCATTTTTCCGCATTAGCGTACAAGAACCTTGAAGACAGAGAGGCATTTCATGTGTCCGTTCTTAGTAATCCTGTGTTATCCTTTAGTATTTGAATAGTTAGCTAGACAAAAGGCGATCAGGAATAATAAAATAAAGAAACAGTAATAAATAAAGGATCTTGTACGAGAAACTCTTGAACTTAACGTAGATTAAAGCATTTCTTTTTTTTAATTGATATATAATCAACATATAACATTATGTATGGATTAAAGCATTTTTTAAAACTAATCTCATTAAAAAACTAATCTTATATAAAGAGTAATAGGACTGTTCTAATAGTTTCAAAAGCTTCATAAAATTATTTTGTTATTTTTCCAGACTGAAATTAGTCTGATAGGAGATGAAGGAAAGAAGCTAACACTGATCGATTACTTACTATGTGCGAGGTCACCACTGTGTATTTTGAAGTTGTGGTATCTCCATTAAGCCTTATACCAGTCCTGCAAAGTATTATCAACCTATTTTTTGGGAGTAATGAAATGGAGATTCAGAGAGGGCAGGGAACATTCCCAAGATTAGACAGCCATCACATTGAAGAGCTGTACTTGGAACTCAGGTCTAGAATAATTTCTAGCCAATCTCCTTTGACTGATTGTTCTTGACACAGTGTAAGGTGTTTGTGGCTCCCTTCACTGTTTTGTATGGCAAGGCCAGCCGGGGCTTTCCTGAAGATGTGTAAATGACGTAAGAAGGGACACTCAACTCTTGCTCTCTCCTTTGCAGACCAACCACAGCCGATCGGTATCAACATCCCTTCCAATCTCTACAAATACTAGGAATCCCCACACTTTCTGTGCACCAGTCACTATATATGCCAAAGTCTCACTCTGAAAGTGAAGTGCCCTTAAAAAGATATACAATCTAGAGATTACCTTCTTTTTTTTAAAGAGTTTATTTATTTATTTATTTGACAGGCAGAGATCACAAGTAGGCAGAGAGGCAGGCAGAGAGAGAGGAAGGGAAGCAGGTTCCCGGCTGAGCAGAGATCCCAACGTGGGGCTCAATCCCAGGACCCTGGGATCATGACCCGAGCCAAAGGCAGAGGCTCCAATCCACTGAGCCACCCAGATGCCCCTAGAGATTACCTTCTTAATGACACACTCTCCAGTATACAAAAGTGAGCAAATAGACTTTTTCCAAAATCACTTTAACAGGAAGGGGGATGCTGGAAACCACATGGGGACAGCTTCCCTTCTGTGCACTTTCAACTTGAGCCCCACACCTGACTTGGCATCAGAAGAGTCATGTGATACATTGCAAAGAGCACAGGCTGTAGCTGGACAGAGATAAATTCAACTTCCATTCTGCCCCTTCTGTGAGCCACTGTTGCCTCAGCTGTGGAATGAAGATAATAACTAGAAGGTTGCCATAAAGACTAATCGAAATAATTTATATAAAGCACCTGGCAAATAGTAGGTATTCAATAAATATTATTTTTCCATCTCCACTGACAGAGACACTCTCGATAGAGGATATTTATTCTCAATGTGTATATAATAAGAACACACAAAGAATACAGACAAATTAGAATTCAGACCAAATCTGACTAAAATATAAATAATGACTATTGCTATAATAGATGAAGGGATCCCAAAACACACACAAATAGGATAAAAGTATCCTTTTAGCAATTAGCAAGAACCACAAAGGTAGAAAATTCTCAGTTTGATAGATACCAGAGCAAAATGGTCACTCCAACTTCTTGCTTTCATGTCCAATTATTTACTTTCATAGATTCACTGTGTAGATGCATGGTTTGCAGACACAACATAGGTAAGAGACAAAGAAAAGTATTAAAAACAGTAACTAGTCCCGTTATCCACTCTTTTGCAATTTTTCCTAATTTTTTGTGATCTTAGGCACCAAAAGCATCTATCAAAGATGGAAGCCCTGCGGAGACAAAAGGACAATTGTTTGCTGTGTTAACCTCAGAGAGCGATTGCAGCATGGTAACATCTGTAATAAAAAGACGGCTGCCTGTTTTTTCACCAATGTCAAATCATCATAAAATACTGAGGAGAAGGGAAGAATCAAATCTTGCGGTCCTGGAAATCTGATATGAGGTCTATAACCAACCCTGTGCCCGACAGGTAGCTTTTACAAGAGGACAAACACACTGTAAGGGAATGAATCAAAGCAAAGGATTAGATAATTGAGGAGGTGACAACACATCAGATAGCGGGTGGCAGAGTGAGGTATGGAACAGGAGTTGCCTGCCCAGTAGCACACAGGAAGAGTTACGACATTTATGCATTTTCATTTCTACAGGTGGGAACCTCAAATCATTCCATGGGCTAGCCTCTGAGTATCTCTAATCCAAGCCTGCCAAGGCTCCGGTGATATACTCCTGTAACGTCAGAGATGGACCCAACATATTTTCAACAATATATCTTGGGTCCTAACAAGACACATCTTAAGTCTAAATAACCTGTAAATTCAGACCTTATATTCTATGTTTAAGAAATATGCCCTTACAGGTTCTATTGTACGTGGCCGTAGATCCAGGAAATATTATTTATTTAACCCCTTACTCTGTGCCAGGCTTGCCTAAGACCATTCTCCTGGAGTTTTCCATTTGATTCCCACAGCCATACTGTGTTGCACATGCTGCTGTCTCCTGTTCATAGGCGACAAGATAAGAATCAGGGAAGTTAAGTGACTTCCCAAAACGGCATGTATCAGAAGAATGTTTTTCTCCTCTAATCCGGTAGGCCCGATGGCAGCTGCAGCGCAGAAGGATAGCAGGGCTGCAACGGGCTTGCCTTCTGCCCTAGCTCGGGGCCCAGAGCCTGGGTGCTTTCTGTCTCCTCCCAGGACTCTGATTTAGGATCTCAGATCCAGAAGATCTCAGTCAAGCCTGTTAGCTTTAGAACACGTTTTTTTCCACCTTACTTCAGACAGTGGATTTGTCTTTTGTTAAAACAATAGAAACTGTGGTTCTTTTCCTACTCGTATTCATTTGCAACATTTTACAATTCTCAAGATTTTATTTTCTTGGTCTGTAGTGAATGAAGTAATAGCATATGGCTAAAAGGCCTAAGGATAAGCCAGCACCCCCAAGAAAGGACAATTAGCCCTCAAAATTGCTTCTGACCCCTTCTAACAGATCTCCATTCCAATTTTAAATCATTCCCTTGACCTTAAAGAAGATGCTCTGTGGGAGTGAGACACCTAAAACCACTGTTCTTCATAACTCAGGCAAGTTATGAATTTAAAGTTTCCCACAAAATAGCCATAAATCAGATCCAGAGACAGTTTAAGAAAGCTACAGGGAACGTGTTGCTCCCTCATCTCAAAGACTTTAGATTTGATCTAAAAAGATGAGATCTCATCTCAAAGAATTTAGATGTTGAAAATCTAGGGTCTTGAACTTCTAGGAATTTCTAAAATTAGCCAGCTATCTCAAAAAATCTGCATTACAACCTTAAAAGACATCAAGGAAGGGTCAGGCGTGGAGGACCCTCCTGTGTGATCTTGATACAGACTTAATCTTGAAGACAAAATGGTCCAAACTTTTGATGGGATTCAGTGTAGAAGTCCTGTTGAAGGGGAAGCAAATGCTGAAGTGAGGGAGATAAAGTCAGCATCTAACTTAGCTTCAACTGCCAATGACTCAGACTAAGACTGGGTACTCATTGCTTTGTGGGTGTTGTGGTGTCTCACCTGAAAAACAGAGGACCCTGGACTAAGGTATTTACAAACCTCCCTTTACGATTTGATTTCAGAATAAATATAAGTACATTTACGCCTCTTGGCTTCACAATGGCATTATCTAATACTAAGTTCTCAACTCATTCCATTCTGAAAGCCAGTTAGAAATTGCTTGGAGTTAGGATAATTCCACCAAGGTCTTTAGGATAATGTGGATCATACTTCTGTTAGGAAAACATTCCTTGCAGGAGAATAAATTACAAAATTTTATTTAACAGCCAGAGCATGACTGGAATTGCAAGGTTCCTTTGGGAGGAAGAAAGGGCACTATAATAATAATTTGGTATCGATAATACTTTTCTACCATGTACTAGATGTCAGGGGATGATAATGTTGTATAGACATGCAGTGTGCTAAGAAATTGGCAGACTTTAAAGCCAATCAATGAGTGACTCATTCTGTACTGTTTTCCCAGGAACTGGAAAATACTTACCATAGTAAGATCTTGGCACATATTTCATAAATGAATAAGTAAATGAACAAATGAATGAATCTCTTTCAACCTCTTAATTTTATAGAGAAGGCATTTGTCCCGGACTACTATCAAACAAAAACTGAAACTCAGAATCTCTAGATTTTTCTCCTACGTCACATTCTGACTTTCTCTATTTTTAGCCTGTTTTGTTTTTAATATTTAGAAAATTTAAGTCTGTATGGAGCAAGGTAAGTCAACGGAGGTACTGACTTACCTTGAAATGCCACAGTATGGCAACTTTCCAAGTGTGCCTGATTATAGAAATCACCTGGTGTATTTATTTAAAATGAAAGTTCCCAGAGCTCCTCCTGAATATTCTGTTTCTGTATCTATCACCAGGTAAATACAGGAAAAATCGACTGAGCCAGTTCAGTGGAGAGAGAAGACATCTCCCCTTGCTATCCAGAAGCACACCCTTTTTAAACCAAAGAGGAGAAGGTAAAGAAAGTCACTAAAGAACACCGTTGGCATGCAGGAATGCCTGATGTTTTGTTTATTGCTGGTGAAGCAGAGCACAATGATGAGAGCAATGAGGGAGGTGATTTGGAGGGCAAGAAAACACCTGGGGGAGACAGAACTCACCTTTGATTCATTAATTAAATTTGTGGAAAAGCAGCTAGCTGCCCAAGAGGTCTTGCAACTGCATATGCCTCATTCCATCTTTTTATGAGAAAGAAACAAATGACCTGAAGGCAGACTGAAGGTAGGGTGTTCTTTTTCCAGAAACTATGTTTAAGCGCCCCTGCTAGGCTCAGTACTTAGCCATGTCTGTGTTCCATGTGCCCACTCACATGGACATTTTCACCATAGCAACCATCGATTGGAAAAGCTTAAAATATATTTGCTTGCTGAATAAATGGAGGAGAGTTTCCTATTATATGAAAGTTTATCTGGACAGTCCTTTTTCTGGAATCCACATCACTTTCTTTCAGGAGTGGTTGAACTATAAACTACATTCTTATGGTTATTAAAAGAGAAGATGACAGAAGAGTCCATGACAAAATTATAAATTGTAAATAAAGATTTCGCAGCAAATGCCATAATATATATATATATATAATGAGAAAAAGTAGACTTAGACATTATGATTGCAGTCTAGTTGCTGTATCAGTGAAGAAGGAATCATGTGTAGATGAAACCATGTCTTTTTTGCAGTTTTCACAAAGTACACTAACATAATCTGGACAGATTTCATGAACACTGTACATACTGGCTGGAATGCAAGTTTCACAGCCAAGTCAATGTCTGCTTCACCTACTGTATCCCCCGAGCCTAGCACAGAGCCCGGCAATAAAAAAGAGCAGCCAATAAATACTGGATGGATGGATGGATGGTCGGTCTCAGATATTTGAAGGGTAGACAGAGACATACTTGCAAAATATTCTGACTTCTTTTCATCTTCTATAGTCAGCCTGTTGTAAGTCTTTGAAACCATGGTGAGTTATGGAAAAAGGAACCTACAAGACAGAAATTGGCAATCCTCTTCATAAAATAGGCAAGAATTAATGTTGGTGGAAGACCAGTATATTAATTCCTAAGGGCTGCCTAGCAAAGTGTCACAAAATGAGTGTTTAAAACAACATAGATTTATTGTTGCAAAGTTCTGGAAACTGTAGGTCTGAGATCAAGCTATCAGTTCCTTCTGAGGACAGTGAAGAAGGTTCTGTTCCATTGCCTCTCTCCTCTTCTGGTGGTTTGTTGGCAATCATCAGAATTCCTTAGCTTGTAGATGTATTACCCTAATCTCTACCTTAATGTATATATGGCATTCTCCCTGTGTGTGTGTGTGTGTGTGTGTGTGTGTGTGTGTGTATGTCTGCATCTCTGTATCTGTGTGTTTCCACGTTTTTGCTTTTTATAAGGGCTCTAATCATATTGGGTTAGAGCCTACTTGAAGGACCTCATTTTAGCTTTATACCTGTAAAGACCCTATCTGAGATGGGGGAGGCAGTTAGGACTTCAACATGAATTTGGTGGGATGGGGTTGGGGGTGGGGTGAGGGAAATGGACATAATTCAACCTGTAACAACTAGTTAGAAAAATAAGTGCCACCACCTAGAACACATATTATCTGCAACAAAATAAAACTAAATTAGTATTTAACCTTCTCTGGGAAGGAAGGAAGATATCCCAGTAACAAAGATGGTAAGCAAAAAATTACTACAAATTATCCCTCCTTACTTAACGTTTTCTAAAACATCATCAATAATCTTTTAATTTAATAGCTCTCTACTGGTTTAGTGAGTATATTCACTCACTGTTTAAATACCCAGTTCTAGTGTAAAAATGTTTCCAAGATCCTCAATAGATTTACTCCCAACATCAGTTCGTATCATTTTCTTTTATGTTTAATGGTTAAATTCCTCCAATGCAGTGTTTTTAAAGAAGTTAGCCTCAATGGCTGAAAAATAAATATCATGTATAATATTGCATATATTTTGAAAAGATGTCAATATAAAAAAAAAAAAAACCTTAAAGTTCTGACCTTTGAAAAGATAATGTCCTCAGAAAATTAACTAACCCAAATAGCTCATTTCTTTACAATGATGAATCATTGAGAGTATACTATTTGTAGAAATGATTTAGGGGTGCATGGGTGGCTCAGTCAGTTGGGCATCTGGTTTTTGATTTCAGCTCACATCCACAGGGTCATGGCATTGAGGCCTGTGTTGGGCTCCGGGCTGGGCATAGAGCCTGCATGAGACTCTCTCTCTCCTTCTATCCCTCCGCCCCACACTCACTCATGTTCTATCTCTCTCTCTCTAAAAATAATAAATAATAATTATAATTTTTAAAGAAATTATTTAGCTGGATATATACAAATGATAAAGCACAGCTCATTTTGTGTGAGAACAAGTACCTTTCTGGTAAAGGAAAAGGATATTAAAGGAATATCCAACAAAAATTTTAGAAGCTTTTAGATATGTTGTATAAGTTACATCCATTGGGAGTCTGATAAACATCAAGAGGAAAAGATCAAATTCACTGTTATAGTAACAATCATAGAATTTGGCATTTTTGCTGTCTGAAAGAGGCATCAAATATATCCTCTGAGTACACTAGACTCAAAGAAAAAGACAATGAAGAGAGCTAAATGTTAAGTCCTACATTCAGAAAGTTCAGGGAAAATAGTTATGATCAAATAGACACAGATTCTGACTGGGAAAATAAACGAAGAGTGAAGAAACTCCAAAAAATAAAATTTATTTCACTGCCCAACAGTAAGGATTGATCCTGAAGAAGGAGGAAAAATGTTTTAACCAACAAGCCTTTGATATGCATCAAGGACCCATGTGTATTTGAATTAACAATAGTGTTCTACCAATGATCAGATAAGGGAACGTACTAACAACAGTATATGTCCTAAATATCAGCAGTATTCAACTGGAAATATAACTCATAGTTGCATCAGGATACATGAAATATCAAGGAATTAATTAAGCACAAAGTATATAGATCTATATGTAGGAAAATAAAAAATGTGTTTGAGCAAAGAAAACAAAGAAGGGGTGCCAGTTATGAAGATGATTTAATACTGCATAAATGTCTATTCTTTCTTCATCTATAAAGTCAAGATTTTTCCATTGAAAACTCCAATAGAGTTTTTTGCCTAAGTGAATCTAAAGTTCATCTGGAAGAATAATGTGTCCATTTAACCAAGAACATTTTTAGAAAGAAAACTGCATGGGAATTTGCCCTGGCAGATATTAAATGTATTTTTGTAAAGCTACTGTAAAGCCAAGATAATTACACGAATTCAATGGACCACAATCACACACTATGACACAAGTTACTAGATGGCTGGCAACCAAAAGCTTCCATAAACTTCGACTGCAGTTTCAAAAGAGTAAGGGGAATGTTGACAAAAGTCGAGTTTAGCTCAAGAAAGAGATGCTATAAACTGGACTGCTTCAGGGGTAGAAATTTGTCCTGGGGGTGGATTTCTGATGTTCCTTCCCGCTTGAAGATTCTACGAAAATGCAGTGGAATGGATGCAGATGACTGGGACTCCAAATCTTTTTAGGTTGTTTTTATCAGAGCCCCTGTGTTTTATCAGAGAGCTTTAGGAGTAGCTGTGGTGGGTAACTGGAAGGAAAAATGGGTGCATTCAAGTTTGCAGATCCGAACGATCACTTGGAATGATCAGTAGGAAGGAAGACCAACCTGATCATTATTACAATAGTCCAAGCAAGAGGGTTGATGAAGCAGAGTAGCAATGGAGGTGGGCAGGGAATTATTTCAGAATTATTTCACAAGTACAATTATCTTGGTGATCAGTGGCATATCAGATTACATATGAATGAGAGTCCAAGATCATTCACAGGTATTCAGTCTTAAGCAACTAGGTAATAAGGAGTAAAGGAGGGTGGGTTTTGAGAGGAAGACCATTCAGTTGGTAGGGCTTTATTTTTAGGAAAGAATCAGCATTTTTATATATTTTGTATATTTGAAACATTTATTTTACACATTGGGGTCCATCATAATTATATTTATAAAGTGATTCTGTTGCTTTAAGAACAGCTTGGAAACTTCTGGATTTGAATGGGAATATTTACATAGTTATGCCAATTCTCATTTTTAAAAGGGAAGACTGAGCTTATAAAGGTATGTGATTTTTTCATCCTCATACCGAATCAGTGTCAAATATGATCACTTTCACTCTAAGTCTTGTGATCCCAGCATGTGCTGAGGTAACCAGAACACATGTGGTACAGAATATCATGCACATTGAACTGCTGACCTCTTAAGAACCTTAAAATTGTCCTACTTTAGCCCTTTGACTGAACAAGAATCTGAGTCCTGGACATTTCTGTCCCAGCAGGCACAGTGACTGGAGTAACAGAACCGAGATTAGAATCCAACAGAGTAAATTCTAATGGAGGATATGGCCCACTGCCTCATTCTGCCTTACCATTGCATGCAGTCAAATACAGGCAGTAGAATTGTTAGCATTTGTTGACACTCTGAAAATAAATTGCATTTACTATTAACAAAATAGACTAAATGTATTATCCTATTCACAACTTCATGAGTTAAGAAGAAGATTCCTGGAGCTCCGGGGTGGCTCAGTTGGTTAAGCCTTGATTTCAGCTCAGGTCATGATCTCACAGTTGGGAAATGGAGCCTTCACTCCCAGTGCAAAGTGGAGCCTGCTTAAGATTCTCTCTCTCCCTCTCCCCCAGCTTCTCCCCACCAGCTCATTCTTGTCTCTCCTTCTCAAAAAAAAAAAAAAAAAAAAAAGTAAAATTCCCACTGTACAGATGAGGAAACTAAAGCTTATGGAAAAAAGTAATTTGCTCAAAGCTGCACAGTTAGTAAATATTAAACTTGAACTCAGATCTCAGAACTACAAGCTCTTTTTCCCAAACGCCCACATTTACAAGAAACATGAAATTACTCTTGGAGGAACTAATGCAAATTTCATATAGGTCTGTGTAAGAGATGATGAAAAATAAACAAATATACAAGGTTTGTATATCCTATTAAACTCAGCATCTTAAAAACTGCTGACCTAATACATTTACCTTGACATCATAGATTACTTTTAATACTACCCTTGCCCTGATATATTTGACCTCTATTCATAGAAAATGAAAGGCAGCTGTAAGGATTGATTTTTAGATCTCTTTATTCAAAGTAAAAGATGAGCCAAAATCAAATTTCAGTATGTCTAATATTTATGCTTGCAAAGACAGTCTAGCAAGTGTCAAGATTGGGTGTATATTAGCATTATGGAAGATCAGCAGGTATAGGGTGAAAAAGCCATCATCAATAAGAAAGTCCCATAAAACAATAAACACAGCTTCAGGGTATTGTTTTTAAAATATACACAGCCCCTCATCTAGACCCATTTCATTATTTTTTAACAATATTCATTAGGTCCATATCTCTAAAATGTACAAAACTAAGAATTTCTAAATAAAATTATAAATAATAATAAAATTTTTGAAGTAAAATAATTATAAAATAAAAAGAGACACACAAAGAAACAGACTCTTAAATATAGAAAATAAACTCGTGATTGCCTGAAGGGAGGCAAGTGGGGAGATGAGCGAATAAATAAATAAATAAATAAATAGTACTTGGAAGTAGGGGGAAAGAAGAAGAAACTTAATAATTTTTGATGCCAGATTCCAGAGACCTTTCTTCTTATTCACAAATTGAAGTTTCTGGCCAATGCAGTAGAATGGATGAAAACCCATAGTCCTGGATTCCTATTCCAGGAAACATGGCAGAGTGATAAGAACAAAGGCATCACTATCATCAAAGGTTCTAATCCTGATTCTACCACTCGCTAAGTAGGTGACAGTGACCCCGTCACCCAACTTCATGACAGTTCTCTCATCTGTTAAATGAGGGTAATAGTAAGTGCACATACCTCATAGAGTTATCATCCAGATTAAGTTAATAGTTATAAAGCACATAAAACCATGTCTGGCACAAAGGAAATATTGGATAACTTTTTGTCAGTGAAACAAACTGTGTGAATTTGGACATGATACTTCACTTGTCTGGGCCTTTACTACCTTCCCTATAATAGGACGCGGTTGCACAACCTCTAAACTCCACTTTAAAGTTTGATGACTCAAATGCTTAAAACTACAGAATACCTACCTTTAAATCTGTTGGCAAGGTTTGATTCCTGCATAGATGGATTTTGAGTCCTTCTTTTCCGAGACAGTTTGAACAGGAAACTGCATAATACAAGAAGAGAGGCAGAAAAGGGGGAAAACGAACAAAAAAACAAACAAAAAATAAGAACAGGTTCCTTGGGAATTAGATCCCAGGAAACTGCTAGTGGGATCGTAGTACTTCAGAGTTTGAACTTGGGAGGTAGTTGGACCTCGGTCAGATCCCAGCTTCTCCCTTACCATTATGCTCCTGATGACGTCATTTGCATCTCTGAGCCTCACAATCCCCATCTCTATATGGTTTAATAGCAGTCTCCCCTCTATATGGTTTAATAGCAGTTCTCCCTCTCATTGTCAAGTAGTTGACAATGAGACTGCGCATATAAAACACAGGTCTGGCATGAAGCAAAAATGTACTAAGCAGAGTTCTCGGGGCGATGGGGTTAATGATGAGCATGATGTCCTTGAGGAATTTCAGCGATGATATAACTAACTCTCCTATCAACTCACAAAATTATTAAAAACTACAAATATTATATTAAGTGCATGATGTGACCCACGACCCAGCAATCGCACTACTGTGTATTTACCCTAAAGATACAAATGTAGTGATCCGAAAGGGCACGTGCACCAGAATGTTTCTAGCAACAATGTCCACAATAGCCCAACTATGGAAAGAACCTAGATGTCCATTAACAGATGAATGGATTAAGAAGAGGTGGTATGTATCTACAATGGAATACTATGCAGCCATCAAAAAATCCAATCTGGCCATTTGCAACAACGTGGATGGAACTAGAGGGTATTATGCTAAGTGAAATAAGTCAATCAGAGAAAGACAATTATCGTATGATCTCCCTGATACGAGGAGTTTGAGAGGCAGGACAGGGGGTCATGGGAGGAAGGAATGGGAGAAATGAAACAAGATGGGACCGGGGAGGGAGAAAAACCACAAAAGACTCTTGCTCTCAGGAAACAAACTGAAGGTTGCTGGGGGCTGTTGGGGGAAGGATGGGGTGGCTGGGTTATGGATTGATGATTCATGGACCTGTACCCCTGAAGAAAATAATACATTATATGTTAATTAAAAAATAATAAAATAAAATATGATAAAAGCTCACTCTTTTCTTGGGTGTAGGCATTAAAAACAAAAATGCATGGTGTGAGACTTAGCTCTACTTAATTCCTTCTTTCAGTAGTCAGGTGTACCATATTTAATTTATGAAAAAATATGAAAGTAAAAAACTTATCCATCAAATTTATCTCTTTCATTTAAAAATGTTTTATTAAAATATCCACACCTTTTAAGTTTTCACATGGAGTTTTTTTTAAATAACTAATAAAACATTAGATAATTTAGTTCTGAGTTTGAGAGAAGCAGCACATTATTAATAACTCGGGGGTGGACAGCCATGGAGTGGCTCCACCATGGGAACCTCGTGCAAGTCACCCTGTCCTTCAGATGTGAAGATGTTTCCATGGTGTCATTATCCGTGTGATTGATAATCCTTAGTAAACAGAATTCCTAACAATTTTGGAGGCTGAATAGATTTCAGTAGATCAAATTGAATTTTAAATTCTTCGCATAAAATTCCTTTGGAGGAAAAAAAGATGCTAAGCATGAATTTTACATTTTCCTTTTTAAACTTTATGAAATTTCTAATATTTTCTATTTGTAGTTTACTGCACTGTTGTTTCAGTAAAATGGTAAGTGTTATTGAAAAATTACCTAATGCACAAAAGAAGATAAAAATCATCCAAAAACCTGCCACTCAGAAATAATCTTTGTTAATACCTTGGAAAATATCATGTTAGACCTCTCTCCAAACCTATATACACACATGAATTATGTACATATGGTGTTACATTAATTACATCATGCCAAATGGCATTCCTTAATGTGTTTTACCCTCAACAATATGCTGTGGTCATCCTTTTTATCTCTGTAAATGTGGATCTATATCATCATTTTCATTGCCATATTGTATTCACTAATACATATTAGCAAATTTTACCTTGTCCGTCAATGTGAACACTTGCAACATTGTCATATCATTATTTTGTGGAACGTGGGTATCTTCTCCCACTGGCAATCTTTCTAGACAATGAAAAAAACGTTTTTTAAGAAATAAAAAAATTTCTAAAAAATAAGATGCCCATTTGTAAGCAATTGAAACATTTAACATATTATATATTAATATATATTTTCAACATTTTTACTTTCCAAAAACATAGATAAGGAAATATGTAGGTCTTATAAGAAAACAATAAAATTCCACTGAAACAAAGACAACATTTGAATCAATAGAAAGATAAACCTCACCTTAGATATAAAGATTTAATGTTGTAATAAAGGCAGTTCTACCTAAATGAATTTGTATGTTTAGTGGAATCCCATTTAAGATCCTACAGGATTTTTTTAAGGTTTCTAAATGCTTTCTAATTAATAAGTGTGCAAGACTATTAAGAATAATCAGGAGAATTCTAGAAAGATATAGGAGGACACTGGGAGGAAGAGAAGAATGAGGAGGAGGAGAATGATGGTGCATTTCAAGATATTGAAATGTATTATATAACTATTGAAATTAAAACAACATGGTACTAACAGAGAAGTATGTGATGAGATCAATGAAACAGAATGCATATTCTGGGAAGTACATAAGTGATTTCTCATCTGATAAGGTATCATTTTAAATCAAATCTGAACTATTCAATAAATAACACTAGGACAAATTGTCATTGTTTGTAAAATATATATATATATATATATAATATATATAATATATAAATATATGCTCGATAATGACCTCAGTCCTTGCACTATAACAAATTCCAGATGAATCAAATATTTGAATTTCTAGACAAAGCCTAATAAACTTTTAGAAAAAACCATGATGAGCTGTAATCCAATTTTAAAATAGAAGTCTTTTAAACATGTCAC
Organism: Mustela nigripes; assembly: GCF_022355385.1. Classification (NCBI taxonomy): domain Eukaryota; kingdom Metazoa; phylum Chordata; class Mammalia; order Carnivora; family Mustelidae; genus Mustela; species Mustela nigripes. Next base: position 50,556,182 of record NC_081571.1, read on the forward strand.
AACAAATGGAAATCATAAGGGCAATGAAAGTATCTGTTTGACCATGTAAAATTTATATTCTCTGTAGGATTTTTTTAACATGCCTGATGTTGAAAGTCAAACCACAAACTGGTACCATTTTTATAGCTTTTTGTTTTTTCATTTGAAAGAAGGCTTTTAACTTAATACCATTGCCTAAAAATGTTGTTTAATAGTGTCTCAGCTATCTCAATAAGGATGGATCCTTGACCGCACAATAACTGTATAACTAATACTTTTTAAAAATCTGCTCTGTTTTCTTAGTTCTTGCAAATAAGCATCCACCTGTGGCCTACAGATAATGAATTCTGTTTTAACAAGTATATAGCAATGTAAACCTACTCAATCACAAGATGTCCAGGTATAGTCTTACTTCATCAAGCCGGTAAATTGCACATTTATTCTTGACATCTTTAGAAGGTATTTCTTCAGTGACTGAAGAAGTACTGGGAAAAGATTTCTTTTCTCCTACCTGAGATAAGCTTCCTTAAAGTACAAGAGTTCCCGTGGCAGTTATCACTAACTGATATATAATTTCAACGCAAAACACTTCGTGAATTACCTCTATTATAATGTAGGATGCACAACAGAGTTATCATATTTTAGCCTAAAATAATTTCTTTGTATATTTTCCCCCTATTGATGCCAGAAAGACAGTAGGGTAAGAACGTAGACAGATGAATATTCTCTATATTTTGAGGACTAAATTAATTATCATTTAAAACAGTCTTAGCACCCTATTTAAGCGTCCAATAAATGTGAGTTGTTATCATTATGATAATATCACTATTATGTTTCTTATTTCATCCAAATAAGGCAGGCAGACCTTAGAGGCAAAAGACCATTATCTATGTGTCCCGTTTGGTGATTCACAGACCTGTACCCCTGGGGATAAAAATATATGTTTATAAAAAATAAAAATTAAAAAAAAAACCAGCTCAGCCAAAGAGAATTAAATAAATAAATAAATGAATAAATAATGCAGTATATATGTATCTACCTGCTCTCAGAACCCAAGTGAGGAAACACATAATGGTTTCGAGCTATAGGCTTCAGGCAATGATTAATGGCGTCCCACTAGAAATACCATGGCACTCTCCTGGGGAATCAGGAGTGGAAGCAGGACGCGAGTGGGTCACTGGTCTTCTTACTAAAGTGTATTAGAATGGTTTTTCTCACACAAGGTACATTACTAGGCATGAAAGAGGGAGAACACAAGAGAGAGAAGAGACACTCGAGTTGCAAAGACATCATGGCAGCATCACCGAGACCACCCAGGAGCTGACAGATCCAGCAAATAAGACCTTTACAACAACTTGTAAAAAGTGCAATTTTAAAGGGAACTTCCAGCAAATGGAGCAGGGATTGGTGAGCTGGGATGGATGGTGTAAGGCAAGAACCATGTTGGGCTGTGAAGAAACTCCAGGCTAGACCAGAGCAGAGGCTCTTCCCCTCGCCTTGCCAGCTACGGGTTAAAGGTCCTTCCTATCTGTTCTTTGTAGTAGACGGACTAGAAATTGATATCAGAACCCACTGTATTTTCTATAGTGTCTATTGTACATTCAGTAAAAACACATGTGTAATGTTTCAGAATGTGGTTTTGGCCAGTCTCAACAAATCCTATATCTTTATCAAAATTTCCTGAATTAAAAGATAAATAAAGATCAAGATTCTGTTAACCTAAGGCGCCTGGGTGGCTCAGTGGGTTAAGCCTCTGGTTCGGCTCATGATCCCGGGGTCCTTCGATCGAGTCCCACATGGGGCTCTCTGCTCAGCAGGGAGCCTGCTTCCCCCTCTCTCTGCCTGCTTCTCTGCCTACTTGTGATCTCTCTCTCTCTCTCTGTCAAATAAATAAATAAAATCTTTAAAAAAAAATAATCTGTTAACCTAAATGGAAAAAAGCAAGAATAAGGACATATTTCCAAATAGTATGTTAACAAACCTACTGCAACCTGTGTGCCCTACACATCGGATAAGGATGTGTTTAAAGCATAAGACACCTAAAAATTCCTGATGCTTTGGGTCATACATTTGCTTCCAACTTGTCTTCTATACCATAGAAAAAGGACGTTTCCAGCCACAGTATTTCATCAGTGCCTAATTAAGAGCATCAACACGACAAGCAATGCATGTTCTGGCCCCAGTGTTTGTACCTGGATATGGGTAAACAGTTTCGAAAGTGAGTCTTGGCTCTCTGACAGCTCTCAGCTGTCATTGGCACTACAGAACCCAGGGAAGGTGCTGACACTCCTTGGCAAGTGTACACTAGTAAACATTCAAAACAGTTGGAGAAATCCAATCGCACCAACTAAACTACCAAAGAAAAAACATGGAGTCTGGTATGGCAACATACTTGCATGAATATGCTTCATGTTGAGCCGGAGTTATTATTCCAGTCATTCGAAAGAGTACATCAACTCCTTCCACACTTACCTGGGGTACCAGCTATTCCAAGGGTTATCTTCAGGAATATCGTTCACCCAGGGGGAGTTGGTACAACTGCCAAGAGCCAAGGATGCAACTGATGCAAGTAAAATCCTTGATAAACTGCAATTACCAAATTGACTTGCCTCTGGGGAGCAGCCTGCCTTATGCCAAGCCACTAAGGGAGTTATATCACTGTGTATCCAGAAATATCTGGAATTATTCATCTTTTCTATCAGTAGGCAACTCTCTTGAAAAGGACAACTGGATGAGTGAACTTCTTGTACTTTGTTACTCACTAATCAATTATATGACCTTAGACTCACGACTGAACCCTTCTGGTCCCGCATTTTGTCACCTATAAAATGAGGGGATTAGCCCTAGTGCTTTCTATGAGCTCCTCAGTTCTAAAATGGTATGATTTGGTGCTGCGTATTTATATAACATATTCCTTTCACAGATTTCAAAATCTCTCAAGAGGCTCTCATTAGTATGCTCAATATTGCTGTGAGGCAGGCAGGTGGCAAGGTTTATTATCCCCATTTTTTTTTTAAAAGGAGACAATGAGACACTTTGCTGACACAGCACTCTTGACCAAGTAAAGACGAGAAGTTAGGTGTCCTGGTACTAATCAAGAACTCTGTTAAAACACTTTGCTACTAAACTAAACGGAAGGTCTCTGATGAATAAAATATCCTGTGCTCATGGGGGGGGAGATGTTTGATCATCTTGCAGAGATGTAATTGTTTAAAACCATGATTTCCAAATTGTGGCCCATATCATATTCCAGGTGGTTTCTCTCAGTTCTTAACATTTCCCCATGCATAGTTTCTCTTTTCTGATACGGATATTAAAATATGTATCTGTTAAAGTAAGAGAGTATTAAAGAATGTACATAGAAGAAGTAAGAGGATAGCGTGAGGTAGAAATAAGTAGATTTGTAACAGAAAATTTTCAGAGAATAAACTGTATAATCTATATTAACATATAGAAATTATAGCTAAAGTTTGATTAGAAATGAGATTATCATCCAAGGAATAATTGAAATAACTTTCAATAATGGTATGTACTAATCAAGAAGTATAAAGGGCCGAAGATTTTACCCCATTTGCTGCTAACAAGTTAGCCTGCCATCGGGGCTGGCAGAAGACACAATACTCATAGCTCAGAGAGAAAGGATGTTATTACTATCAATAATAGCAGCAGCCAGATGATAACCATTATTTTTGCTTTGGTTTTCCCGGCCCTAGTTCCCACAGGGTGATGCACAGAGGACCAGGTGATATGTGCATGTACCGTCGGTGGCAGAGAAGAGAGAAACCCTGAGCTTAGAAATCCCAAATGGCTTTGGGTAATGGACAGCAAGCACACCTGCTCTTTCCTCCTGAGGGAAAAAACTAGCTCTAGCTTTTAGGGCCGTTCACTGCATACACACACCTGGAAAGTCAGCTGGAGCAAAAACACTCGGTACCCCTCCTGCAAAAAGTGCAGAGAGACAGAGAGACCCAGAGAGATCTCCCAACAACTGCATGTTCTAATTTCAGCTCTCTGTGTATCTGGTGTTCTGAGAATTCTTAAGCACTCCCAGCAAATAATGTAATGATATTGAGGAAGACAAGGGCATTTTCCCCCAGCCTGAACTCCTACTGGAGGTCTCTTAGTTTTGTCTCCATCCTTGTAGTGCAACAAGTACAAGCAGAAAAATAATATATTTGGTTCATACTTCCCTGCCTTACCTTCACTCCTTTCCACTTCTAAAAGTGGGTTCATGGCCTCCCACAAGTGAGAAAATGTGGAAATGTATAAAATCCCACAGGAACGTAAAGGTGGGATTCCAAAGTCCTGTCTTATTTCCAAAATTGGTCTTATATGCAAAATCCATAATTCCCCTTTCTTATCTCACAGTCACTTGACACTCCCTTTGCTTCTCTTGAGCTCTGAGCCTCAAGTCCTAGTTAAAAGTCTGCTATGGCCACGTGTTTAGAAAACAGAGAAATTCGCTAGGAGCCCAGCACCCAACATGTGAGAGTGAGCAAGTATGTGCTGATCAGATGGGAGCCATCCAATCCTGGAAGTGTGGCTCCCTAGCTCCCTAAGGCCTCCCTAGGAAGACTTAGAGGTCCTCTGAAGGACCTCTCCTTGGTTATTAGAGCTCTCTGTGTCTCAGTTTTCCATCTTTAAGATGAGGGGTGATAAGACCCACCTCTGAAGATTTCAGGCCCGGCCCAGAGGTGTTTGATCAGGGTTTGCTGATGAACCAACTTCCCTAGCTGATGTGGGGACCATCTCACTGAATTGCCAATGTTAATTGCATTATTGCTAAAATACTGACATTGAGGGAAATATGTAGATAATGAATAGCACATTTTTTTCAGAGTCTCTGTATCATTTCTACTTTGTTTTTGTAGCCGGTTAGCAGGAGGGTAAAGAGATGTTAATCTATTTACACATTTAAAAAGAAAACTATTTCAGAATAATCAGATGTGTTAGATAGATCTCATTGATTAGTAAATGAACATTCTCTGCTGTGCTCAAGATTGAACATCAAACTGCTGATTTTGTTTCTTAAAAAATTAGAGAATTATAATCTGTGACCTATGACCTTCCCCTCTGTACACAGAAAGTTTGGTTTTGTGTAAATAAATGTAAGTTGTTATTTTAAGTGGAAAGGTGAAGGTCTTAAAAATGGCACAATAAAGGATTTTCATTCCATACAAACCAATACAGAACAAGAAGAGGTAAATAAATGGCAATGACATTTTTAACATGACATTTTAGAATATTTAAGGGGACCACAAGAACAATACGTGCATCTTGTGTGCAACTGTCTTTGAAGTTCTAATCTCAGTTCATGCCACTAAATCATCAAGGAAGGTTATTTTTAACTTGTTATGTAAAAGCTTTAGAAAAAAAAATCAAGGAGATCTCTTTGAGTATGAAACGTCAAACAGAAAGAGGTTTTTGTACATTCTTAGTGTACTAAGGTGATATATGTATGGATCAGAGAGAATTAATTTATCCCAAAATTTTCCAAAATAGCGAGAAAAGATTTACAGAACGGGAATGATGTATTTTCCTAAACATCGCCTTTGAGATACTTTGTAAGTGGAATATTTGTGTGTGGCTAAACCACAGTACAGATTTAACCAATTAACAAACTATCATCCCTGGAAACTAGATGTGAATCTGATTACAAGATCCCGCTGGGAAGAAGACCAGCATCCCAGTAGTTGCAGAAAAGAGCTATAACCCCGAGGAAGGAGACTTCCATCCCAGTGAAACCCCAATCCACTCACTCCCTGTGAAAAAAAGTCTTGCCCCCCCCCCACACTCTTCTCTCCTTACTTTGCTCTTTTTCTTCCTGTCCCCTCTCTCAGGCACACAGGCAGGTCCCCACGACCTGAGCTTTCTTAATCAGTTCTATCTCTTTATCAAAAATTAAAATTTCATGGTATCTTCCCCCCCACCTAAAATACATGACAATATGTATACTGAGTAATGTTTTCTCACACCTACTGACTCTTGTCAAGTCATTGGGTAACATCTTGATGGTAGGCACTCCCTTAGTTTGGGTCAGCCTGAGAACCCTGCCTTCATTCTCTTCCTTCCAAGTGAGTGAACTTACTCTTTCAGTACACTGTCCGCCTTCCTTTAATCATGTCCTGAAATTTTTATTCTAAAAATGGGAAACATAAATGGTGCCATCTCTGCAGTTGGGGAGAAAACGGAAAGGTCCAAATTTCTCTCGCACTTTAATGTGGGTGAGCCATGATCTACTTGTTAAAATTCTTGGATTGCTAATAAAAGTCATAATATACCAAATGGTGGTAATTTGGATGAAACAAGCATATCAATCATTGAAGAATGGGCTCATGGCTCTTTATCTGGGCAGAATCATTAAGTAGAATTTATGATATATAATGTATACTATTAAGCAGCTTCCATTAAACTTGCCTGCCAAACTCATTCTATATAGAGGGACGTTTCTGAGAGCAAGATGTGTGCAAGAGCGCCACCTATAGGAAAACTTCCACATTTATTTTGGAACGCTAAAAAGCCAGAAAATTACTAGGTTTTGCAAGAGAGAACTTAGAAAATATGGAGGAAATGAGATGTTTTCGTTTATAAGTCCAAACCACCTCAAAACTTAAATTGTGCAGAACTTATTCTAGTAAAAATACAGGTATTATAAGACACCACTTTTTCTTTCAAGAGAAAGCTCTGATTTTGCAGATATTTTAAAACACACAAATAGCTTTTCTTGTAATTTAAATAATAATTCAAACAAAACCATTACACTTTTTGCTCTTCTTTAAACGTTCTTCTATTTTGCTTTTCTGTTAACTGTACTTTAGGCTATCTGCCTTTTCGAAGCCTGAAAACAGTAGACGTTCAAAGTACAAATAAAGAAACTTCTTTTCTGATGTTTCATTTTTCAGAAAACATGTTGTCCAAATACCTTCCTTCAGCATAAATGGGAGATAAATGAAGAACGCGAAGGAAACTGGGGCTGGTATCGCTGCCGTGAAATGTCCTTTAGGAGTTGATAACCACAGAAATTTAGTCTTAAATACTTGTTCCTTTGACCTAGAAGCTAATTATGAGGGAGTTGAGCCAAAAAGTGAGAGGAATAAAAAGAAATTTCATTGGTATTACAGAGATAGTTGCCAGAAACAGCTTACAAATCATGAATCTATGCAGAGATGAAAAGTTGAGTCTAAATTATTATTCGACTGGGTCCTTAAATCAATGAAGAGCAAAAAATGATTACAGTGGACCTTTAATTTTCAACTATAAAAAGTCAACATGGTGGCTTGTTCAACAGTGTTTTACTGCAGGCCGTTAAGAGCCTTTTGCTTTTTCATTTCCAAAAAGAGTAGGGTTTTGGTTTAAAATATGTGTGTGTGTGTGTGTGTGTGTGTGTGTGTGTGTGTATTACAGTCAGTCCCTGCTGCGGATCACAGAGGAAGCCGCTTGGCTGTCTGACCAAATGTGGTTTAACAGCAAACAAACCAGGAGACGACGATGCCCTAGAGGGACCCCCTCATTAACTCACACTTTGGCCCTTTCGCTTTTCTTGGGCCCATTGTTCATTTCGGTGAGGCCGGATTTTGAGCAGATTCAGCGCACTCGTCAAGCAAGGTGCCAAAGAGAGAGCCCTACAAACGGATGCCCTCTGCTTGCAGAGCCCCAGCGGCGGGGACAGCAGCCGCTCGCCCATGGTGCACCGCGCAGGTGCTTCATCTCGGCCCTGGGAGGCCCACTTCTCAGGATGAGAGGATAATTCACTCGCTATAGCCCATTCAATCTTCAGCCTCTCAGCTGACGCTGCCAACAGAAGTGCCAATTAATGCCAATTACAATGGTGACTTTTCTGATATGGGCACCTACTCCTATAGGCCATCAAACAGCCATCATATATTAATGACTGTCAGTCATTACCAATATGGGCGAAGTTTGAACTGGTGACCTAGAGGAGAACTGCTCTTTATCGTACTTCCAACTCCCTGAACCGTCCAATTCCCCTCCCCCTTTCTTGGCCAATGTTCTTAATTATGGTTTTGTACCTGAATAATGAATGTGCTGCATTTTGACAGTGACGATTGCTGAAGCCGTGACAGCAGAAGTGCAGCTCCTGCCTGCTATTTAGCAGTCCCTGTCACAGCCCTCAGGCCACCGGGGTCCAGCGCAAACCTTCGGGGGGCACTACTATTGCCTTTGTCATGCAACCCAGTGTGGGTTTTTTATTTGTCTTTACGACTCCTCAGAAGTAAGGAGAGCATTCTTATGCAGATAAATGTGTCAGGGACCTCTATGCAGATGCTGCCATGAGGCCTTTCTTATCTGCTCATTATTTCATCTAGCCTTATGAGACACACACTCCCCATACAATTAATATGCTGCAGATTCATCTGGAAAGGCACTTCTTCTCGGTCTGGGAAAGGGAAAGCGAGTTCAACACAACAAACATTCTAAGTGAGAGAAAAGTGTCAAGTTCCTTTTGTGAAACACACATCATCGCAACCCTTCTTTTCTTGAATATCATCTTAAGACACAATTTGGGGTTAAATCCCAGCTGGGGGTGAAAAGTCCCCTAATGGCCAGTCACTGTCTGCCATCTGCCCTGTGGAGTTATGTTTTCAGAGACCCTGAGACTCACCCCACTTAACTCTCAGAATGCACGTCAGCCTGCAGAAGTCGGGAATATTTCCTTCAAGCTTGAATTATTCCTGGATTTTGGAAAAAAAGAAAAGAAAAAAAAAACTTCAGGAACAAATTGTGACTAAGCTCTTCGCTCTACCTTCCCAGGAGCTCAAATATAGACCCGGTATTTGCCTCACATTCCTCACCCATCAAAAGGACAAAAGAATAATTGAATGGTAGACAGCATCTTACTTCCAACTCCTGACTCTGAAAGTGACACCAAAAGACAATCCGCGAAAAATATTCTGGAATTTCACTTCACTCCTCTACATGCGTGATATGCTTCTCCCAAAATGGTGATGCCTTTCAGAAGGTTTCATCCCAACACATTAATTTAGAGAACAAGATTCCATAATCTGTCCTAGTCACCTCCTGAGGTGGTGGCAAAATTAAGGTTAAATCTCAAACCCAGGGTTTTTTTTTTTTTTTCACTCTTTTTTGAGGCCATTTATGCTTATAATCCCAGCAACTTCCATACACAATTCCACGCAATGGCACCCTGGACAGGAAATACGATTAGCACCATTTTGCAGATAAGGAAAGGGAAGCTCTGGTAGGATAAAGCAGACTGCTTAAGACAGCACGGCGTCTCAGTGGCAGCACCAGGACTGGAACCCAAATATCGCTAGCTCCAAAGAACATAATCAGTCATCTCTATCACATGACCTTAGTCCCATGGAGATTTATTCAAGAAATAGGTCAGGGTTCCTAAGGCCAATTCAATTTGCTGTGCAAGATCCTCAGGCAGTCTATGAATCTTTGAGATTTCAAGTCACTTTAAGTTACCATAGAGTAAACCTCGACAGGCAGCTTCCTATTCTCAGTAAAGGTGGCAGAAAACACCACAGTTTCCATTTTTGCTCAGTGATATCAATGCCATGAAACGAGACTGCGAGATAAGATGCAGGACGTGGTTTTTCTTGAACACTCCAAGAATGAGAAACCCAAAGGGCATCGTCTAATGAGACTTTAAATAAAAATATAACGATTTTATTACTCTTACTAGTGACCGTTCACTGAAGCCCGCTGCAAGCTTTCTCTCTATTACATGCTATGTAATCCTCACCATGGGTGGTGTTATGCCATTTAGTGCATGAATAAAGTGAAGCTTGACAAAGTTTAGCAAGTTGCCCAAATGCACCAGGCTCGAACTTCCATCTGCACCCAGGACTCTCAAACTCCAAAGCCAGAAGTTCTTTCTCACAGCTGTTCTTCAGTAAGATCCTTGGCCTCATGGCTTTCAGCATTGATTTCCTGGGAGGGTATTTCTAAATAGACAAGTCTAAATAGACTAAAACTATCCTTTCCTCCAGGGCATAACGGATGGAAGAATGTATGGAAAAATATTTTTGAAAGTATCAAAAACACCTTTTATCGTGATAGGGTATTTTAGATGGCAAAGATTTCCAACTTTGAGAGAAGATTGGAAAAAATTAGATCAGTGTACACAGTAGATTGTAGAAATCTAGAAAATAAATAAATAAAAGCAATCTTCTATCTTTGCCCTGCTTTGCAAATAGTAACTACGATAGTTTGCAGGCGATATAGAAGAAAAACTCTGTCAAAGACACAGTAGTCACCAGCTTTTGAAAAATATATATTGAGCTCGGCCTCCTACCTTGGTAGACAGGGTCAGACACAGAATTTTCTTTACATGAAACATATTAAAACTCAAGAATTCCTCCAAGTATTATATAAATATATAAATGAAATGTTAGAAATAATCCCGGAGATGCATTTCTCCTCAGGAATAATATTCTAACCCCCGATGTCACAGATCTTGAGAGGGGCAGAGCACTATGGCAATATGAGACCATTCTGGACCAAACACAAGGAAATGAGCCTGGATGATAAGCAATTTCAAGGTCACAATGAGAAAACATCTAGGATCCAGGGATAATAAATATTACAGGGGTTGAAATGCAAAGTCATGAAAGATTAAAGGAAATAATAAAATGTTTGTGACTTCAGGAAATCTGACTTTGAGGAAATGTGTCTTACCCTGAGGAATTCACTAATAGAAAATCCACCATTGGAAAGTAGGCACAATTTGTTGGGACAGCTGAAACAAAATAGCTTCTGATTCTGGGGAAGACTTACATGGGACGCAACGGCACGAATTTCTGACAAGTGTTCCGCAGAAACAACGGAGTCTCTCTTTAAAAGGGACAAATGTTTCAATGTTCTGCGGTTGAATTCAGACAGAAAAAATAAATGTAGGAAACAAGGAGAAACATGAGGACGGGAATTTTTTTTTTTTCTTTTTAAAGAACATAATGAAAAGATGGAAACAGCAAGAAAGAGGAAAAGAGGAAATAAGGTACTGAACCAACTGGCTTAAATTCAGGACAAGATTAAAAGGTGCAGATAACATTGTGTGTGAATGGCCCTATGTTCTCTACGTAGGAACTACAATTTTTCATCTTTTAATGCCTTGAAGCTTTTCCCAGACTTCCACATCTGAGCTGACAGCATTTTTCTTTCTTACCTTCTTTTTTTTTTTCCCTAGGTTTAACTATAATTTCCTTTCTCTGACTACATTTTGGAATGCCACTATTTCAACTTTCAAACAGTTTGTATGCAAGATGTTGTTTTATGTAAAGAAGAGAAAAGATTGACAAATCGAAACCAAACAGGGAAGAATTATAAATATTTTGCTTCACTATTGCGGCTCTCTCCATATGCCTCAAATAAAACATTTCCAATCGAGCCCTACTTCTACAGAAAACCTACCCACAAAATAGGTCTTTATTAGTATGTAACATGTGTAAATTATAATCAGCGCTTTTTTAAAGAAACAATTGAAATATGATGTTAATAGAAAGGAATTAAAACCTTTTTCTTTTCTTTTCTTTCTTTCTTTCTTTTTTTTTTTTTTAAATGAAATCCAAAACTGCACAAGCTATTGACAGACTGATGGCTGGGTTGGTTGCCAGAAGCTGGTTAGGGAAGTCAGTATGAAGGTCACTAATTTCATTCTGTTTTATTTCAACAAGACCTTGAAACAAAGAACACAGCCTTTAATAGATGGTGAGGAGGGATGGGTGATAAAACTAGTGCTTTACTATCAGTTCTGTGTAATTTTTAAAAATAAAGAGATAGTATTTACCAGCATCTATGTTCTAAATTTTATCCTAAAATGATTGAGAACAGGGGTAAGGAGATAATATTTGTAGCAGTGGCTGAATTTAATTTTTCAAATGTCCCCTGCATGTCCCTTTTTATATCCCCAAATTATTATAATTTGAAGCAAATCAGCTAATACTTTAAGTGAATTGCTGGGTTGTGTGGAGCATATTCTTTGGGCCATTTCTGGACTTCTCCCATTTATTTTAATAGTCTCGATACAGACCTTGGATACTGACTTCAGTGAACTTCATTTTTCTCATTAATGAACAATGGAATCACACACTAATAATGGAAGCAAGAGAAACCCATGTTCCTACAATGGTCACTTGTAAATTATTCCTATAAACTTAACTTGCTTAGAGAAGAGAAAGTGTATCATACTTAATGTAAAAACAAAAATACATATATATATATTTGTTTTGCTTTTGTCTACTATTAAAGTAAATAGCTCCAAGTAATTTTTTGTGTCTACAAACCCAACAAGTAAATCAGAAATGAGTCATCAGTATTAAACAGGGCCCCCAAAGCCCTGTGAGTTTCAAGTTCACATTGGTTTTCTTTTTTGTGCTTTTGTTTGTTTTACATCAGTGTGGATGGCACTGGAAGGACTAATGCTAAGTGAAATAAGTCACATTGGTTTTCTGTTACTTGAGTTGGCAGCAGATCTGGGCTGTGTCAGGACCCCGCCTCACCCGTGGCATGAGAGCTAAGCCCAGCTTTCAGACACAGTATGACCAAGTCAAGCTCTAGGATGGTGGCCCACCACATTTATCTGCCCCAGGACAGAAAAGAGCATAGACGTTTCCTTTGGTGGGGGCGGGGGAGGGGAGGGCAGCAGAAACTCTTCTCCATTAAACAAATCCTTCCAAAACTGCCAGTCAGAAGAAATATTACCCAGTGCTATGTATGGACTGAATGTTCATGTCCCCTCAAAATTCCTATGTTGAAACCCTAAACTCCAGTATGATGGTATTTGGAGCTGGGGACTTTAGGAGGTAAATGGGGCATGAGAGTGGACCCCTCATGATGGGATTAGTGCCTTTATAAGAAGAAAGAGAAAGAGAGCTTACTTTATCTCTCTCTCTCTCTCTCTCTCTCTCTCACCCTCTCTCTGTGCTATAAGAGGACACAATGAGAAGGTGGCTGTCTCCCAGTCAGAAGAGAGCCCTCACCAGAAGTGAATTGCCCAGGCACCCTTATCTCGAAATTCTAGTCTTCAGATCTGAGAAGTGGATGTTTGTTGTGTAAGCCACTGAGTCTATGGGATTTGGGTTGTAGCTGCTGGAGCTAAGACACTTGGCTTGACACACCTGTACTGGGTGCCTTTCTCACACATCCACAGTATCCTCCTCTCCCAGTGCTTTTGCAAATTCTAGCTGAAACCCCCCTCCCTGCGGCTGCCTGACCTGTATGGCTTCTGGTGTTCATGGGGCTCAAGGCTGAGAACCAGGGCTGCCCCTCTCCTCACTAGGCTCAAATTTGGGCTTGCTTCAAGTTGTCTCAACTCCATACTGTGGCACCTCACAGCAATTCCTCTGAAACAGCGCTACCTTCTCTCCTTGCAGCTAGCAGACCTGAAAGGTTCCTGACGTAACACTGGCCACATTACAAAGAAGTGGATACATCTCTACAGTGTTTGCTTTTTGTGCCGATTCCAGTGAAATTGTACACTTCCTCAGCTCCCTCTTTGTCCTGTCTTATTCTGATCCACTTCAAGAAGCCAGAATCCTTAGTAGCTCTGTTTTCTTTCTTTCTTTCTTTTTTTTTTTTTTGAAGATTTTATTTATACTTGACAAAGATCACAAGTAGGCAGAGAGGCAGAGATAGATGGAAGCAGGCTCACCGCTGAGCAGAGAGCCCGATGCGAGTGCTCGATCCCAGGACCCTGAGATCATGACCTAAGCCCAAGGCAGAGGCTCAACCCACTGAGCCACCCAGGAGCCCCAGTAGCTCTGCTTTCTTTATGTCCAGCCAAAGGGGGGTTCAATGCCTCAAAGACAATGGCAGGTGAACTGCTCAGCAGGGCCTGCACACACAAATTCACCATCCTACTTCCTCTGCCTCTTCAATTCTTCAGATAATGACTTTGCTAACCTACCTCCGATAAGGACAAGTCTTTCCTCATGTTATCTATGGAGTACCAGGCCCCTACGGCTTTCTGTAACAGACCCCTAAACTTTCCTTGCTCCTAAAATATACTTTTGTATGATCTCCAGGGTCCCTGAGATCTCCAGCTCCCCTGATCATCTGAGACAAGAAGACAGACACACATTGTAGACTACATAGACTTCATAGCTCTAGAGTACACCAGGCAATTTCTCTTCTTGTTTCTTTCCAATACCAACTGATACATATCACATGAATTTAATTATCAGAGAACACATTTTTACATAGGAATTTTAATGAATTAATTATCCAAAATGTCCTTACTCCCCCACCCTTACAGTGAGGGGGGAGACCTTTAAGATTTTAAGGAATCCCAGTTCTAAATAGTTAATAATCTATTTGACAACTTATGTGTGTGTGCACATGCACATACACACACACACGCACACACACACTCACACACAGAGAACAGTAACAATGCCAATGACTGGAATCTATCATCAGTGTTGATAATCTCTTGAACTTTTTATTTGTTGCATATCAACTTCACAAAAGTCTATTATGGTGGAACTGCCTCTTCACAAATTTCACATATGAGGCATTAGCTTACATATCTTGCTTTTCAGAATTTCTGATTAAATATTTTAATTTAAATGGAAAATAATATTTAATGTAATATCTAGCCTAAAATGTCCCTGAAGCTTCAATTGCAAACAATCATAATAAAGAATGTTCTTGTTTAATCTACAAAATAAGTACATTTGATTTTAATTACTTGGATAATGACTAAGCAAGTACATCAGGCACATCCCTTCCAAGAGATAATGAAAGACACAGAGGAGCAAACAATATTCCTGCGAACAGACCATCACATTCTGACTCCGAGGATGACTCCACTAATGAAAATCTGTCTTTGCAAATGACTCATCTTCTGAAGACTGCTCTGAAGATGTTGGAAATCAGAATGATGCATGTGAAAATGAAATTAATCAATATGAAGATGGGGAACAGCAGTCTATCACAGAAGTGCTGTTTGATAATAATGAAATTGAGGAAACAGTCAGTGGTAAAGAAACAAATGAAAGCACAGGAAATGTCAATGATAATAATGAATAAGTAACTAATTCTTGAAATCTAAGAGGAAGAGTTAGCAAACAAAGACAAATTATCATCCAGAAAATGACAGAGACATGAAACTACAATTACTTTTAAGTTAACTCCAATTTTCTAAAAATATGAAAACACTAAGATGGCCATAAATTTAACCAAAAGAAGGATCTGAAATTTTCAGAACTTCGTGTCAGTAGTAAAGCTATAAGTTTACTGCCCAGTTTGGCTAGGGCAATGAAGTATAAGAGCCTAGCAGGGGAATATAAGACCAGAAAGTTCTATCAGACTTCCAAGAGGCAGTGGGAAATGTCAGTACAAATCTTCCTCAGTTGACCTTGCCTGTTTGTTAATCCCATTGTTCCAAGCCCTCAGACCAATCCTAGTCCATTTTTTCTGTCACAACATGACAGCTCTCAGTCTTTCGGTCGCCAGTTGCTCTAGGTTCAGTCTTTAGAATGCAGATTTTTTGTCTCAATTTTGTGCTGTTTATCAACTCCATTTTCCTCATAAATGCTATTCCTTATAATACCAAAGGGGAATTCACACCGTCATGGAATGACACTTGGAACAATCACAGTTCTCCTGTGCATCTAAAGGGCAAATATCTTCTGCTCTGAATACCATCCATAAGATTCTTCTACTGTGCAAATAACCTGTTCTCTATACCCTAATTATTCTCCTTTCTCACTCCCAAACTCCCCACTCCAAAAGAGCCAAAGCTGAGTTTAGCTATTACTAGTAATAGCTAAATGGTAAGCCATTATAATAAGCTACTATTTAACTCAGTCAAGTTCTCTAAATATTAGGTACACTTGCAATCAGTTCATATTTGTTCATTTTTCCTAATTTCACATCAACCTTGCGTTTCTCCTTATCTATTTATTCTGTTTTTGTTTGTTTACTTGTTTTTACAAACTCAACACATTATATTTAGATGTTAACTTCTTCTTGCTGTAACTTGCCAACAATGCTTCCCTCAGGCTGGACCTTTGCCTCAATCCCAGTATTTGATAAGCATCAAGGGTTTGAAAATTAAGGAAATGACTTTAAATGCCAATCCTAAAATCTATATACAAATAATATGTACAGCTTGGGAAAAAAGTTTTGCTCTCTCTCTTGTATAATTCAACAAATCAGCAAAACAAAAAAGATACTGAGCTATCACAGGGACAAAATACTGCCTCATCTAAATCAAGATGCTTTCCTGGCATGGAGAGGACACTTGATACATGTTGTGAATAAGTAAATGAATCAATCAGTATGTTATTTGTCCATGCTTACTGTGTCACAGAAAAGATAAGAGATAGAAAATTTTAAAGATAAAATAGTAAACACTATCAAATGCTGTGAAAAAGACAGAAATAATGAAAACTAAGAAAAAGTCATTGGCTATGGAGGTCATTAGTGCTCTTTGTCAAAGTAAAGATAGGTTAGGCTTTTGATTTTGCTCCCCTAAATCTCAGACAGAATTAAAGATTAATTAATTTGTTGACCTGTAAAATATTAGAAAAAATATCAAATCTAATCTTTTGTGTTATACAAAAGAAAACAGCAGCCGAGCAAAGAACGTACCCATGGAAAATTCTAAATTTTTAGATCATAATAGATCCAATATAAGCATGAAGTAGATGAGATTATTCATGGATGAGTAGTCCCTGGTAAACAGAATCCTGTGCATCTAGAGACCTGACATCACAATGAAATAAAATTAACCAAGAACAATTCCAGTAAAACATGGTAGATTTAAAACATAATGTCAATGTCAATTTCTTCCCAAACCACTACAAAAATAATAGTAAAAGAATTATTTAGGTTATAAAAATACAAAATCAAAGAGAATAGGAAAGGAGAAAAACAGGACAAAGGATGCCTACAAATTTGGAAATAATAGAAATTTAGTTGAGATAATGAGATTTTATTACAGACCCATCATTTTCACAAAAATTAATAGTAAGAGAAACATATAAATGAATGAGAATTTTCATATTCTGCTATTGGAAGTGAAAAATGGTGGAAGTGGCTCAACCACTTTGGAGAACAGTATCAGCTAAAGTTGAAGGTGTTCATGTAAAAGAAGAAAAAACCTAGAAATGATACATATATATATTTGCATCATTATATATATATATTTAGATGTATAATTTATATATAAGCATGTTTATATGTTAATATATTTATATATGCAATTATATATAAGCATATATATTTTATTATATATATAAAGTGATACAGATAGATATATATCTGCAAGACATTCTCACATATGAGTATAAGGAGGCATACATGAAAATGTCCCTTGCACACAATATGACAGGAAAAAAAAAGAAAAAGAAAAGAAAAACTAAATACATGTGTCAAAAATTGGCAAGTAGACAGGGTAAAAATATACTGATATATACAGCAAAGTAGGAGTAAGAAGTAACTATTATGGACGGACCAACAAGTAAAGGCCTGTTTCCTAAAGTTACAAAAATAACAATCAAAGAACCAAAAAATAACAACCAGGAGTAAAAATATAACTGCTTTGAGAGAAATATGAGAAGAATTGGAAAGTAGAAGAGCTAAATATACATACATCCTAGAGAAATATTATTGATTTCATTTCTAAATTATGCAACAAGAAATAGCAATCTATGCATGTTATTTTTAGATACAGAAGTTATCACTAGAAGAAATTATTGAAAAATTTGAAGCCAATCCCCTTTTGGAAAAAGAAATTGAGCTGGCAAGGACTAGGTGGAGAACTATTGTACCATGCACAAACAATCCTTTAATTCAATTTTTCCAAAATATATCAGATGGGTCATTTAAAATAAGAACATAAATATTACAGTCGGATTCAGGATTTAGATCATTTGTGAAATCTTCTAGATCATATCCGTCATGTTGAAGAGCATAAACCAGGTAAAACGATGTCAAAGTTTCAAAGAGAAATGAAGAAGTAGGGGCAGCAAATGTGGGCGATTCCTTCAAAACTTTGGGGAAAAGTGAGAGAAAGAGCCAAAGCTGTCTAGAAAATCAAGGGAGGACTGTTTGCAGAACAGGCAAGCACTGAGTGTGCATGTGCACTGATGGGAAGAGATAAACAGGGAGAGAAATACCAAAGATACAAGGGGAGGGCGGGCAGTTGATGGAGCACTTCGTCTGCACCAATCCCTGGGATGGGTCCTGGCTATTTAAGAGGAGTCAGACCCTCCCTGTCTTTAAGGAGCCCATAGGAAGAGACTTGCAACAGATAAGATAGTTCTGCATGAAGTGTTCACAAGAGCATGGAGGGAATAGGACTGTCAAGAAGAGCTTTGGGGTGCCTAGCTGACTTAGTTGGAAAAGGTGGGACTCTTGGTCTAGGAGTGGTGAGTTTGAGCTCCACGTTGGGTGTAGAGATGACTTAAATAAATAAAACGTATGGGACACCTGGAGGGCTCAGTCATTTAGGGTCTGCCTTTAGTTCAGGTCATGATTCCAGGGTTCTGGAATCAAGCCCCGCATCGGCCCCACATCGGGCCCCACATCAAGCCCCAAATGTAGCCCTGCATCAGGCTCCATGCTCAGCAGGAAGTCTGCTTCTCCCTCTCCCATTCCCCCTGTTTGTGTTCCCTCTTTCGCTGTCTCTCTCTCTCTGCCAAATAAATAAATAAAATCTTTACAAATCAAACATAAAACTTAAAAAAAGATTTTTAAATTCTTCCCAGAAGTTTGACAAGTATAGAAAAAGTGAATGCAAGTTCCAGGCAAAGAAAATAACAAGTCATACATTTAAAAATGGTTAAGATAATCAATTTTATGTTGTGTGTATTTTAACTACAATAAAAAAAGAAAGCAAACAGCAAAGGGCCCAATAGTGTAAAAGTACACATTTGAAAATATATTTGATAAAAAATAATCCACGTGAGTAAATGCTGAGAAACAGACTGAAAAGATAAATTGGGGCCAGATAGTAAAAGATCTTACATGGTTTTCTAAAGAGTTCAAAATTGATCTTGCATTTGCTTATTCTTGAACCCATTTGAGGAGTACTTTCGCTTTCCATTTTATTCACCTTTGTGTTATTTTAATGCTCATTGATTATGAAGTATTTATGTAATAAAGTGAGAAAAAGAAAATATAATGGGAAAAAGTATTTATGTAATAAAATGGGGAAAAGAATGCTTACCATTTGCTAGGCATCAGGAGGAAAATACAAACAAAATGAAGTCTGTACCTTCCAGAGATAAACAACATGAAAGAAGATAGGCAGGACCAAATGATTTTCTTTGGCCAATCCAGTTTAGGTGGAAGAGACTTGCGATATGTGTCCATATGCAGACAGTTAATTACTGGCTCTTCATTGTCCAGCCTGCTCGGTCCCTGCTATGGAAGCCATGGGAGAATATTTAAATAGGGAAAAGTCATAATGTCAAAGCAATCTGGAAGGTTAGGCCAACACTTGTGGGACAATACATTTTGTGTAAGTGAGAAAGTAACTATAGTGAATTGGGCCATGGAGACTGAAGATTTGGTACTGCAGCAAAACCTGACTTATCCCGATTGATAAAATGGTCAGCATCCCTGTCTCAGAAGAAATTGCCCAATGATGTTGACTGTAACATGTAACAAGGCTGTTACATGTTTTATTGGTTTTCACCAGATATACGGTACCCTGGATTTTTGACAAACAACAACTGGAAGCCAGACTTTTTTTTAATGAATGAAGCCCTTAAAGCATAAGCTTTTCTCAGACATAAAAACTTAGAAATATTGTCAGAATAAGTGCTGTTGCAAGGTGATCCAGGGAGCACTCCCCTTAACACACCCACAATTCTTAAACTTCCCTCTGACCTTTTTCCTCACAACTCCTACCACAAACCCTGTGCCCTGAGAAAGCAAACAAGCAGATTTTCCCTCATGCAATCTCCTGCCTCTATTTCTTAATATGTGCTGTGTCCTTTGCCTAGACTGTCTTCTACACACCATCTTCTAAAATCCAGATACAGGGGCGCCTGGGTGGCTCAGTGGGTTAAGCCTCTACCTTCGGCTCAGGTCATGATCCCAGGGGCCTGGGATCGAGTCCCACATAGGGCTCTCTGCTCAGCAGGGAGCCTGCTTCTCCTCATCTCTCTCTCTGTCTGTCTCTCTGCCTATTTGTGATCTCTCTCTCTGTCAAATAAATAAATAAAATCTTTTAAAAATAATAAAAAATTAAAAAATAAATAAAAAATAAATAAATAAAATAAAATAAAATCCAGATACAGTAGATCACTTTTTTTATAAAGTATTTCATTGCTCCTTTACATATATCCATACATATGCACAACCATGATGCACACAAAGTAATCCTTCTCACTAGCAAAAGGAAGGGGAAGAAACTACATTTTGTTGACTATCCCCCCTAGCATGTGCCTGGCACGGTGTGTTGTTCTTTGTCCATGAACTCCAAGAGTACTTCATCTGTTTCTCTCTTATGATATATAAAACTCCATACCTTGTTGTGTATTATTTTTATCATTAGTAGTAGTATTACATAAATATGTATTTTTATTGCATTTGAGAACAAAGTCAGTATCATTTACAGGCCCCAGCCTGGGTTCTAGCACATAGTAGACATCAAAAAATATATATATATATAAAGTTTTAATGAATGAACGGTTTCAAGTATCTTTTGAATACCTTCAACATATAATCACATTTAAAAGAGTTGTTAAAGGTAAAAATATGATTAGAAATCAACATTATCTTTCGTCTCTACTATTATGCCTGATTTCCTGGCTTGTAGACATTTCAGTGTCAGGCGAGTATAAGACTTCATCCTGTCCAAGGGTGCTGGGGTGTCTCAGTAAGGTAAGCAGCCAGCTCTTGATTTCAGCTCAGTTCATGATCTTGGGGTCCTGAGATCGAGCCTCACGTTGGGCTCCGTGCTCCGTGGGGAGTCTGCTTGAGGATTTCCTCTCTCCCTCTCCCTCTGCCCTTCTTCCTACTCTTTCTCTCTCTCTAAATCTTAAGACAAACAAACAAAAAATACAAAAAACAAAAAACTACTTTGCCCAAAATGAGGCACAGGGAGCCAGAATGTGCTAAAGAGACCTTCCTTGTAAAGACCTTTAGAGTTTTTATCTGTTACACATTTTTCATAAACATGATTACTTAACTATCATAAAATAAGACACTCTTTACCCACTGACCAATCAGAAGACGTGGGTAAAATTGTGGGAGGCAGCCCAGAGAAACAGTAAAACAGCTTTAGGCTTCACAGGACACTAATTAATCATTTTGGCTAGAAAACCCCTCTCCCCATGGAACTTAATGGCTTCCAAGGAAGGTTTGGATTGAAACATTTCGCCAGATGGACCCAGTACCTACATTAAGACTCTGCCACCCACACCCTTATGCATTCATTTATTTCTCCATAAAATAGTTGATAGTGTGTTAAGGTAATAGGGTCCATATTAACAAGGGACTAAAGAAAATATTGTATGACGACTGACCTCCAATTTTTCATAGCTGAGTGTAAACTGAAATGGAGACTTACAATTAATATTATGGCATCAAAAAACTTAACATTTTAATTTTCTTCTTTTTGACTGATGAACCAGGGTGGCAGGATGGCAGTGGTATACTGATTGTAGAAAAAAAAAAAAAAAATTAGAGACTTTGCACTGAATTATTCACATGTAGAGAAATAAACTGTCTGACTGACATAAAAAAAATTACAGTACATGTTCTCTTTAGCTATTGCATTTAAATGGTAAGTTATAAGTGTTGCCATTTTTTGAGCACCTACAAGACAGATGTTATTATTCTATGGCACAGAAGAGGAAAGTGACTGAGAGAGGTTAAGTTTGCCAAAGTTATTTAACTAGTCATGGTCAGAGCCAGTATTCAAACTTAGGTCTTCTATATCCAAAGCCCAGGTTCCTTCCAGAATTCTACTTCATTACATAGAATAGCACTTTATCAGAGTTTTTCGTTTGAAGATTTTATTCATTTATTAGAGAGACAGAGTGAGAGAGACCATGAGAGAGAGAGAACAAGCCAGGGGAGGCATAGAGGGAGAAGCAGATTCTTCACCGAGCAGGAAGCACAATGCAGGACTCTATCCCAGGACTCTGAGATCATGACCTGAGCCGAAGGCAGCTGCTTAACCCACTGAGCCACCCAGGCGCCCCCACATCAGAGTTTTTATTACAAAGTTATGTACATATATAAATATATATAATTTATTGGTTGGAGTTTGGTGTAAGACACACATTGGGAAAAGAGATTTCAAGAACTTCACCTTTTGCTGAGAACAGACTGATACAATGACTCAGGCACAAAGTATTATTAGTTTTGTTTTTACCTAAAAATTAATAATGATCATCTTTATTTTCAAGGCTTTACAGCAAAGGTTAAAATAAATGTTGATAAATTAAGACTATTAACACAGAATGGTAATAGTCTAAATAACAATTTAGTGACATTGCCATCTTACACGTTAATGAAATGAAAATTTGAATTGATTATATAAGGAAAGAATCTCTTGTTTATTCTAATCTTAATATTATGGTTGATAATTTCACAAGCAGTCCTGATGAAAATATACCTGATAGAACAACACCACAGGAAACTAATGATCATAATGAATCTACTTGTCACTGAAGTACAAAGATAGAGACTCATAAATCTTTTAAAAATTACTAAATGCAAACAAGTGATCAGGGCAAAGAAATGATTATTTTATCATTGTTTATTTGTGTTCTCTGCTTCATGGTTATTGTCTTATTTCCTGAGGAAAATGGTCAAAATGCCTTTTAAATATTAGCATTTTACTGTAAAGTTTCCTGCTCCACAGAATCTCCCAAAGGCTGGACTCAGCAACCTTTATTTAATTATCTTTATGAGATAGCAATTTAATCCTTTCTTCTTCATCCAAAGATAATCAGTAGTCAGTTGATAAATAATATTAGTATTCACCTCTCAATCAATGTTTTGCTTATTTTTAAGACTTTACAAGTTGATTGTAAATGATTATTCAAACTCAAAGTATGCAAAGAAGCCCATGATTTTAAAAGTCTTTTTTCCAAAATTGTGTCTAAAAATCACAATATATATTTCGTTATCTATTTTTCATTCTAAGTTAGCCTTTCATAAATGAAATTAAAAGTTCAGTAAATTGCCCAGAAAGTCCTATTATTCCCATCACCTCTGATGAAAGCAAACTAAACAAACAAAAACATTACTCAAGGATAGTTGTAGTCTTTCAGACAACTGCCTCCATGGGAAAGGTTCTGTTTTCATTAATGGATGGTCCAAACATGATCAATTTTTCATGAACAGAGACTAAATCCACTTATGTTGGGTTCCGATGAACAAAAGAAGGCAGTCATCAATCTACTTTCAATTCTGGCCATGCTGGTTATTAGCTGTGTGATACCAATTAAGTCACCTAACCTCTCTGAGCCTCAGCTTCCTGGTCTGTACAATGAGAATAACGTATGCACCAGCCTCGGAGTGTGTTGTGCAGATGAAGGGGGGAATGTGTGTGCAGGGGGCTAGTGCAGAGTCTGGTCCAAAGTTATTTAACTAGTAATGGTCAGAGCCAGTATTCAAACTTAGGCCTTCTATATCCAAAGCCCAGGTTCCTTCCAGAATTCTACTGGAAGCACCCAGTACATAGAACAGCTGTTGTTCTTGTTAGGACACACACAACCACGTGTGTGCATGCACTGAGGAATCCAAACAAATCAGAGTCCGTATGCATCTCCATCATCTTCCTCAAACCCATCTTAGTCTAACAATTGAACTATTTTAGTGCCTTCCTAACTGGTTCTCCAGACCCATATTATTCAGCTCTGGTCCATTCTTCACTGCCCCTTAAGAGTTCAGGGTCTAAAGTCTCTGTTTCCTCCTCTCAAAAACGGATTGTCAATCTAATCTTACTCACAAGATTATTGAAAAGACAGAATGACTTGATGATGGAAAAAAATTCCTAAAATTCTAGAACTCTGCAAGTATTCCTTACTGTTAGAAAGACTTCTGATTTTAGCCAGGAAGGACTTATTTATTCCACAAAAATGTACTGATGATTATTAGGTGTGTGTAAAATAGTATGCAAAGTGCTAGTGACAAAAATATCAATAAAACATGATCCCTAGCCTTGAAAGAGCACAAAATTGATATAGTTAAAACCCTTCCAAACGTCTGCCCAGCCTAGGCCCTGATTTGCCCTACCCTGAGAACTATTTTCATTCACAGAGGGGGCCCGGACAGCTAGACATGAATCGTGAGGCTCCATTCCCTGGACACAGGGAAATGCACAGGGACAGACAACTGAAATAAGACCAAACCACCAGATATGCTTCTTCAGAGAATTTGAAACAGATTCCACTTCAGCCAATTAGTCTCTGTAGGTGATGAGAACCGAAGCTCTTGTAAACTCTGAATTGCCACATATCTCACTAGGGGCAGGGAACAGAGACACTGGTCTGTAGAATAAGAGGAATAAATCTGCCAAAGTAAAAGAGACTGATGGAAAGAACAGAGATGCTTTTCAACCAATGAATGGATGAAGAAGATGTGGTCCATATACACAATGGAATATTACTCAGCCATCAGAAAGGATGAAGACCCAGCTTTTGCATCAATGTGGATGGGACTGGAGGAGATTATGCTGAGTGAAATAAGCCAAGCAGAGAAAGTCAATTATCATATGGTTTCACTTACTTGTAGAACATAAAGAATAGCCTGGAGGACATTAAGAGAAGGAAGGGAAAAAATGAAGGGGGTGGAAATCGGAGAGAGAGATGGACCATGATAGACTGTGGATTCCAGGAAACAAACTGAGGGTTTTAGAGGGGCGAGGGGTAGGTGTATGGCTGACCCCAGTGATGAGTATTAAGGAGGGCACATATCGCATGGAGCACGGGGTGTTATAACAATGAATACTGAAACACTACATCAAAAACTAATGACATACTGTATGGTAACTAATGTAACATAATAAAAATAAATTAAATTAAATTGAATTTCTGATGACTTTTTATTACTTTTTTAAGTCTCTGCCTGAGCTTCAGTTCATTTCCAACTCTTGTGGTCCTTGAGGCCCATCCCTTTCCACCCCAGCAGCCTTCAAATGACATCTTTTACCCTCACAGTCCCCCCACTGTGATTTTCATTACTTCCAACCAAAAGAACACTTAAAACATATGATATTCATATATTGAATGCTAGCCTAAGACAATGACTACTGTAATAAAGACGTCCAGAACAAGCTTTGGAAGACAAGAGGTGACTACAAATAACTGAGTTGAAGATTACTTTTCAGAGGAGACAACATTTGGCTTTGTAGCTATTGCCACGTCTTCTAGATTAGCCTGGCCTTCCCACCAGAAGGCTTCCTCTAGCACCTGCACTCTGCCCGTGGCTCACTCTAGTGAAAAGGATTCATTCCAAGCCCAGACCTAGTGTGCCTGTCACACTCTATTTAACAGGGACCATACCAGCTTGAACTCCAACACACAACTCTGGTTTTTTAAGCAGAAGAACTAGGTCACCAATTCTGTATTTCAGGGATTCGCCCAAGATCCTACAAGACGCCTAAGAGACTTTGAACACAAGCACTCTAATTTCACCCACTATCCTCTTCCCATGGTATTGGGGCAGTGCAGAGCTCCTATGAGGAAATCAGGTGACCCTGGAGACGCAGAATGAGAAATTCTGCAGACACTGATTGCCTGCACACCCAAGTCCAAACTCCTTGGCCTAGCACTTGAAGCCCTCCACAATCTGGTTCCAATCAGTCATTCTTATCTCTCTCCCCACATACCACCCTATTGAACTTTGAACAACTCATACACACATCAGACATTTCATGCTTCTCCTTGTATTACCCTTGAATGAGCATGGCCTTCAACCCATTTCTATCATACATCAAGCCTTCTCCATCTATCCACAAACAGATTTCATCACCCGCTACTCAGTCGAACTTAGCACTTCAGCGACCCTTCTAAAATAGTAACCAACCAGTTCTCATTCCTTATTACATTGCCAGCATTTACCAAATTAGGATCCCTGCAGAATCACAGCTAGACATATCTACCCAGAAACAGGGAAGAGTAGAAACAAGCTGAGAGAGGAAGAAAGTGGATATGATACAGATGTGGCCAAAGACCACGTCAGCAGAAAATCATTCTTCCCACCCAAGAACTGTGGTGCCTGAATAGTGCCCCACACCATTAGGGATTTATTTCTTTGGGTCCAGCATGACTTGGTCTCTTATTAGGATGAAAACGTTTAAGTAACCTAAGTGCAAATTAATTTGGGATACATTTCCTCTGTGACGAGAGGAACTAAGCCATGAAAGAAGCAGGTACATAAGAATGAAGCATAAAAAAGAAAGGAAAGGTCAGAGGAAGGGGACATCCAGATAGCAAAATATAAACTTGGCAGGCTGTAAGAATCATGCATTTAATTGATGAGAAAAGCAGCGACCAACATCACTATCACTGATATCACTAGGATTTCGTTTCATTTGCTGCAACTGAAGGTTGAAATGTTATTTCAATTGATTTTTAAACATAACAACTCACATTTCCTTATGCCATCTCAATCCTGCAATTGAGAAGGTGCTGGCTGAAGCATTCATAGGTGAAAAAGTCCAATAGACCCATTTCATAAAAATGATTTGATAATGTAGTAGAAGTCAATGCAGGCTTTAGCTGGTTAACACAAGTGGGCTAAAAACCCATCGCTTATTTCCCATTGGGAAACTCCCTAATTTTTTTTTTTTTTCTTAATAGCAGCAACATGAAAAGTAGCAAAGCTTGTGAGATCAACGGGGAAAAGTAGCTCAACTCTATTTTTTTTTTTTTTTTTTGCCACTAAGTCTGGAATATAGTATCAGTCACTTTATATGACCTTTATATGACCTATATATTTGTTTTTCCACCTATAAAATTAGGATAATAATGCTACCCCTTCTCAAAGAGCAGAAAATAAGAATTAACTATTTCAATGCATTAAGCCTAGCAATCAACCCATTTTACAATAAGGTGAGTACAATACATCCTGGTCACAAAATAGTTTCCCAATGAAAATTACTTTATAATAAATATATATAATCATCTCTAATTTCTCATACACTTAAGAAAGCATATCAAAAACAATTTTAGAAGCAAAAGCACTTCAGATATAAAATACAGGTTTCTTTTCATTTTACCTTTTCTTGAAATTTTTTATTAAGTTGGTTTTTTTTAATTCCAGTATAGCTACCATTCAGTTTTATATTAGTTTCAGGGGTGCAATATACTGTGATTCAACAGCCCTATATACCTTACTCAGTGCTCGTCGGACAAGCTTACTCCTTAATCCCCATCATCTATGTCACCCATCCTACCATCCACCTCCCTCTGGTAAGCATCAGTTTGTTCTGTAGAGTTAAGAGTCTATTTCTTGGTTTGTCTCTCTCTTTTTTTATCCTTTGCTCATTTGTTCTGTTTCTTAAATTCCATATATGAGTGAAGTCACATGGCATTTATCTATCTCTAACTGACTTATTTCACTTAGCGTTGTTCTGCCTAGCTTCATCCATGTTGTTGCAAATGGCAAGCTTTCATTCTTTTTTAATTCTCTTTTTTTAATCTTTTTTATTCTTTCTTTATTCCCTTTTTTTATTCTCTTATCCATTCATTTATAGATAAGCATTGAGCTGCTTCCATAATTTGCCTACTGTAAATAATGCTACAACAAAATAGGAGTGCATATATCCTTTCAAATTAGTGTCTTTGTGTTCTTTGAGTAAATACCCAGTAGCACAATTACTGAATTGTAAGGCAGTTTTATTTTTAATTTTTTAGGAACTTCCAAACTGTTTTCCTCAGTGGCTATACCAGTTTGCATTCCTACCAATGGTGCATGAGGGTTCCATTTTTTTTTTCCCCACATCTTTGCCAGCTCTTGTTGTTTCTTGTGCTTTGGATTTTAGCCATTTCTGTTGGTGTAAAGGTGATATCTCATTGTGGTTTTGATTTGCATTTCTCTGATAATAAGTGATGATAGGCACCTTTTCATGTGTCTACTGGCCATGACTTCTTTGCAGAAATGTCTTTCCATGTCTTCTGCCCATTTTTAATTGGGCAGTTGTTTTGTTGAATGTGGAATTGTATGAATTCTTTGTATATACTGGATACTAACCCTTCATCAGGTATATCATTTCCAACCTCCTATACAGTAGGTTTCCTTTTAGTTTTGTTGATTGTTTCCTTTGCTGTGCAAAAGCTTTTATTCGAATGTAGTCCCAGTACTTCATTTTTGCTTTTGTTTCCCTTCATTTTACCCTTTTGTGTGCAATGCATGCTATTATTTTGGCAGTTGCAATTAATAGTCTACTGGTAGTAATTCTTTTCTATGCATGTAAGATCTGATCTTATTACAAAACAACAACAATAGTAATGACCACAGGAAATAAAATACTTTCCTTACATAATCTCATTTAATTCACACAATTAATTTTGTAGGTGAGGAAACTGGGAGTTAGAGAAATGACTTGGATACAGAGTCACACAGCCAGTGGGATGGCAAAACTTAAAGCCTCACTCTGTCCACCTTTGCCACAGTATTTCTGGCAATCATGCGTTTTCCTTTTGTCTTAGGGTTGTTAGGAAACACACATGGCCTGAATGTTTGTGTCCCCCAAAATCCATATGTGGAAATCCTAACTCCCAATGTGATGGTATTTGTAGATGGGGGACTTTGTGAGTTGCTTAAGCCATGAGGGTAGAAGTTCATCAATAGAATTAGTGTCTCATAAAAATGGCTGCAGAGGAACACCTCGGTGGCTCAGTGGATTAAAGCCTCTGCCTTCAGCTCTGGTCATGACCCCAGGGTCCTGGGATCAAGCCCCACATCGGGCTCCCTGCTCAGTGGGGAGCCTGCTTCCCCCCAACCCTCTGCCTGCTTCTCTGCCTACTTGTGATCTCTGTCTGTCAAATAAACAAATAAAATCTTTTTTTTTTTTTTTTAATATATGGCTGCAGAGGGGTCTGAAGACCCTTCCACCACGTGAGGATCCAGGGAGAAGACACTGGCTATAAGCCAGAAGGAGAGACTTCACAAGAAAGAGGCCATGCTATAGTACTTCAATCTTTCACTTCTAAGCCTTCAGAAATGTGAGAAATAGATTTCTCTTGTTTACAGGACACCCAGGCTGTATCTTGTGTTAACAGCAGCTTCAGCAGACTAAGGCACATCCCAACTAGACTTTGGAGCACTTTCTAAGAAGCAGGTAACCGGGTCTCATTACGACAATGGTAATGACCTAGCCTCCATCAGCCTGCGTTGAACACCGGGTTTTGTTGTGTTCAATTCCCTGGCTCGCCATTGATTCTTACTACAAGCATCTGTAGTTCTTAGTTTCGGGCACTACTTTTCTGGGATCTACTTGGGGCCTTTAGACCGCAAAAGAATATGGACTGCTGACTGTGTGCTTATGGGGCTTAGACAAGATCACAGGTATGAATATCAAACAGAATTCCAGGTGAAATATACTTTAAGGGGGAAAATATGCACATATTAGCCATCTGCACAGAATTACAGCCTTCTTCTCTTTTTACTACGTTGGCTGCTATAACTGACCAGCTGTGTTGCCACAGTATTTAAATCCTGTAACGTGCTAAGAACAAGCTCCTTCGCTGGTTAGGTCCTCCTCATTTTTTGTTTCTGCCAGCACACTCCATGTCGGTTAACAACTACACTCTTTACATAATTCTAAAATATTGAACTGTATGCTAAATAAGTAAAATATTTTAAGATAATGTCCTCAGAGAATAGCGTGTCGTATTATAACTCAATATGCCCTAAGGTAATTATTCAGATATCAATATGCAAAAGAGCAGTATGTTGTAGTACCCTATATTTCTTTTTATTTTGCTTCTTTGTAGCAAGCAATAAATTTCAAGATGCAAAGAAAAAAATATTAAAGGAAAAGTTTGCAGTTGATTTTCTTAACAAGATTGTTTGCCTAGGGAGAAGGAAATTTCACTGGTTCTTTCCTAATTATTCATGTAAATTAAATTCTACAAGTGAAGAAAAATTCATGAAAGTCATACTTACTCATCTGAGAGGGAGATATGGCATATGAATGGGGCCCATAACCTCGGAAGGTGAAATGTAGAAAATATCACAAGCAACTCCCACATTAAGTGAAGTGAACCAAAAAAAAAAAAAAAAAGGGAGATTCTTGGTGTGAAGGAGACTTCAAGGATACCCTCCCTAATCGCCTCTTAATAGTCTCAAATCTCTGACACAGGAAACAAATCAAGAATTCCGAGAACATGGAATTATTAATCACTTAGATTTGATACCAAATGTAAGCACTACTAGACCCATTTTAAATTTTAAAAACCTTTTAAATATAACATTTTAAAAGCACAGAATATAATTTACATTTTTAAGACATTAGTATGTGGCACATCCCAGGAAAAGTTCATTGTACATTCTTCGTATTTTTCTGAAACGCACATATCCGCCCCCCCCCACCAAGCCTAATATATGTTAAGATGAAATGTAACCGTAAATTACCACAGGCTTGTATGCTGACTAAGGTTTAATAGTCAAAGGGAACTCAAAGCATTCAGCAAATATTCATTGAATGTCCTGTGTGCATGGCATTGTGCTGAACAACACAATAGCACTTGCACTTCAGATATAAACAGTTTAATCAATCCTTTCACAAAAGAATTACCCAGTAAATAGAAAGTGTGTGCACCAATCATGGGAGTGTCTTCGTTTGCCTCTCCTTAGGATAAAGCTGAAAACTATAAAGGAAGGATAAACCAGAGCAGATGACAAGTTGAATACGGAGAACGAAGGTGGAGAAAACAAAGACCAAACCAAACATAAAGCAAAGAAAACCGATACAGTGACAGGAGCTGGGAGAACGTTGGGGAGACCAGGATAACCACATAAGTAGCATATATACTCAATTGGAAATAGCAGTCAGATACCCAAGGACAGAGGATGTAGAAGCAGCTAAATCTATTTGTGCAGAACTTGAGAGTTCTGAGACTGTCTTCAAATATACAGTGAGTAAGAAAGTACCAGGAGTGGAACCATAAGACCCTGAGTTTTGGTCACTCCCTTCTGTCTAATAAAGACAAAAAAGAAAAGACACAGGCAAAGGAGGACAAAAACAGTAATTGTTGAGGAAGGCATGGTAACCTGTAGGGTCCAAGTACTGAGAGATGATACTGAATTGAGAAAAAAAGTACTGATGCACAAACAGTGACATGTCAAGAAGGCTAGCAGCTAAGAGACGAGCGCTGAATCTGACTAGGACAATGCTAGTGGCTTTAACAACAGATCATCCAAAAAGATGTACAAATGGCCAGTAAGTACCTGAAAAGATCCTCAACATGAGTAAACACTAGGAAAGTGAAAAATAAAAGCCACAACAACCATTACGTTACATTACAACCATTAGGAAGGCTATTATCCAAGAGGGAAAAGGAAGGGGAGGAGGAATGGGGAGGAGAAGGGGGAAGAGGAGGAAAAAGAAGAGGAGGAGGAGGAGGAAGAAGAAGAAGAAGAAGAAGAAGAGGAAGAGGAAGAAGAGGAAGGAGGAGAAGAAGAAGGAGGGGAAGAAGAAGAAGTAGAAGACCAAGAAAAGAAAACAAAGCAAAACAAGTCATGGAGAGGATGTGGAGAAATGAGAACCCTTATGCATGACTGGCCAGAATGTAAAACACACGATTCTCATGTAATCCAGCAATTTCATTACCAGATATATGCCCAAAACAATGGAAAGTGGGGATCTGAAGAAGTATCTGTACACCCATGTTTGTAGCAATGTCATTCACAATAGCCAAAAAGTGGAAATGATGCATGTCCATCGATAGAGGAATGCATAAACCAAATACAGCTTACACATATAATGGGATATTATTTAGCCTTAGGAAGGAAGGAAATTCTGCCACATGCTGCAGTACGGTTGAACACTGAAGACATTATGTTAGCTGAAATAAGCCAGATATATTTATGGACAAGTAGGATTTCACTTACATGAGGTATCTAGAATAGGCAAATTCACAGAAACTGGAAGTAGACTAAAGGCTGTAGGACAGGAGGCAGGGGAGAATAGGGACTGTTTAATGGGTACAGAGTTCTGTTTGGTCTGATGGAATGTTCCAGAAATAGATGGTGTTGATGGTTGCTCAACATAGCGAATGTACTTAATGCCGTGAAGTACCTTGAATTGTATACTTTCAAATGTTTAAAACAGTAAATTTTATGTTACATGCATTTTACATTTTTAAAAGTCAGGGAGAGAACTGATCGGCAGAGCTGTGACAGAAGAAACCAGAGGACAGAGATCCCGGAGGCAGGGTCCGTGGACAAAATGACATCTACCTGTACCCACTCTCGAGAAGATGGTACACCCCCAAAAGGGCGAAGAAAGCACAAGCCTTCTCCTCAGAGCACTCTCTAAAGAATAATCTTTGTAAATAGGAAATGAGGCTCTTCCTAGCAACTGACTCACTTCATTTCAACCCTCATGGAGCACGGACTCTGCTGGGGCAGGGACATACAGACTTCATAACTGGTGGTCTTTGCATTTAAAGGTTCACTATCTGTTGGAGAATCCTGAATCTGGGGCCATTTTTATTTATTCATCAAATCAGTTAGCATTTACTGAGCACCTACTCTACACCAAGCCAGAGCTTGTCACTAGAGTTGCTGGACATGACATAAAAAACAGACAACTAGGACGCCTGGGTGCCTCAGTCATTAAGCATCTGTCTTCAGCTCAGGTCATGGTCTCAGGGTCCTGGGATCAAACCCCAGATCAGGCTGCTTGCTCGGCAGGAAGCCTGCTCCTCCCTCTCCCACTCCCCCTGCTTGTGCGCGCTCTCTCTCTCTCCCTATGTCTCTCTCTGTCAAATAAATAAATAAAATCTGAAAAGAAAAGAAACAGAGAGCCATCAACACAGCAAGACTTCAAGGGGTCGAAAAGGGTGTTTCAGAACCCTTAGGAAACAATGTGAGGTAACCAAAAATGACTTTCTTTCTTGAATAAGATATATGAGTAGGTTAGTAAAATCTGTGGGCATGGTATCGTTGAACTTTACCAAGTCTCACAATATTCATGGATGCAATATGGAGATAAATGAACTAAATCAGTGAAGAAGAAGAACTTCCAGAAACAGGGACTATAGAAATTTGAGAGAATGAGTGGTCCCTATAACAAAGAGATGTCAGGGAAGTGGCTTTTGGTATGAGAAGAGGTCACCCCATTAGGGTGAGAAATTAGGGCAGTCTAATTTTAATCTAATAATAATAACGTAACCTAATCATCCTAGTCACCTCATTTTAATCTAATGGTAATCTAAGTTTATTGGAATAAGCTTAAGAATAATAGTAATGATTTCCTTAGCACTTACTACATGCCAAGTATGGCGCTCGGCGCTTTCCATAAATTACCCTTTTTAGTCTTCACCACAAATCTTTTTAGATGGATCTTATTTTTGCCCTTACAAACACGGAAACTGAGGCTCAACATGGTTAAATAACCTGGCCGAAGTCCTACAGCCAGCATGTGAAAGAGCAGGGATTAGAAGCGGAGTCTGAGCGTAAGCGCTGTGCTCTTCAACACCATGCTCCACGTGGGAGAATGCTGGGCATTTACTTAAAATGAGACAGAGCAGCTCTGGGCCCTTTGGAGGGAGCAGTGCAGGTCCCGTGTGGACAGGCAGGAGCCTGGAGAGAGGCCACCAGAGAAAGTTGCCTGTGTATTAGGGAGAAGGGATGGTGGGAGGAAGGAGCAAGGGACCGGGAGACCAGCTGGAGGGACTTCACTGTGAAGACGGAGAGAGAACGGGGCGCTTTGAATTACAGGTAATGAAGCAAACTAGAATGACAGAGTGACTTAATTTTCTTCTAATAAAGACACTAGAAAGTGCACCTCCAGGGGCCGTGGTCCTCCATCCAGTTGTTACCTTTAGCGTTGCTGGTGGGAAGTAAACAGACGGGTTGATAAAGACTCTTAGAGTGCTGACATAGTAGATATTTCTGCCGTCCTCTCCTTTAATTACCCATAATAACTTTACTACTCTTAATAACTTCCTAATTAAAATATTTGGTCTTCCTCGCCAATTTCAAATTTCCTTCATTGATCAAACAAGGCAACACATCATATAAAGTTTACTATTTTTCACGTGGGCACCCCATTAATCCTATTTCTTTCATCTATACCAATACCAGATTTAAATAATGGCAATTTATTTGTATAAACTTTCCAACAGTAAAAGGTACTGTTATTATATATTGTCGTCAAACATCACAGTGAACTAAGCCTGGTAATTGTTCCAAAGGTAAAGCACAGCCATATTCGCTGGTGAAATAACAAATCCGGAATTTGGGGAAGCAATTAAAGTTTATTCTCAAAAAGCAACAGAACTTTTTAAGTTCCGGTATATATACAGAGATATTAATAAAGCCAGATAATCCGGAGGTAGGTAGCACTATAAACGGGATGCTAGCATTATAATGCCTGTATACATTTTAATGTGTGCGCACTTTACAACTTTTGAGTTCAAACAGTGCAAAGAAAATGCTGTTTTTATCTAAACCTACGAAAACAGTTGGTCACCTGCTGAGTCCAAGGAGAATCTCAAGTTTTCTGTCATTTATAAGCAGTCTCCTGCCTTAAATATAAAATCATTGGCTTACACAGTGAATCATTATAAATCTCTCACAAGCTTTTAAACCAATCAGTCAAGCTTAGAATGCAGTGATTTGGAGAATCATAGCTCTGAGGCTTTGGGGCCTCACTGTGCATGGGTAATAAATGTAAATGATTTTGTAACTTGTAGAAACATAGGTTAGTTCGCTCTTTACCTCCCAAGGAGCAACCGGGTTTGACTAAGGAGGTTTACTGTGGTCCTAGGGAAAAAAAAAATCTATTATGTCATTTTCCTTCGTGAATCCTGGGAGAAAGAATAACATAAAAGGCAGTTAATCCGTTAAGCACACAAACTCTACTATACAGAAAACTGCCACTCAGGAAACCTAGATTCCTTCTGTAATTTGTAGCATATCCAGTGAGAAAAAAAAGCCTTTCTAACGCAAAGTTCTCCACGTGGTATCATCTACCCAGCTTTCCCTGCTCTGGGCAAGAGAATCTTAATTATAACGATGAAAAAATATTCATTAAGTATCATTGCCATTCTCAAAAAAAGAAAAATCCTCCTTGCATTGTTTATGAAATAAAGTCCAAAATTTGAAAATAAATCCTATGCAGAGTTCAAATGTTTTTTTTCCCCAATTTGAGACAATTTCATGAAGACAGAAAAAGGATTTGCTAAGAATGGTAACAACCTTTAAATAGGAGAATTGTATATACGTTATCATACAATTAATTAAAGCTTAATTATATACACAAAACTCTAAATGTTGAAA
The DNA here is from genome assembly GCF_022355385.1 of Mustela nigripes. Taxonomy (NCBI): domain Eukaryota; kingdom Metazoa; phylum Chordata; class Mammalia; order Carnivora; family Mustelidae; genus Mustela; species Mustela nigripes. The sequence goes on from NC_081571.1 coordinate 50,591,579, forward strand.
AGTGAGGTTTTAATTGTACTTATAATTTCTCCCCACTAAAGACCTGGTAAATCTCTTAGCCCAAAATGGATAATAAAACAAACCTTGCTTTAAGTCGGATCCGGATTTGTTATCTTGTGTTATTTTATTTTTTTAAGATTTATTTATTTGAGAGAAAAGGTTGCGGGGGAGGGGGTAGATGGGGAGAGAGACAGAAAGAGAGGGAGAGAGAAATCCAAGCAGATTCCACGCGGAGCCCAAAGCAGAGCTGGATCTCTTGACCCTGAGATCATGACCTGAGCTGAAACCAATAGTCAGACACTTAACCTACAGTGCCACCTAGGCACACCTGCGTTCTCTTTCTTCTTTTTTAAGATTCTGTTTACTTACTTGGCAGAGAGAGAAACAGCTAGAGAGGGAACACAAGCAAGGGAAGTTTGAGAGAGGGAGAAGTAAGCTTCCCACTGAGCAGGGAGCCTGACGCGGGGTTCAATCCAAGGACCCTGTGATCCTGACCTGAGCCAAAGGCAGGCGCTTAACAGACTGAGCCACCCAGGTGTCCCTCTTTCTTCTGGTTTTTTGTTTTGTTTGGTTTTGTGTTTTGTTTTGGTTTTGTTTTGTTTTGTTTTGTTTTGTTTTGAAGATTTATTTATCTTGTGTTATTCTAGTTATACTGATGGTCTTTGTGTCCAGGCTGTTTCTGTCCCCCACACGTCACTTGCAAACTCATGTCATCATAGTGTCGGGACATTTTCTCTTTAGTCTTTGTTTCCTTTCTCAATGTTCAGGTTTTAAATGAACAAATTCCTCAGATAGCCTTGGCTGAATTCCTTCTACTCATCACCTCTGCTTTCTAGAGCCTATCTGAGCCTTGGTGTCCCCATCCATACTTTCTGCGTTCTTCACCTTAATGCCTCCCGAAGGAAAGAAAGAAGTTTTAATATCCTTTTAGCAGGAATGCTAATTAAAATCCCAATTACAAAGCAAAAAATAAAAAGTCTGGATACCTCACAATGGGGAGAAATGCAGACAGCATGAAATATTCTAATATAAAATATCTTCCCACCACCCCACACTCTGTCCTCAGCCCCTGCTCTAGCTGTTGGAGGGATGCTTCTATTTAACCAATTTGCACCCAGTAATTTTTTTTTTAAGACTTTATCTATTTGAGAGAGAGAAAATGCTTGCATGAGCACACGGGCAGGGAAGGGGCAGAGGAAGAGGGAGAAGCAGACTCTGCTCGGAGCTCAGAACCCAGTGCTCTATCCCAGGACCCTGCGATCATGACCTGAGCCAAAGGCAGACACTTAACTGACTGAGCCACCAAAGTGCCCCTTGTACCCAGCATTATGGAAGCAAAACTTACAAATACTCAAGGTTAACAATGGTATGCTGCTTTATTTAAGCAGTGAGTTCTACTTGAACAATCTTTCTTTGAGGCCAACATTCCCTTTTTATAAAAACATTCTTTTATCGTTTTAGATTGTGATATTAAGAAGTTTTAGTGTCACTCGTGCACATCTATGAACCAAAGATAATGTTTATCCTCTAATTACCAAAGACACTTTCTGTACCCTTGCTTTTTCCTTCTTAATCCCTTTGTCTATATTGCATTTTCCTCTCCTTGCTGTATCTTCTCACATCTTTTAATATCCAGCTAACATGTCGTTTCCTTCATGTAATCATTCACAACTATTTTAATTTTTATGTATACGTTTCTTCTCTCCTGATCAAAAATAATATAGTAAACCACAAAATAAACACATAGGAAACTATTGCTTATTTGCTGATTCTGCACATACATATAGTATTAAACCCCAGTTAGACCGTAACTATCTCTCTTATGTTTGTGTATTATGGTATCTATGAGAGTGATCAGTAATAAAGATAGATTGATTGATGGGTTCAAAAGCATCAAAAATGGATTGAACATTAAAAAGGATAGAGAAATGCATTATGAAATATTGATAAACACTGGAAATATTTTAGATAGATACATACGAGTGGAATTATGATCCAAATTCATTTCAAAGCTAAACATTCCTGGAATGTTCAAGTGAGGAAGTTCAAAACTTGGAGAGTTGCATTTCTTTTGAGCAGAAGTAAATCCCCCTCCCAGCAGGCGCTGAGCTGTGAAATCCTACACCAAGAGGGGAAAAACAAAATGAAAACAAATGAGGCTCCTGAGAAGTTTAGATCATTTAATTCATGCAAGAACCATCAAATACCTAACATTTTGCAATTCTTATCACATGTCAGCCACAGGGTCAAGCAGTCTATTTATCTCATTTGATCTATTGCCATCCCTATTTTATAGATAAGAAAATTGACACCCAAAAGAAGTTAAGGGACTTCCCGAAGGTAGCCCAAAATGTATTAAATTCTTATTTTTACAGAGGCACTAAATTCCAGATACAGGAAAATACAACAGTGTGAGCAGTGCACCGTGAGAAGTGACCTGGGAGCACCCAGGAAAGGGATCCCATCTAGACCAAAGGCAACTACCAAGGGAAGGTGTTACTTTTGAAAAGATAACAGTGCGTCAAACAGATAAAGCAGCGAGAGAAGAGTGTTCTAAGAGAACAGCGAGAATAAATGCAAGGTGGCTCCAAAAGGCATAACCCAGCCTGAGAACTGTCAGCGGTTGAGACTAGAACACCAAATAGCAGGAAAGAAAGTACATAGGATCTCAGAATGACCTGCGTTGGCATTTATGCATGCATACAAAGAAGTATTCCCATCATGATGTGAACGCATTTGAAAATTTTACATTCGGCAATGTTTTTACTGATTGGAAGCTAACATAAGGGAAACAACAAGAGAAGAAAAACGGATGTGGAATCATATATCCCAAATTTCTGACACAAAAAATTTAAGGGAGCTCCAAGAGTGGGATATGACCAGTCTGGAAGAAGACTTGTTTTTTTTAAGTCCTGAATCCACTAAAGCAAGCTATCTGACCGTGTATGAACGAAACTTAAAGACACAGACATGTATGGCTCGGTTTTTGAATATACACTCTTTCTCCAGTTAATAAATTTCTCCTGATCTGTTACTAAGACTATAACAAAACTTAACATGTTCAAGTCACAGAAGTCAGCATGTCATATAGTAAATTCTCATTTCTGTAGAATAATCAATACCATCTATATCAAAACAGATTTTTTTTCTCGGAAAATTTGTTAGACTGGTAGCTTAAAAGTTATTTCTAATAGAATATAATTATTTAAAACAAGCAGAAATCAACTGGACATTGGTTCAAAAACAACTTAGTAAAAGCACAGAAATTTAAGAACAAAGCAGAACATTTTAAACAGTTTTACTAATATGACCTCATCTCCCTTTTTTTTCTCCAACATGAAATAACAACAAAAAATCTTTGTATATTAGTAAAAAGTATTTATTGGTATGTAAATGTTGTGAATTTGTTTATTAGAACCTTTAAATTTTGAGAGATGTATTCTTAAATTACATAAATGATTTATATAAAATATGGTGATAACAGCAAAATTAATAACATGAAGTTCTGAGACATCAATCAATGCTGTCTTCCCAAATATACATCAAGAGAAAATGGGCTCACAAAAGATGTTATGAAAAGTTCTTATTGAATATAGGCAAAAAAACAAAAACAAAAACATATTGGCACCATGGAAAAATAAAACTTATAAGAGGTTACAGAATGCCTTTTTCTGGAAATCTCTTCCCCAATTCTTTTTAATTAGATAAGACTTCTCGGAGAGTAAAAGGTCTAACCAAATGATTGTTCTAAGAGCTCTCAGAAATGAATCTGCTAGTATCTTCTTTTCTGTTTTTATTTGTGTGTGTACGTGTGTGCATGTGTGTGAATGTGTGTGGACAGGGACCAAACAAATCCTAGGACTTTTCAATATTTTGATTATTACTAAAATTTATATAGGTACAAAATATCCCACTAAAGTTTTATTTCTTTAAATCAAGCTTTAAATCTCTTGGTCAAGTTTCCAACCATGATTATGCACAATGATCCAATTACATAGTTTATAAGTTAATTTATTAACATTAATTATTGTTCATGTAAAGCTAGAAAATGGTATCTTGAAAACACTAAGCTTAAATATAATATCACAGGCCCAATATTTCAACAGTAACATGAATCAGGTAATAAATAGCTCCCTTTGATCATTGTTTTTAAAGTCTCTTGAACCATGCTTTGATTAGTTCTATTTAATATTTAACATCTGGTTAGTCAATTTCAATCTGCAGGAAACACTGCTGGAAAAATTCTATGCTGACTAAATACATTTATAATACTACAAAGCTGACATGTAATTGATTTTAGTTCCCATAAAAGGATTATGTTAACTTTCCTTAATCTATATATTTGTATTTTGTACAGTCTAGTGAATTCACACCAGAGATGCTAAATTTTTATTTCTTATCAATATTTTATGTAAAATTGATAGGATTATATTTTAGTCTAAGTACCACTTTCCAATTTTTCCCTTGAAAAGAAAATAACATCCTAAAAAAATATGGCCGCACAGCTGTAGCGTTAATACAGTGGAGCCTAACTGGCTGGCTGAAGTACTTCTGGTTATTGAAAAGCATATGGCAGTGAAACATTTTCTCTAGGCTAGCAGGCCTCAGAGAGAGTTCTGGATTAAAAAAAAAAAAAGTAAAATTTTTACTTCCCATGGCTCTGGGTTCGTTTTTTGTTTTTTTGTTGTTGTTTGTTTTTGTTTTGTTTTTGTTTTTTAGCTCTGTTTAATTTAGGAAATCAACAGTTTTCTCATCATTAAACAAAGGGTGGTGATGTTTGCAAAGATTCGTGAAAACCAGTATTTTGTTACTGGTCACATACTATTTTACATTATCGTATATTACAATAGACACATATGCCAAATTTAAAATTAATAGCCGTTTGCAAGGAGGCTATGAATTTTAAAGACAGAAATTTGGGTTTTTATCTTCTTAACACTAACTCAACTGACTGAAGTTAATTTTTTAGATAAATAAAACATATTTTTTCTATTTGATTTCAAATTCTTGATCTGTTAAAATTGGCAGGCTTTCTTTTAATTTCAGGATTCAGGTTCTCCTCAGTGTGTGGGGTGAGGAATAATCACAAAATGATTTAAAAATTATAAAGACATTGTGTCCAAATTTCAACTCTTCTTCTAATCTCACCTACACAGTATCTACCATTAAAATTGTAAGTGGTTCAAGAGATACTACATTATGGAAAAGAGAAATATCTACAGCTATACTAAAAGAGAAAAAAATCTTTTCTTTCAAAGAAAAATATCACCAAAGATGGCAATTTCTGGGTAATAAATAATAAATACTAAATGAAATAAAGATCTTTCTGCAATTACAATGGTTTACTGTGCCAATTCTATCAAATTCTCCAAAGATCTGCAATAAACCATGTGTTTCACAGCCTCTTGGATACTCATCGTGCTTGGACCAGTACTGAGCCCATGCTTGATAATAAATACGAATAAATAAATATTGTGCTTGATAAATATTAACAGAGTACAATGAAAGCTTGTATATAGCAAGTAATTCTTTTTTTAAAATGCATATAATGGGAGCTAACATAAAGAGGGTTAACAAGTATTGGTTGTCTAGATTCAACATTTGCTTTCCTTTAATAGAATTAAATTATGTTGTTAAAATAAAACTGGTTGTGTTGCTGAAATAAAATTGGTTTTTGTTGGGAGGACTTTGGCTTTTACTCCGAATGAAATGGGAAGCCCTGGGGAGTTTGAGCCAAGTAATGACATCATCTGGTCCATGTTTTTCACTGTGGCTGCTGCACTGAGAACAGACTGAAGGACACACATGCAGAAGCATAGAGATCAGTTAGGAGATGATGGGGACTTGGACAAGAGATGGAGTGAAGGAATTTTAAAAAGCTTGGATTTTTTTTTTTTTAAGATTTATTTCTTTTTAAAGAGAGGAAGGACACACGAGAGGGAGGGCCAAAGGAAAAGGAAGAGAACTCTCAAGCAGACTCTGAGCCATGTGGGAACCTCACAGAGGCTCAATCTCATGATCCTAAGATCATGACCTGAGCCAAAACCAAAAGTCAGAGGCTTCACCAATTGCGTCACCCAGGTGTCCCTCTATACACACTTTGTGACGGTAGTACCAAATATTTGCTCACAGAGAAGACGAGGTCCATAAGAGAGAAAGGAGTTGAGAATGAGTTTGAGGACTCTGATCTGAGCAACAGGGAAGGTCGAGTCTGAGATGCTTGTCAGACATCAAGTAAAGCAGAAGGCATCTGGACCTATGGGTCTGGAGTGGAGGGAGTGGCTAGTTATTGGATGTGAAGCTCTGTGGCATCTCACTCTTCTTAAAATTTTACTGTTGTGCCCAGGGCAAAGGTCATTCCCTAGGGTCAGAAAGCTTACAATTGCTTAAAACTTGGAGACATAGAAGGATATTGTATTCATCTTAAACAATCATGACTTTGTCAATCCAAGTCCTAGTGAAACCGTCACCTAATGTATTAGTGCTCAGGAACCTCACAAGAGAACAGGCATTTTTATACAGTTACATTCTTTTTGACATCTTGTGGGATTTTCTGGAAGTGTATAAAATGGCAAATACATTTGTTGTAATTCCATTCCATTTTAACAATATTTATTGAGCATTTGTGATGGGATGATTGCCAAGGGACTTACAAATTAAATAGAAATCCCATAAATTTTGCAAAAATATAAAATATTATGGCTCTCAAGATACCTATAGTCTAAAGGGGAAATATACACAAAATAGGAGATATGCTTCGAAGGCAGTGGTTCTTAAACTTTAATATGGGTAAGAATCTCTACACTCAACCCTGGGGATTCTTTTGGTAAAGTCTGGTCAGAGGCCTAGTATTTTAACAAAATTCCATGTTATTCTATTGAAGACAGCCTGGGGCTCTAAATAATGATACTTCTAAATGTACTGAATGAAAATTATCCTTATTATAATGACATAAGTCTAACCCAGATATAAGGTGGGACTGGCCTATCCCTTGATAGCCAGTTCAGTTGGCTCAAATGTCAAGACCCGGCCATGCCGCTGTATTCTGTATATTCCAGGGAAGCAAATTTTCAGTCTTATGCTCATAACACTGCCTCTCAGCTACATGCTTCTATAGATACTGTTTCTTTTCAGCACAATTTTTACTTTGATGGGACCCTCCATCCCCTTCCATCCTGTTCTACACACACACACATAGCATTAATAGATTTTACGAAAGTTGCCAAGGGAAAAATTGAGACAAAGAAGAACAGATGTTGTAAAATAGAGTAAACTTCAACTTCAGCATTAGACACAAGACCCACTCTCATGCACAAGTCAGAAATTTTACTGATTCTAAGTTTTGCTGCAATTATATGATACAAGATATTTAAAGAAGAAATGAGTGATATTTAAACTTACTGTCTTGTGGAGACATTGAAATATCACATCATTCTCTAGAATTCTCCCTTATTAAGTTAATAGAAACAGGGGTGACTGTGATTTCCTGGTCCTGAAAAATAGATGACATTTTAGGACCTTTCTCTCCCTGAGCTTCTATGATTCTGAGGGTAGTTATTACTGTTTGCTTAGAACTTTTCTCTAAGGCTCCCTAAAACAATGTATTTACATATGATATCCGCTCGGCTCGAAACTTGCAGTAGTAAGCAGTTCATTTAAAATTTTGGGACCTCAGAGACTAAACAGGAAGTCAAGGGCTGTCTACTACGGAACTGCTAAATCAACAAAGGATAATTTCAGAAGCTTTTCAGAGAACTCTATACATAGAATACCCATTGCAGCCTAATTTACAGTACCCATGGCAAGGGAGAAAAGGTCTCCAGACTCCTCTCTTTGGTATGGATAATGCCTCACCATGATTCAGAAAGCAATATAAAGTTATACGGTACATAAAAATATAAACACACCAACTACATAATCAAGTTCAGTTACACATTAGTAATCTCCACAATGTGCTGATGTGTTATTATTCTTGAGGTGATTAGATGGATCAGAAGAAAGGAGGAATCGTTGGAATGTGCTCCACAGAGAGGCAGAGGTTTGAAGCAGGGAAAGGAGATATATATATATATATAATATATATATATATAATATATATATATATATATAATATATATATATATATTTTTTTTTTTAAGAGAAATGGAGGTGTGAAGTGTGGAAGCTAGATGCTACCTTGATGAGGAATGACAGGGGTATTTACCTGATTTAAGAGCATACCCGCCTGAGTGTTACTGACAGTGAGGTCAGATAGTTTGGATATATGCAGTAGCTCATGAGGAACGTTAGAGGTTCAGTTTTAAGCTCATGATCAGGAACTTGAAGATGATCATTGGGGGCTTGAAGAGGGGGGATTTTATTCCAAATTGAAAAAGAATTACCTAAAATAGAAAGTTGGGCGGTGCCTGGGTGGCTCAGCTGTTAAAGGTCTGTCTTCGGCTCAGGTCATGATCCCAGGGTCCTGGGATAGAGCCCCACATCAGGCTCCCTGCTCAGTGGGAAGCCTGCTTCTCCCTCTCACACTCCCCCTGCTGGTGTCCCATCTCTCGCTATCTCTATCTCTGTCAAATAAATAAATAAAATCTTAAAAAAAAAAAGAGAGAGAAAGAAAGTCGAATAGTGTTGTAAAGGCTGACAATTGGAAGATGTAAGTGCCTTAGTCAGTCTGAAGAATAATAAATGACAAGATTATTCCAGTTGTCCATATATTAAAATACCAAAGTTTACTGAGAGCTTACTACATCCCAAGCATGATTATAAGTAGCTCAACATGTATTAACTTACTTATTTCTCCCTATGACCTTTCTAGATAGACATTACTATACCCATTTTAAAAGATGAAGGGATTGAGGCACAGCATGGTTAAATTATATGGTTAAGTTTGCAATTCATATAAAGAAACTGAGACCTGAACCCAAGCACTTTGGCTCCTGAATCTGGTCTCTCAACACTGTCACTTACTAGGGGTGCTGGAGATACAAAGAGAAAGAGAAGAGAGGTGATAAAGGTTACCAAGAAAGAGCTGCAAGGATTTGGGGAGCAAAGAGAGAAAGGAAGAGAAGATGAATCCAAACTTTCCAGCAGGAGGAACAGGGAGGATTGATCGTGTGTTTGATAACTATTTAAGTTTTAAAAGTGTATTAGTGACACAGTAATAGAGAGAGGTGATGATGTATTTGCCAATCAATATACGAACATCATTTCTTTTAATATAAGGAATTTTCCACATTGAGAAAAAAACATATTAGGAGTTGATTGTGCCTCTTAGCAGCTATATTTAAAGCATTGCAGCTATTTTTCATGTGAGATAATACTCTGTATTTATGTAGCACCTTTCTTCTAAGGAGCTCAAAGCATTTTACCACAACGCATTACCTTATTCATCCTCATAACATCCCCTTTTAAGAAAGGAAGTGTCAGGTATAATGACCACAATTTTACAGATGGGAACACTAAGACAAATGGAGCTAGTGACTTGCCAAGATCATAGAAACCCCCATAGCAAAACTAGGTGCAGAACTTGTGCTTTCTTGAGTTCAAAATCCTCTCCAATCTCTTCTTAATAATATGTCTTGAATTTGTCTGAACTTTTGGCCAGTTTATCTATAAATTAGCCTACTGAGAACCATGGTCTAAATCTAGCGTTTTCCAAGAAGTGTACATCATGCATTGGGTATTTTTTCATTGAGAAAATCGATAAAATGGTAAAAATCAATGCTTTGTTCTTTAAAAAATAAAAAATAAAACTCTCCTCCTCAATTAGGCGTTTACTATACCTGACTTTTACTTTAAAGTTTTGATGAGTATATAAATTCTGTAAATCCTGAGAAAGTGCTTTTACTTGGAGAAACCTTAGCATAGAGAAGCCCCAAATTACCAATAAATGATTTTTAAAAAAACAATACACATGTACATGCACACATACACACACACATACACATATGCACAGGTGGTAGTAAGACAGCAAAAAATCAAGCAATCTTCTTAAAGAAAATTCCATACTTTCTCCTGATACTAAGAGGACAAAGAGTAACACCCTTCAATCTCTGGAAATAGTTTAAAACTCAAAATATGTGACTGCTCACTTCTATATATTAACTAGCAGTTCTATCTCATTTTTATTTCACTTCTCTACAAACGCAAAGCAAAATTAGTTTATAATCATATCCTTAGATGCTCAGGTCTTTAAAAGAAAGAGAAAAGGCAGAAAATGCATTGACTTAATTTAAAAAAAGAAAGAGCTAATAGACTATATTCACCGTCAGGGACCTTTAACAAAATCCGTATGTGCACTGGTGGGCGGAACCCGGTATAGGCTACAAGGAGCACTATATTCAGTAAACCAATCTAAGATCAAAGGCTCAATCACGGCTTACACAATTTAAGGCAGGTATGCATTTGACTTTTCCTCCTTAAGCCATACATGCTCTTAAAACGTGTAAAGCCTTTTAGAAATTCTACCACAGTTGGCAGGATATTTCAGTTCAAAAAGGAACTGGCACAGCTTTTTCAAAGACAGTCCACGAAAAGAACAAAGATAAAAAACAAATGATGTATGACAATGTGCCAAAAATTAGACCAGATCAGATTCATCATTATCCCCAAAGTCAGACAATTATTTGGGAGGCTAAGTTGTAGTTCACATTTACACCATTTTCATAGCAAGTATCAGACTTTGTAAGATGTGTTTATGAGATGTTTTATAAGATGTTTTTCTGCACTGCAAGTCTGCCACTAATAACCACTCTTAACACTCGTGGACAATGGGCCACCATTTCCTAAGTAATAGTTTAAGTTCTGAATAATCAGTGAGAATTTTCTGAATGACTTGAATTACTGCTGTTATGCTTTGTATTTCATAAAATGTCAAATCTAGTAGCCCCCAAATTGACACTAACAAAATAGTAGTTCTTTGATCAACACAGCGTACGTTTATATATTTATTCAACAAACATTTATTGAACACTTGATATATGTCAAGCATTGTTGAGAGCAATAGGGATAAAGCGATGAACAAAAACAAAGCACGACTTTTATACTACTTACACTCCAGAGTTAGAAGACAAAAAATAATTCATAATTAATTAAATAATTATAATATGTACTATGTCTGGTGGTGGTGGTAGTGGCTGAAAAGGAAACAAATTGCTGGTGTGCTTGCATGGGCAGCATCTGATTCTTGATTTCGGTTCATGATCTCAAGGTCATGAGATTGAGCCCCGTGTCGGGTCTGAGCTAAGAGTGGAGCCTGCTTATAACCTCCTCTCTATCTGCCCCTTCCCCTCCACTGGGGTGCTCTTTCTCACTCTTAAAAAAAAGAAAAAAAAAAAGAAAAAAAAACTGCTGAGGAATCACAGTGTAGTGGAGGATGAAATGTGTGGTCAAACGTATCTTCATGTTGCTTGAGTTAAGTCAAATCTGGAAACTCCTAAGAAAACCTAAAAAAAAAAAAAAATGTGTATTATACCTTGTGTTATTACAGTGTCCAGAAAAAATCCAGTATAGTTGGAAAAACCCATCTGCTTTGCCATGTTGGTATTTTCTGGGATTTATTCCACATGAAGATGATGAGCATTCTGTCTTTTCATTCATTCCATGAACACCAATGAGAACTTAACTACACATAAGACTGTAGGCTCAGAAATGTATATGGTGAATAAGAGAGAGATTTTTGTCCTCAAAGAAATGTGCTGTCATGGTCAAAGGACACTCAAAATGAATTTGAGCCATGTAGGTGACATAAATATTACCCAAAGTACAGAAAGTCAAATAACCTCATATAAAGCGTTAAGAGAAACTCCATAAAGAAAGCGACACCAGAATGCCACTATGGCAAATAGAAGGATTTAGGCAGGAAGAACGGCATGAGCAGAAGTGAGGGGGAAACAGTCTGTGTAGTCTCTGCGGCATCAGAAGCACAGGAAGTAGCTGAAGACAGAGCTGAAAAAATAAATTGAGGACAGATCCTGAAAGGATGTGATGGATAGGTTTTAACTTTATCCTGTGGGTCATTGTGATCCACTGAAAAATTTTGAGATTGGGGCCAACAAAATGAACTATCAGATTTGGGTTAGAAAGATGTCTCTGGCAGGTACAGGAAAAATGGAAAAAGAAAAACAATGAAGTTAGAATGAGGGTTAGTTCTTACATCAGTCTCCTGGGAAATGAAAAGTGTCTAAAGGAAAAGAACAGAAATAGAAACTGAGAAGCTAGGATGGCAGAGATAGACCTTTTTAGGTGGCAACCAATCCGCAGAGCAGGGAGCGGTGGAAAGATCTATTGAGACATGGAAACATCTTCCAAATCTGAAGTGGAACAAATACGGACCTCAGGGTTTTTTCTGGAATCAATCCAAACATAAATGCCCTGCTTGCAAAGTAAATGTAACTTTCTAATGGAAGTATGCGTTGAGGTCATAATGGGTGTCCAACACTGCCAGGCTCTGTTTAGGATAAAAACATAAAGCCCTAAGACCATTATTAACCCCCCAAAAATAAAAGATAATAAGCTGCTGAAGTCAGTATGTAATACAGGGTTTAATTACATAGTACAATCTACAAATGTAATTGAGGCACTAGCAACTAACATGAACTCTTGGGCAATTGCTAGACTCCAGACACTGTATTAACCAATCTTAGATTTAATATCTTTGATTTTTTTGTTCATAGAAAAGGATGGGGGATCAATTGACTTGATCAGTTTTTCCACCTACTGGGAAACAACTACCCACAATCAAGAATCACTTCCTGTCTAGTTTCAAATCTTCAAAAAGAATAGATTACTTTTGCTACTAGAAGAATTTTCTAAAAAACTAATGATTTTTAATGTCAAAGAGTTCTTCTTACTAAATTACTCCCAGGAACTTATTCTTTTGTATCATTTTAGATAATTCTACTCCCACCTTTTTAACTTCCAAATATTTGTAGAATCTTATAATATACCCAATAGTCATTACCTGCCTAGCCATATCTTTGTCTATTTAAATCTTTCTCATAAATTAATCCCTTCTTCTCTTAATCATCGTAATTGCTTTCTCCTGGCCCAGCTCCAATTTTTCTTCAAATTATTGGTTCTAAGGTACCTAAAGTCTAATACTATATTCTAGGCTTAAATCACATCTGGTTATTTCCTTTTATTTATTTATCATTCTGCCTGTGTGTGTGTGTTATTTGCCCCATAGATCCGCTGCTAGATACAAATATACTTCAGACCTGGAAGATAATCATAATTTCCTCAAACCTGATAAAGAATAGTTGTCCCTGGGCTCCTGGGTGGCTCTGTTGGTTGAGTGTCAGCCTTCGATCCAGGGTCCTGGGATCAAGCCCCACATTCAGCTCTTGGCTCAGCAGGGAGTCTTAATACCCCTCTCCCACTGCCCCTTCCCACTGCTCCTGCTCTTGCACTCTCTCAAATAAATAAATAAAATCTTTAAAAAAAAGAACAGTTGTCCATTTTCATACATCATTTGTCTACTGCTATAATGAATCTACTGTAACCGACATCAGCATTAGTAAGCTATGCAAATTGACTTTGGTTTTGTTTTTTCTTCAGTTTTCATTTCAGTATCATCTTTCTTGCTTGTTCTTTGTAAAATTGGATTATTTTGTAACACTTTATTTCCAAAGTAGGTATCACTGGTAGAACTGCATATATTATAAAAAATTATTTTGTCTGTTTCTCCTTTTATATTATACTCTACCTAAATTCATCTATGGACTAAGGAAATTTAATTAGAAGAAATTATTATTTTAGTTTCAACAACAAAAGAACTGTGAAATTTTGTTCAAAAATTTGCCTTCCATGTCTATTAAGTTGTTTATTGTGATTTTTAAAATAATTTTTATCTAATATTTTTTTTAAATCTGAGTCTTTTAATTGAGATAAGTACATAATTCTCAACAATAAAAGAGAAATAGAAAGTTAGCTAATTCATGATTTCTGGATTTATAGGCTTCAAACATATGTGTTCCTTCTGCAAGGGAAACAAAAAATCCTTCACCCATGTCCCAACTGTGTGTCAACAACACAACCCACGAAGGTATATTCTCTCTTTTCCATCTAAAGTCATGTGATGGAGAGATTTCTTTTTGCCTTTTCTTCTCTCCCCTTCGTGATCTCCCTAATCTCAATTATTCATTCATATTGAAAACAGTATCTTCCTAATTAGATTCTGAGCTCCTTTCAGGCAAAAACCATATTTTAGTTTTTCTAACCTTAGCAGAATATTTGGCCTAGACTAGTTATTCAATAAGCACTCGCTGAATTCATGAAGTACAAATTAGTGAATAATTCATGATCATTCCCCATTGCTGGCAATCCATGCAAAGATGGAGATAGTACTTTTAGAAGGAATTTTTTTTAAAAAAGGAAGTTGGCTTTTATTCAGAATAAAACTACTACACTTGTTTTCTTCATTATTATTCCTTACTATTTCCACTGACTCCTAGGAATCAAATGTGTTTCAATGTACATTTCTAAGTTGTTGGCCATTTGATAGCAGTAAATCTCAGGTGTATGAAGTAATTGGCAAAATTTAAATAAACCCCATAAATGGAATAACAGTAGAATATTACCTATTGATTTCCTTATTGTGTACTGTGATTATATAAGATAATGTTCTTAGTTTTAGGAAATACATTATGAAGTATTTAGGAGGAAAGACGCATTATGCCTATAACTTATTCTCCAATGGTTGAGAAAAATGTATCCAGAGAGAGACAGAGAGAGAGACAGAGAAGAGAGACAACAATTAAGCAAATGTAGTAAAATGTTCATATTTGGGAAAGCAAAGTGGAAGATACATGAGAATTCTCTGTACTAATGTATGCAACTTTCATGCAATCCAAAGTTATTTATTATTTCAAAACAAAGAATGTTTTACATGGAAGTATTAAAAAATTATTAAGAGGACAATTTAGATGATACGAACACATTTTATTTACCATTTGGTGAGGCAGGCAGTCTTCATTTGGAGAACCATGACTTGGGGTGGAAGACGGGGAGCTTTTACAGGATAAATAAAATAAAATAAAGAAGGGGGATGAGGAAAACAGAAGCTATCTGATTGGCTGGGGCCCCACATAGTCAATCTTGTGTGTGGTAAGAAGGAAAAAGGAAATAAGTATAGAGCCCAGTTGGCTTGGCATTGGCAGACTGGTTGACTGGATATACTGCATTTCTGGACAAGCAAAGCATTTACAGGCACATGAGAGTGATCTAAATTTCTGTTTGCTGATGCAGCATCCCATGCAGGAACAACTCCATCTTGGGCCTAGAAACTTATTTCAATAGCAGTCTTCATTCGATTGGTGATTTATGATTTATGAAGTTACTAGATTATCTCACTGAATTATCCTCACAGTTTTTGGGTTTTCATTTTTCTTTTTTCTCTAAAAAAGGAAACTAACTCAGAAATTATCTATAATACCAGGGGTACCTGGGTGGCTCAGTCAGTTAAGCGACTGCCTTCGGCTCAGGTCATGATCCCGGAGTCCTGGAATCAAGCTCCGCATGGGCCTCCCTGCTCAGTGGGGAACCTGCTTCTCCCTCTTCCTGCTCTGCCTACCACTCTCCCAGTTTGTGCTCTGTCTCTTTCTCTCTGACAAATAAACAAAATCTTTAAGAAAGAAAGAAAGAGACAGAGAGAAAAGAGAAGAGAAGAAAAAAGAAAGGAAAAGAAAATTGTGTACATTATTAAGGTATCAGCACTGGGAATCAAAGGCTTCCAACCTGAAGCACAGAGTTAATTGTCCCACAACACATTCTGCTGCTATGTAATTAAAAAATTATTCCTTGCTTTGAGGCATTTTAAGAGTTTTACACTATTAAGGAATATTTTTTGTAAATAATTGTTCAAATATATGAACTTACCCTTGTTTCTCCATACCCCAAAGTGTCAAAATAATCAAAAGTCTCCCTTTTCCACAACGCTTTATTGGGCCCCTCTGAACTTCCCATGACCTTTCCTCACACCCATCCATAGCCCCTTCCTGAGCACTGTATCAAGGCCCGGCACGACAGGTACGTGACCATTGCAAAGATCCTCGGATTCCCCATGCAAACTGATGAAAAAAGTAAATGTGGGGGGAAAAAGTGAAATATATTAAATTGAAGTTGTAAAACACTTCCAGTTCCTTAATGGCCTTGAACACATCTGAAGGTACCCAAATGCCTGGGAAGAATTGGGGTTCTCTCAAGGTGATGTCTTATGGGCCACTCCACACTGTTTAATTAACTATGAAATTTAGTGACCTGAAAAAGTAACCACAACCCCACATATGTCTCCCTGGAATTCATTTACATGCTGGAAGAGTATGTATGAATGGGTCCTTTACTCAGACTTACTGATTTCTGTATGCCATGCCTTAGTTTCAAAAATTATCTTCATATCTTTGATTTGAGACTCTTTCTTGAACACTTTAACCACTTCTTAATCATCCCAAGTATTTTTTTCTTTTTTGCTCAATACACACTGATTTTAATGACCTCAGCTATTTCAGCATTGTAGATACTTTGGAGGCAGAATAAAGAAGTAGTCCAAATAGAGAAAATCTTATTATGAAGAAAACAATTTTTCCTCCATTTTGAAACTACTCACCAGCGAAGACCTTAACGCTCTTTCCTTTTCTTCCCGTAAAGATTGACCCTGAACTGACAACAAAACCCTAGGTGGGATATTTAAATCTTAAGTGAGTGGTCAGTTAAGTGCCTGTGGAGGTAAAAGGACAGATAGCATATTTGGTATGCTAATGGAACCTATTTACTTCAAGGAAAGTGACAAAAACATCAATCAAATCAGAAGAGGCTATTAAGGATTGTTAACTCCCTTTCAGATGAGCAATGATTTCCACTGGGATTTAAATAAATATTCATGAAAAGGACCAATGACAGAAATTTTGCCAAAAATCATACCATGGTAAGGTTTCTACATAGCTTGTAACAATAGGTACCTGATCCCCAATTTCACAGAAGTTTCGACTATTGAGGGCACACTCCCCATTTTAAAACATCAACAAAAATTGGCATTCTTTTCCCATTGTAAATCCAAAATACATTTATTTAACATCATGCCCCTGAGGAATCTCTAATTTTCGAGAGATTATATAATATCTTTTCCAACCATAACAATTACACAATTATTAATGCATTCATATCATTTAGAATGTACTTCAATTTTAAAAAAACTGGAGAGGCTAAAAAAATATAAAATCATAATTTAAAATTATGTGCAAATCATGTAAAGAGCATTTTTTTCTTTAATTGAGCAAGTCAGGCATTAGGCAGTTTTTCCATGTTTACCGCCACCTGGTGACAGCTCTGTGTAAGTTTACTACAGACATTGAAATAAAATCCCATTAGTAAAGTCTGGTTCGATCCAATTTAATTCAATAAACTACTATTGTGTTACTACTCTATTATTAAGACTGGTTTAAGTTATGTTAGGAACACAAAAGTATGGCACATCTATCTTAAAGATGGTTACAATTGAGATGGAAGAGCAGAGAAGTAAAAGAAGCATTTTGTATGGCTATTATCAAAAAGAAAAAAT
Organism: Mustela nigripes; assembly: GCF_022355385.1. Lineage (NCBI taxonomy): Eukaryota > Metazoa > Chordata > Mammalia > Carnivora > Mustelidae > Mustela > Mustela nigripes. The sequence goes on from NC_081571.1 coordinate 50,609,127, forward strand.
AAATGTTGATAAAGATATAGAGAAAATGTGAAGGATGTATACCTTTGTATACTGCTGGTGGTAATGTAAATTTATATAACCATTATGGAAAACAGTATAGCGGCTCCTCAAAAAATTAAAAATAGAACTACCTTATGGTCTAGGAATCCCACTTCTAGGTATATGTTCAAAAGACATGGATTTATTATCTCAAAGAGATATCTTCATTCCCATGTTCATGGAAACATTATTCTTAATAGCCAAGAATGGAAACAACCTAAATGTCTGTCAACAGATGGATGGATAAAGAAGATGTAGTATACACATGCAATGGAATATTATTCAGCCATGAAAAGGGAAGGGACTTCTGCCATTTGTGACAGCATGGATGAACTTGAAGGACATAATGCTAAAGTGAAATAAGCCAGACACAGACAGACAGATACTATATGATCTCACATAAATGTGAAATCTAAAGTAGTCAAACTCATAGAAGCTGAGAGTAGAATGGTGTTGCCAGGGGTAGAGAGATAGGGAAATGAGTAGATGCTGGTTAAGAGGTACAAACTTGGGGCACCTGGGTGACTCAGTGGGTTAAAGCCTCTGCCTTCAGCTCAGGTCATGATCCCAGGACCCTGGGATCGAGCCCCGCATCAGGCTCTCTGCTCTGCAGGGAGTCTGCTTCCTCCTCTCTCTGCCTGCCTCTCTGCCTACTTGTGATTTCTATCTGTCAAATAAATAAAATCTTTTTAAAAATAAATAAATAAATAAAAATAAAAGGTACAAACTTTCTGTTATGCAACATGAATACCTTCTATAGATTAATGTGACTATAGTTAACGATACTGTATTTTATACTTCAAATTTACTGAGAATAGAACTTAAGTGTTCTCAACACACACAAAAAGAAAATGACAACTATGTGAGTTGATGGAAATGCTAATTAGCTTGATTTATTAGTTTATAATGTCTATGTATATCAAAATATCAAATTGTATACTTTTACTATATACAACTTTTGTTTGTCAATTACACCTCAATAAAGCTTGGGGAGGGGTCCTTAAATAATATAGAACAGTGTTTAAGTAAACAGTAAGCCTAAAAGAAAATGAAAAAAAGGAACCAAATATAGGCTTGAATATTCATGCTTCTGAATGAAGCAGGACTTAAGATAGTGTTTAGAAAAATTAGAAGAAGCTACATTATAAAGAAAATCAAGGGGATGTTAGACTTGATACATGAGGTATTGGAAAGCCTGGGAATTTCTTAATCACAGGATTAATATAAAAAAATGGGATTTTCAGAAAATTAGTCCAAGAAAGGTTTTCAGAGTGAACTAGATCAAGGAGATGGAGACCATTTCTGAGGTAGCAATCTACCTATGAGTTGACATAAACCTAGGTGAATTAATAGTAGTAGAAATGGAGAAGAAAAAAGACAAAACAATATTTCAGAGAAAATTTTTGAAAGAATTTAGTGACAGGCATTTGAAGGAAATGAAGAGTCCTGACTTTGACCCTTGTTGACCACTAGTCAACATATATAAAAAATTATATGGGAGAAAAAGAAGTGACAATTTGGAGATGCTGATTTTGAGATGATGGTGAGGTATATAGATATAAATTCCAAATTGAATTTCTGGGGCTCACTTTTCAGAAGTTAGTTGATAACTAATGATAGCATTAAATGGTATTTCTCCATTTTTAGTGTTCTACCATAAAGTAAGGTTTTACCTCAAAGATATCCTCATGAAAATTAGTCTTGATAAGATTCAAATTCAACTAATTGAGTCCCTTCTAACTGCCAGTCACTGTGGTAGACACTTTCACATACATTATCACATTTAATTCTCACAGCAACTGCGTGAAGTTGTTTATCTAGAAATTCTAATTAATTATATTGTAATGAAAATGCAACTGCCAAATATTAATCAAGTATTCATTGAATTAATTAGACATATATTGTTTGATTTCTAATCCTATACTGCTCCACTGCCCAGATTCCAATTTTCCTTTTAATAGACATTAATAGCACAAAGTAACAAAAAGAGTAGTTCAATGTCAAATAATGCACAATGAATAAAATGCCTTAGTGAAAACAGAAACATACTGGGAGATGGAAGATCCAAGTTACAATCTAAGCTCAAACTAGGCAAATTGCTAAATTTTCTCGAGGCTTAGTTATTCATCTGTCGCATGAAATTAATAATTTTTATTCAGTCTACATTTTTAAGTTGTTATATAGGTCAAATGAGGAATTGGTGACAATGCTCTTTATCAAACAGATCAAAGTTTAGGAATGGGGAGAAGAATTTTTTCTCTGGGTTTCTCTTCTTCTATTTTCAAAGTCTTTTCTTGACAAGGCTTTGTGGATAAAGAGAGGTGGCAAGAAAAGGGACTCTCAATTTCCATCATCTCTGTTCCTTATCCATGTCCAACATCCATCCCTTTTCCTCCTAGATGCCTAAGTCTATGCCCCAATACACCCCTGCAAATAGACTGTCAACTCGTTATTAATGATTGTTTATAAGGCTTCATTCAATCATTGTTACAACTCTTGACTTTAGCCTCTGATCACTGACATTAATCAATGAATTGAGAATTCCTTTGAAGAGACAGAGGAGTGCAGACTGAGCACACACCTGGATATGAACTGCAAATGTGGGCTGAGTTTATCTGTAGAGTATATAACTCTTTCAAAACAGAACCTTGAGAAAAAAAGCTATAAAGTTTTAGAACAAAAACCCACAAAGAGCTTACCTAACAGTTAATTTTAAATGTACATATAATTACAAGCTACTCAAGCATCACTGCAGTGTGGGTTTGATGTTAATGACCAACCCTTCAGACGTGGGGAGCTACGGAAACACTAACCAGCAGACACTCAGGTTCTATCTCTGTTGTTGGATCTGGCGCTCATTTCCCATGTCCTGGCCTCCCTTCTTTACCTGGCAACAGTTCCCTTCTTCATCTCATGCTGGCCAACTCCCTTCCAAGTTGATGCTGATGTTCTAACATTGAAGAGGTGTCAGTTTTCTGTCTGCTAGTATTCAAACTGTAAGCACAATTTTTCTCTCTGAACAGAGTTACTAATTGCATCTCATTCACTACCTCTGGGTTAACTCAGTCGAAAGAATCTGTGCAGAGCAAGAACCATAAAAGTTTCTCACATACAACCCCATGACTCCTCCAATGCACAAATGCACATAAATGACCCCTAAATTACCTTTGACCTTGGTATTGCTGTGGTGAGAGAGTTGGGAGAACTCTATAGCTTTAGATATGATGAGGCATAGCTCAGGAGAAGCCTTCATCTACCACTCAAGGTTTTCATCCAAGACTGAAGGCCTGGATGTCTTTCATCCAAGACAAGCCTCCCCCTGTGCCCTCCAACTTGCTAAACTGCTAAGAGCTCCTTGCCGCTGACTATTGCCTCAGCACGGCCTGGAACCAAGATGAACTGTCCCATTTAACTTGATTTGAACTATATAGGGAATTTGTGTATTGCAACTGCCAAGTAGACATCTTATTTTCCTAAATTTGTATGAAACCCCTTCCCCTATCACTGTAACAAATATGATTTATGGAGCCACCCAACTATGGCTCTGGGATTAGAGCCATAATCAGGAGCTTGAGCCACAGGCAATTCCCTGTGATCGATCTAATATTTTTCATTCAACAACCCTCAACGACCCTGGAAAGTAAACATGATCATCCTTCTTTTACAGCTGAGAAAACTAAGACCGAATGATGGTAATTAGGCCACGGTTAGATACCTGGGGAAGTGGTGGAGTCCAGCTTCTGAACAACCACCCAAGAGCCACTGTCACGTCTATATCTATACATGCAGAGACAGGTTTTGAGGACAGATGAAGTTAGAGAGGAATCCATGAAAGTAACTGTACCTAAAGAATACAGACTGAGATTCAACATGAAGATGATAATAGAGAAACAACAAATAATCACAAACTTGGGGTCTCTTTAGGTGTCTTCCCCTAGCAAAGCAGAACAGAAAGAAAACGACATAGATTACTACCTCACAAAAGTAGCCTGAAAAAAAAAAATATATATATATATATATATTAGCAATTTAGTTCTTAACTATGGCTTACTCATAAAATCAGTTGACCTGCCTTCTTCTTCAAAATAAGTAATGACCCATTTAGCTACCCTTAATAAAAATAAATAGCCAAATGACCAAAAAGTACTAGGCAGGCCTTCCAAAATAACTCTTAAGTGAGGACGGCGGAATGGAAAAGTATAACGATCCCAGGAACCTGGGGGTATTGCTGGAGTACCAGTCTAAGCCTGATTGCCGACCCCCAACTGCTCCTAACACAGGACTCACTCAGAGTAGTGCAACCTTGAAGCAAGGGTAGAGGGAAGCGATTGGCTAATTTAATTCTATGCTATGGAGAAAACAGAAATCAAAGTGAGGGATATCAAGGTTAGAAAATGTGAAGGATTAATACCTAGTAAGATTGAATAAAAGTGTATTATCTTGGTAATGTATAAAATCAGTGAAATGCAGGGCCAGTCTTCAGCAAAAGAGAAAGTGGAACATTTGACCCAGGCACAATGGTATGAAGGACACGGGAATCTTTCTCAAATCTACTACTAATATGCTGAAGGCAGTTGTCATGATGCGAAGAAAAACTGTGCGCTCGCGTGCGCGCACACACACACACACACACACACACCACTCCTTCACTGCGCTTTCTCTTTTCTTTACCCAAAAGTCATGTAAACAAACTAAAGATATTTTTAAAGGATAAAGTAGCCACAAACATTCTAATCTAAACTATTTTCATTTTAAACTTCCCTTCCAGACTTTACCGATGTAACTGTGACCTCTGTGAACATAAGATTTGTATTGTGCATTTTTCTACTTATCATTATACCATATGCAGGTTTCCATGTTTATAATTCCCACTTTCAAGGCTAGCATCTGCAAGGTATTCCACCTAGGAAGTAGGCTTTATGCTAAAGATTCAAGTGAACAATTGAAAGCATTTTTTCCTCTTTGTGACGCTCCAAATCCCAGTAAGAGATCTGTGATGAGCTTCTGCTCTTCTTGCCTGTCCAGGATTCATTCCCCCTTCATCAGAGGACTGTGGTAGAAGAATCCTCTTTCCTTTTGGAATGCCAGCCCATCCCTACCTTTGCCCATTTGCTTCAGGTTGGGATGACCTCAAGCCAGGAGGGGCCAGTGACTGGACTGAACAATCCATATAGCCCATCCCCTCAGATGAACTGAGCAGGCGGGGGAGGGTCATGTGACCCAGGCACTACAGTGAGACACAATTATCAGAGAAAAGTTCTATCTCTGCCCAATTTGAAGGTGGTTGAGTGAAGAGGCCATGACCAAGTTTGTCTGAGACTTTAATAAAGAAGAAAGAAGTTTAGACAATGGGTGTGCCAGAGGACAAGAGAAAAAGACGAGCCCTAACTGACTTTTTCTGAGTCCCTGGGATGCAGCTAGGCCTGACTTTTCAAATGTCGGACCTAACAAATTGTCAGAGGCTTAAGCCAGTTTGAGATAGATTTCTATTACTTGAAACCAAAATGTCCTCAGAGGGTTCTAAATCTAAGACACAAGGCATGACAACAAGAAAGAAACTAATACAATATATGTTAGAAGATACTCTTCGACTAGAAATACACTACATGTGATACATAGGGTCTAAAATGTTGAAATTTGCATAATGCAGGGTCAAGTTATTGCAAGAGGAGCCAAGTGACTAGGATGAGTCTGCAAAGCCCGTTGGGTATTTCCAGGTTTGGCTGCATAACGCAAATCCATCCTGTTTCAGCGGCTCCTTGCTGCTGTCTGCAATGAGTGGCCCACTTGGTCTTACACACCGACTCTCTGTGCTCTGGCTGGCTGGAACTCCCAGGGCATGCAGCAGTGATTCTGGACTCTGCTGCTTAGTTGGGAGCTGTTTTGTTGGCCTGACCCTAGGTGATTGGGCTAGAAGGCTATGGGGGACCGAGGGGCCACCCTGTCAGTGACCTTCTTGAGACCTCTTTTCCCCACCCAACCCCACTGTCCTCTCCCCTCACTCTCTCCCATGGAAGAAAAGAACTTTAGTTAAGAACAAGGAGCTAGATGGAGGAATAGATCCAATTAGCTCCATGGCAGGGTTTGCTATTAATTGAGTCAGTGAGCTCTTATTCTATGACAGACACCATGTAAAACATATACATAAAATCTGATCGAATCCTGCGTCTCTAGAAGGTAGGTGCTATTCATATGGCCATTTTACAGGTGAGGAAATAGATCTACACGCTAACAGAAATGACCCTGGATACTCCATTTTGAGTCCCTGGTTGTACATGTGATGACCCTGAGGCATAAGTGGTCTGGTCTGGCCCAAGGGCCTCCAGTGAACCAACGAGGTCAGTGCTTGACCTCAGCCTTCCTGACTCTGTTCTCCTTTCTTTCCATTGGGCTCACTTGGCCTTTTGGCTTTCTGTCTGTCCTACAGTACTTAAGAACAGACATAGAAATTGGGCAAAACGAATTTCTGACAAACACAAATAGAGACAGAATGCCAAAGCTGAAACACCAGTGAGAAGAGAATTGATCAAGTCTGGGGAATAAGTCACTATGGCATCTGGTAAAGGAGAGAGTAGATGCAGATCACGCCTCTTCAGAGAGGAAAAAGAAGTGAAAAGAAGAAACAACTCATGTCCTTAGGTTCAGCCATCATTTACAATCTCCCCTCTCGGTTATAAAAATAACCTAGATGAGGGAAATTTTCGTGGGGGAAGAAAATGAAAGAACAAGGAACTAATGAGATTGTCAAAAGTGTTAGTCTTTTTCCTGTTTATTAAGCAATAGCCAGGGAGACAGTCAAGAGTGTGTAGTGTGTAAACTACAGGCAGTGGGTTAAGTGAGTGGGTAGAAGTCAGGCATTGTGAGATAAGGGTGATTCAGAAGATCAAAATGATAGAGAGAGCAGGGGATTTACTCACCGAATTAAGGCCAGTTTAAAAGCTCAAGTCAGTGAAGGTGGTAGTTGAAATGATGTCTAAGAATGAGCGACCAGGGTCAATCCGTGTGTTCTCCTATTCCATTCCATCCTAAGGAATAGCATTAAAAGGAAGAAATAGCCAGTTTCTCACGTTTCTTAATGCATCACAAGGATCAGATCCAAGCACAAATCTCTCTTAAAGACTCTCTCTTGGAAAAGCACCACGGGGTGCCGAGGAAAACAGACACAAAGAACCCCAATGTGGCTTATTTAACTAGCTAATTGTTAACCGGTAGGAGGTGGGTGATGGCAAGACGTGGAATGGGCCCGCCTTCTGCATGAATGAATTCAGCACATGGAATTCATGTTCATATTTACATTTATAACTTACAGAATTTCTATGTCATTGACCCCAAGCTGATAAACAAAATTACAAAGTTCATTTTAATTTCACAGGCTTGGCCAATCTCATCAGTCTCCCCATTAGGTTTTCATATTAAAAAAAAAGAGAGAGAGAAAAAAAAATTGAGAAAGCATATGTTTATAGCCAAAAATAAATATAACAATAATAAAGGAAATAAAAAAGGAAAACTGACCTTGGCACAATTGCTTAAATTTTTCCACCTTTCTCATATGGACAGTTTCCAAGTTCTACCATTTCAAAGAAAACACCTCATCGAAGAACACGTAATTGCATGTTGTTTCCATTCTTGAAATGTGGGAAATGAAGCCATTTCACATTCACATCATCAGCTGTGCCCCAGGAAACCTTCCATTCTTTCCAAATTAGTTTTTGTATCATTAAACCAATCAGCATTAGGTGCTTGGGATTATTTTCTGGAATAAACCCTGAATCATTACCTACATCATGTATGTAATAAAGTCCAATAATGACATCATTATAGAGCACTGAGCGTTGACCCTCAATGACCAGGACCTAAAAGAAATCGGGGCAGTCCTAATAAGAATCAGGCAAGATGCCTAATGAAAATCAAACAGCAGGCATAATAAGAAACAATGTATTTTGCCTCTCCTTCAAATTCACTTTTGATTTGCTTTTCATGAGAATCCCTGTTTGAAGTAGAGCTCCCGCAGGCTAGAATTCTCAGAGCTAACTCTGAGATGAGTAACTCCCAGGTGGTTCTCTGGCCCATTTGATCTGGGACAAGAACCACTCGCTCATGCAGTAAGTATTTGTTGGGCATTTACCATAACGTAGGCTTCAACATGGCTGTTTTCTATTCTACAAACATTATTGAGTGACTAGTGCAAGCATGGATGGTGCTAGGCTCAGAAATCTAAGCAATAAATAAGAAATGTCAGAGACACCACTTAAAGAGTATTTATTACCTGCACAAATTCTTATGCGCTAGTTGTTAATAATTTCTTATTCCCAGTGGCCCAATGAGGAAGAGTATGCTTTCCCCCAATTTACATGGAAAGCAAGACGAATCAAGATGACAAGACTTGGCCAAGGTCACACTGCTGGAGAGGGGTAGCGATGGGGGGGGTGGGACTCATCCTGTGTCCGGTTCAAGCAGCCTATCATATGCCATTGGAACCATTTGAAATGGCTGATGCTGGACCATTATTTGACCCACAACATGGTTTTTCCCGAGGAGAGCTCAGGGTATGATAGCGAAGACAGAAAGACAGACATAAACCTCAATAAGAGATGATTTGCAGGAGGATAATCCCCACAACACCAGGGGAGCATGCCCAGCCTCCTCCCAACCCTGCCAGCCACCATTCTGTGCCCTTCCCTGTGAGTCCAAATCTCTTCACTTCCTGCCCCCACCCAAAATGCAGCACAGACGCAAGAGAGCACATCATGGCCTCTTTTTCTATGTCCTCCAGGATCTCATTCTGACTGAGACTCCAACCACTCATTGTAACTCTTATAGGCTGTGGTTGAAAAGCAAAAACCAAAAACAAACAAAAAATTGCCAATATTTTCCCTGCCACAGAAGAAGTAGCAACTAGCCTGGACAAAGAGGACCTGGTATGTGCCAAAGGAGACCAAGGCCAAGCACAGAGAAGACATCTAATGGATTTTTGCAACATTCTTTCACACAGATTATTTATAAACTTGAGCGTATGATTTGTGTTCCATAACGCACCTTGCAAATCTCGAAAAATAGATAGAATATGAGCATCCACATGTTCTTGACAATACAGAAATAACTTTTTTTTCAAAAGATGGAAAATTCCTCTCTTCTCTTGTGCATGGTGGATGAGCCCCACATCATCAAAGCCCCTCTCCTCCATCCTTCCCATTCCGTGGGTTCCGCCAGTAACTCAACACACATGAGCCTTGAGGGAAGATTGGAAACTTATTTATCTCTGAGTATGATTAAGGATTAGAAAAGTGATGAAACTGGTTAATTAAAAATAATGTAGACAGGGAATTAACCTTTTGCTTCCAAGACTATCAGCCTCTTGAAAGCAAGGACCACACCTTTAATTCTAAGTTTTGCACAGGTTAAACAGCACACAGAAAAAAAAAAAAAAAAAAAGTTGCTTGGTTGCTTTATTGAGGTCTCTGATCATATTCGTAACTACTCCAGAGATAAAGCAAGTAAGAAATTGTGTTTGTAGCCTTGATGTTTGTAATCAAAAAAAGGCTGAGTTGCAGGAAACAATGTTTTATCAGTCAACCATTAAAAATATTCCCCGTGGTATTAGGACTATGCAGAGCCCAAACTGACCAACATGAAATACTTCATCTCCTTGGACAACACATCCCGTAAATTATGAAAAGAAAATGGTATTTTATGAGAGCCAGGCAACCTCATTTTCTAGGCAGCACATTTCATTCATATTGCGGTTATTAATAGGTCACTTACAGGATTCATGACTGGTGCCACTGCGTGAAGGTACCCAGACACGGACAATCACCGTGGCGAAAAGTAGTATATCTCAGTTCTTTCCAGGGCAGTAACTTTATCAAAACTATCACAGGTGTCCTTTGAACTCCACTCAAACATTTTCTAATTGGATTCTAGGTTGTGTTCACCAGAGTCCCTGGAAGAGCTTTTTTTTTTCCCTTTCTTTCCTCTTTTTGCTTTTTTTTTCTTTTTTTCTTTAACTTCGAGACTTGCAAAATCTCCTTCTCAATAATGAAATTTGCCTACGAGAGTTAACATTGCCTCCGTGGACTCCTGCATGAAAAAGTGCCTGGTTGTACTTTTTGTAATTCTCGAATCAGCTAGTCTTTTGCATGAGCAAACATATTCAATATTTTTTAAAATTAGAAGTCAAAGAACACACAGGATAAGATGTCACTATAAAGATAATTAAGGATGAAAATCTAAACCATTACCTCTCACACAACATAGAGCAAGAAGCACGGATGGCTTCCATCTCCTTAGAGAAATACAGCTACAATGTACCAGGCAAGGCATTCTCTGGTTTTCATTATAAAGTTAATATTTATCTTAGAGCATTGAGTTTATCTTACCAACATATCTCATTCAGAAAAGGAAGAATTTCTTGATTTACCACATTAAAGTAAATATTGCTACGAGATACATGTTAAATTTTTAATAAAATCACCCTATCTTTGTTGGATCAGAGAGCTGCTTGAGCCGAGATACAAACAAAACCAAATAAAAATACATAATTCCAAGTACTGAGCATCGCAGCACATGGTGACCAGCCTGCCCACGATGACTGCAGTTTTATGTGACTGAGCATTTCAGAGGTTCAACTAAGTTTATTATAAGTCATCATCTTAGAGCCAAAAAGGGGCAATTACTTGTAATGCTGACCCACAGGATCGTGTTTCCGAACTGCATACTCCACGTGCTTGAACTACGCCCCCCAAAAGGCACAAAAGTGAAATTCAATTCAATTAGATTTACAAACATCATCCTTTGCCCTGTGTGGATATATTTTTAGTATGGAAGATTTATTAGCATGGCGTGTTTATCTTTGCACACGATAGAGCTAGATGTAAAAACCCAGCTTGTCTTCACTCATCCTATATCCTCTGAGTTAGCAATAAAAATCCTATTACTGAAGAGCAGAAACAACCTGACAGAGTGATCCTGCTTCTCTCCCCTCTATAAAGGAGAGGGAGAAGTGGGCAAGCCCAGGACGGCTGCACATCTTTATGAAGTGATTCTCCAGCAGCCTGCGGTTAGCACTCCTGGAACCTCTCTCCATCCAGGAATAAGCTCCCTAGACAACACTAGACAAAATGGACATGGAAGAGAGTTCTGCTTCAAACCTTCCAGTTCAGAAGGAAACAATAAATTCAAATCCTCAAAACATGGCATATAAATTAAATTATCTATGTTCGGGACCATCTCTCACCTCAGTCTGGCCTCCTTTGCGTGGCTCTCTAGAACGGAAAAGCACAACACACCTTAAGACCGCAGTCTCAGCAGCCACATTGCCATGAATTTGAACCCCAGCTCTGCCACTTACTAGCTGTGTGACCTTGGGGAAGTTACACAACCTCTCTGGTTCTGGATATTTTCATCTATAAAAAGGAGATAATAATTATATCTGTCTCCTAGAATTTATATGAGCTTTAAATGAGTTAATATTTTTTGTTAAGCTCCTGGAAAGAGGCTGACACATAGTAAATGGCACTGTGTAAGTATTTGTTAAATTAAGTAAAATCCTGGTTTGACCAGCTTCCTTGATTTATATCATCAGAGACCTAACGATGAATTCACACCCTACCTCTTGCTCCAGTTCCACATACTTCCCTCTCCCCTTCTGCCCAACTCATTGGGCTTTTAATCATAGTCAGAAGTACTCTTTCTCTTAATAACAAGAAAAGCTAAAGTTTAGTAACCACTCTATACGTGCTAGATTAATTATCTAATTCCGTCCTCATAGAAACTAGTGAGATCGGTGTTATTGTTATCCCTGTTTAACAAATAAAATTTAAGTAAATTGTCCAAGATAACACAGTTAGCGTGGAGCAGAACTTGAATTAGAACCCAGATGGTGTTGACGTTAGCTTCATAGAAAGAAAATATATCACACTACAAGAAATTCCCAAATGAACTGTCCTCTTACAAAACTAATCCGTGTTCAAAAATCCCTCCCACCCTAGCAAAACTCAACTCTGTATCAGCTAATACCCAGACAACCCGTAAATCCATGAGAATGAATGATTGTTGCTTTAAGCCACTGAGTTTTGGGATGGCTTCTTATAACAAAAGCTTACTGATAACAAGCGTTTTTGTATGCTTTCAATAAATGGCAACAACCTCAAATTTGAAAACGCTTTTATTTTTTTTTAATATTTTCTTTATTTATTTAAGAGAGAGCACAAGCAGGGAGAGATGCAGAGGAAGAAGGACAAGAAGACTCACTGTTGAGCAGGGAGCCTGACACAGGGCTCGATCCCAAGACCCTGAGATCACAACCTGAGCCAAAGGCGGACACTTAATCAACTGAGCCACCCAGGCACCCTTTAAAAATCCTTTTAAACAATAAAACAAAGCTATGTTGAAAGTGTCTGTATTTTCTTTGAACACACACACACACACACACACACACTGATTTTAGGCTGATTGTTTAAATGCAAAATGAATAAACTTCTTCTAGAGAAACAGTCTTCTCTTCCCTTAACACTACATTTTCCCATTTTTCAGGTTAATGTGCTTTTATAAACAATAGCAAAATGAGATTGCAAATTTTACGAAAGATCCGTGATTCCATGAACTCAAAGGAAGTGCTGTCATAAGACCATAGGACAGGCAAAGTCAATAATAAAAACAATCAGAGTTAAGCCAGTCAACAACCAAAGAAGAGAAATATCCACAAGTGTGATGACACAGTAAGTGTTTTCAAAGAGATCGATTTGAGTATCAAAGAATTAAGGTATCCTCTTAAGAAATTGAGAGTCTTTAAATAACTCTAAAAAAATAATTTCTTTCATGATCATGCTATGCAAATAAGTCAAGACAGCAACTCCTCCTCCAGGAGACAGAGCTGAATGAGCAGAATGCAAGCTGGATTCTGCCCAAAAGATAAAGAAAAATACTTGATACACTTCTTGGTATATAGTTGAAAATAAAATCTAAATTTGGTTTAAAATATGAGCAGCTGAACATATTTTTGTAGTTCTTTTTTTTTAAAGATTTTATTTATTTGTCAGAGAGAGAGCACAAGCAGGGGAGCAGCAGGCAGGAGAAGCAGACTCCCCGATGAGCAAGGACCCTGATGTGGGACTTGATCCCAAGACCCTGGGATCATGACCTGAGCTGAAGGCAGAAGTTTAATGGAATAAGCCACCCAGGCATCCCTTTTTATGATTCTTAATTTTATTGGCCATAATAAAAGCCCACTTGAGCCATTTTTACCTGATCACATTTTGGCCAGCATTTTTAAATGGATTCACCTAAAGAAGCTTTTTCCTACAGTACAAATTATTCTCAGATAACAAGGTAAGGAGGACTTCCTCTCCCATATTTCTCTGTTAAAGAGCTTCCAAAAAGTAAACCCAATGAAGTCATAAGAAGATTATAACAAGAGTAATTCTGCTATCTGGTGGCAAAACACATAAACAACAAGAGCAGGTGATGGCATTGTGAGTACCAATGAATGGGTCTAATTTGTATGACATTTTCCCCCAAAAATGACATATTTTCTAATCTGAACGAAAAACAAAGACTTAATTTTTGTCAAAGAATCATTAACATCAGTGGGGGGGAGGGAAAAGGTAGAATATCATTGACTACTATGTTAGTACTTTAGAGACCTTGCATAGAATTTCAGAGAAAATTTGGGTCACTAAGACTTTCCTTCACCTAGAAAGAACAACTCTCCAAAGCAATGCAATGGCCACAAAGATACACAGGTCAATGTGCCATTGTGATATAAATGCCTTCTCTGACTTAGAATCATACAAAATGAAGTTGAGAGCAGAGAGACATCTTAAACATCATCTAGCCTGACATTCTCATTTTACAGATGAGAAGACAGAATCCATGAGATTAAGTGATTTGTCTACAACCATACACCTGGGTAGAGTCAATGCAAGGTCTAGAATCTAAGTCTAGACTTGAGGGCCAACACTACTCCTCCCTTCCTCTTCACTGAGAAATAGTAGCACAGTTTCCAAAGAGAATTTTGAGCAAAGCTTGTGTTTTCCACATTGAGTCCCTTTCTCCAAGTTGAAAAGAGATTAGGGGCTATATCAACAATGAGTTCAGTATCATTTTCCATACTCAAACACAGCAGAGTCTTTAACCCTCAAAGCAGGATGGCAGGTGCTCCTTTGTGTGACCTCCAGCCAAGCAGCCTCTGGATTCCCTCCCCTACTCACTCCCATGGCCAGGGGCCCTAGCAGAACACACCCTAAGCAATTGTCTCGGACTGTAGTCCCCGGACCAACATCAGTATCAACAGAGAGCTTGTTAGAAATGCACACCCTTGGGGCACCTGGGTGGCTCAGTGGGTTAAAGCCTCTGCCTTCGGCTCAGGTTGTGATCTCAGGGTCCTGGGATCGAGCCCCCCATCCTGCTCTCTGCTCGGCAGGGAGCCTGCTTCCCCCTCTTTCTCTGCCTGCCTCTCTGTCTACTTGTGATCTCTATCTGATAAATAAATAAAACCTTTTTAAAAAAAGAAATGCACAACCTTGGGTCCTTTCCCAGGCCTCCTAGATTTGAAAGTGGGACTCCATTTTGCGCTAACCAGCCTTTCAGGTGACTCTCCTGCCCACTCAAGTTTAAGAATGACTGTTCTACACAACTTATATGCACAACGGCTACCTTAATAAAATCTGAGCATGCCCCCCCACCAAGCGGTGTTTCTTTATCATATACGGAAATGCCAACTTCCTCGGTGAATGTGTTTCTGACTTAAATTTCAAAGCAGTAGCACCAAACTTTCCTGAAGGCAACTGTTCCAAATTGCTAGTAGAGTCCATTCCTACCTTTATTCGTCATTCACCGGTTTTCTTTGGTTTTGTTTTGCTTTCTTCCCGACAGGAATGAGTATTTCCATCAAGAGAGAAATGACCGGGAGGGGGAAGAACCATCTCAAGAGTGTAGGTTGTACAAGGATCATCTCCTCTGCCTTGACCTTCCTTCCTCTTCTGCTTCTTCCTGCTGTGGCTCCATCTCAGCTTGCTCAGCCAAAACCATCCTTTCAACCACTACTGGCCCCAGTCTCCACTAGGTGCTGCCTATAAGGCCCCATTCAGTTCCCATAATGGCCACCTCTACCTCTTTTCCCTCCACTCTTTACCAGCTGAGACATCCACGTTGCCTGCTAATTTTTCTGCTTGTTCCCTTAGCTTCAGCAGATCAGGCCTTCTTTGTACCTACAAGAGATTTAAAGTGTAGTTAGGTCCATCTAATATAGAAGACAAAAAACAAACAAACAAACAAACAAAACTACAACTCAGGTCGGACTAAATTAAATAAATTATCCACTTGCTATACAGCTCTTTCAGTTAAAATAAATAAGGTCCTATTTTTTTCTATTATGCATATCTTTTCTTCTTGAGCCCATCATTTTAGCCCTTCAAAATCAAGTTGAGTTTGGTTTTGTCATTATATGGCTATGCTTCCTAGCTTAGGTTCACCAAAAATTTCCTGTCTGCCCTTGGTATTTTCAACCAGGCTCTGTTGAGAATAGTCAGAGCTCTAAGATATTCAGTACACCTGAGACCTTCCTTGACGTTCTCATCAAACATTGGTTCTAATGGTTCAACCCAAATAATATTATTATCATTCACAAATACCCATTTTAATACCCTCACAAAGATATGCCTTCTTTCAGCACCTGGTATGTACCATGAACTCTTCTAGGTGCTGGGTGTATGGTGGTTAAGAGAATGGGATAGGAGAAGGGAAAGAACCTTTACTCACGAAGCTTACATTCTAGAGGAACACTCAATCTAATCAGATAATGTTTCTGAGGAGCGTGAGTGCTACCAAGAGCAATGAAGCAGAGGTGGAGAACATGAAATGTAAAGAAAAGTTACAATTTCAAATAGGGAGACCAATAGAGGCTCACTAAGAAGAGAACATTTATATATCTTGAGATATCTGAACACACCTTACATTTTGCTAAAACAACATTTGTTTGACATCACTAACTCTTCCATAGTCCTGTTGATTTCTAAGAATCACCAAAACCCATTCATTTTTAGTTTACTCAAAATCTGTATATTTAACCATACTGGAATTCTGGAATTTTCTAGAAATCAACATCAACCTTATATACTGTATTTTCCTGAATTTGCCCTGTTTTCCCAGAATCAGTAATTTCAGAGATACCAGGAAGGAAACAACAACACCGGTGTATATATAAAAATAGATAGAAAAAGCAATGCCACATTTGCAGAACTATTTGTTTTCCAACAAGGAAAAATACCATGGAAGTTACTATTTAGGAAACATGTTTTTCCCTTTTGTGCCCTTTACTACTGAAAGAAAAATATTAGTGTTTATTATTACTATTAAAAGCCAGCTTCACAAGCCCCAAAGAACTCAGCAACAAACTGTGAAATGGTCACATGGGCAGAAGAAAAAAACTGTGGGAGAAAAAACAGGATGAACTTTTAAAACATTTTTTTGCAGCCAACAGTATCCTTTTTGTCCCAGCCCAAACTAATAAAGACATCATTCATTTATCCAAAGCACCTCAAGTCCAATATAGAGTCTGCATTGTCCGATAGATGTCTTTTTATGTCACTCCACACTTGGTTCACACAGGAACAGGTTCAAGTCAGTTGGCCAAAGTCATGTGCCAATGGTTTCTAGTTTTCTCTATTTTAAAACTGAAGTACTTAACACCTTACCCTTCTTCTTGTATTCACTACAATCCACTGTCCCCTTCTAAACTTCTCTGCTCAATTCTGCAGAAGACACTTAAAATCTTTAACTGCTTTTGATCATTTTAATTCTTCCAAATTTGGCAGTTACACAAATTGCTTCATGCCCAATATAATTAGTCACTGTAAAGTGTTCAAAAAAATGGGGCATCATTGCTGGGGGGGAAAGGCAAAAACATTATAGGGATACTAGATGAAGCAATTAATAATTAAATAAATAAATAGATTAGAGCAAAAATAAATTTAAAAACCTTATCAGCATAAGTAATATCTTAGAATCAGACTTTCCAGATCATGCACAAAATGTTGATTTCTTCACCTTTGTTGGGGGAAGACATCCAGTGAGGAGTTAAAAAAAAAATCTAGATATAACCTCTTCCCGATAAATTATATTAAAGAATCCAGAGGCTACTGGTTAAGCTTCAAACTATGCTTACCTCCGTGTGAAAGAAAATCTTATTTTTGCTTCCTTTTGGCAATTTTTCAAGATGATTGCTTTTGACTCCTGCCTGACTAGATCAATTTAAAATTTATGTTCTAGAATTTTTCTCCACCCCGAATCTGTCTTTTATTTTTTCCTGGGGTTTAGAAATCAGTCCTGGATTCAAATCCTGTCTCTTTTAATTGAACACTGAGTGTTGCATGTGATTGCTTAACTGGGAACAAATGGCACAAAAACTCTACAAGTCGTTACTTTGAGAATTAGATAAATAAAAAATACTACTCAAAGTAATTGGTAAATCAATGTTAGTTGCACTCCTTCCTCGCTAGAAATTCTCCTTGTTCGCTTAAAACATTATTTCTTTTTCCAAAAGTTTTACAGGATAGTTTTCAAAGATCTAGAAAGTAGAGATAGACCAAATGAAGAAAATTTCAGTTGTTCCTATTCCTCAGAATCAGAGATAATCAGGTTCACAATTTGTGTCTATCTTTCTAATCTTCCCTTCCACTGGTACACAGACTACTGACATTATTATTATTATTATTATTATACCACTAACTTAACTCATTATTGAAGTATAGCATACATACCCCCAAAAGTACAAAAATTGTAAATTTTCACAAAGTGAAAACACGCGATATCACTGCTCTGGTTGTGCTCCTGAATTTACCAATGCATCTGGACCACGGCCCGGATGCGGCCGGGATGCGGATGAGGTTGACTCCTACTCTGCCATTTCCTGGTGATAGGAGCTGGGATAAGTTATTTGACTTCTCTAGAGCTCAGTTATATTACCTGTTAAATGGTAACAGTTTCCCTGATTGTGAAGATTGAGTTCAGGTACATAATTTACTTAGAATCACATGAGACCTACAGCATACACTCAATAAGGGTATATTATTGAACAATTATCTAGAGAACCAATTCTCTCCCAATCGTTACGCATTCGCTTGTATGCAGGGAAGTTATTTTTCTCTTGAGGAACTGGGTTAACTCCTTAAAGGCTTCTCTGATCTCCTCATATGCAATTAGTGCCATGGAAAGTAATATCCATTTTCATAAGAAACCGTGTTTCCGTTTTAGATAAGAGACCCTCTGCTGGTTCCAAGTCTACAAAGCTTCACCAAATACATCCTAACCTATCTTTCCAAACATAAATAAGTCCTTTTGCTCCTGTCCATAAACGTACCTATGAGGCTATTCATCCTCCTTTCAATGTGTCTTGTTCTTCCCTATTCTCTGGTTTGTGGCTTAGATCTCCCTGCTTTCACGGAATTTCTATTTCTGTCATTGCTTTCGAGTCTTCCCTTACTCCTCTAGAGAAAGCCACCTTTCGCCTTTGGACTCAGTATCGCCCTCACCTGGCAGTCATCGTGCACTGCCTTCATCCTGAGGCCGTTCCCCCATGTGTGGCACTTAACAGCTTGCAAAACGCTTTCACTTATAGTGTCTCTTTTGATCCCCACAGCGATCTGATGCGATAGTAAAGCTGTGGTTATTATCCCTATTTTACCGGAAATGAACTCTTCATCGTGAATATACATCTGGTTTCTGCCTAAACCGAAGCTCCTCCAGACCAAAGACATTACAGGCTTCTAGTTCAGTTTTCTTGCCCACGAGAGATATTTACCTCGGAATTGATCTACTGCCCAAATCATTGCTACCCATAAAAATAGCAAACACTTTTGAATGTCTGGTACATATCTCTGGGCTGACACATATGGGTATCATTTATTTATTCAACAGTATGTTGAATGTCTGCTGAGTGCTGGCGTTGGGCTCCATCTTGAAACCCCCAGCTAGGCCCTCTTTGTTTCTCTGTCTAAGCTCGGGTTATGTGAAAGAGCACTGATTACACACTTAAAGGCCAGAGTCCATTGCTGCCTCTGTTAGCATAGGCATAGAGCTACCTTGTGCATTTCTGGAACTCGATTTCCTCATCTACAACAAGGAGATCATCTCTAATCTGACCACCTCATGAGATTATGAAGATCAAATAAGATAGGCCACTGCTTTATATTCATAAAAATATTTAAAGACCCAATGTTATACAGTTATTAAGAGATGGTTTTGACCTTGCGATCCTACCATTTAGTTGAGAAGATAAGAAATGTCCTTAAGAAGACAAGTCACAATATAAAATGACCTGTGCTAAGTGAAAGAAGATGTGTAGAGAGAGAAAATGTGAAAAGGCAACATTGTGCTTCAAAATTCAGAAGACTAAATACATTATTCCAAATCTTAGTTTGTCCCCTATTTCGTTAAAGTTCAAATTGTCAAAAATACTCATTCTTCCTGTGGCAATCAACTTTCTTTTTTTTATTTTTTTAAGGATTTTATTTATTTATTCGACAGAGAGAGATCACAAGTAGGCAGAGAGGCAGGCAGAGGGGGGGGGGGGAGCAGGCTCCCTGCTAAGCAGGGAGCCTGATGCAGGACTCGATCCCAGGACCCTGAGATCATGACCTGAACCGAAGGCAGAGGCTTTAACCCACTGAACCACCCAGGAGCCCGGGGCAATCAACTTTCAGCCAAAAATTGGATCCCCTTTTTGGGTTTTTAAAATGTTCTCAATGCCCTGCATGACTGTGGCAGTATTTACCCAGGCACATTGCACTCTTCTGCACATATTCCAGTGCAATTGGAAGACTTATTGCCCCCCCTCGCCCATTTCTGAGGTAGAAAGAATAGGAGAAAATGTAAGGAAGCTGCTCTTTGATCTCCACACACATCAATTCCAGATAATAAATCCCCCTGCAGTTGGCGCTAAGACAGGATCTCAAAAGCACATGGACTTTTCCTATTAGAAAACAGAAACCAAATAGTGACTATTTGTTGTTTAGATTTATTTTGTGAGTAATGTAACTGAAAAAACAACCCAGCATTGAAGGATGTATCATTTTTAATCTCAGCACTTTTAGCTACTGCCAACACCAGATAGAGTATCTTATTGCAATAATTCAAGGATTTCTCTATTAGTTTCTCTAAGCCCTTAGAGCAAATGAAGCTCTTATGATATAAAACACCTTCTTTCTATATTTTTTTCTCAGCTCTCAAGCCTAAATGCATTTCAGGGTAGAATTTTAAATGAACTAGATAAATGAAATTCTATCTAACTGTATTAATTTTTGACACTCTTTTTATGATTCTTTTAAAAAGAACATAGAAACGGATTGCAGCTCTGGCTGCCGTACAGTCATGATGAATAGCATGCTACAAATAATATTTTTTTTCAAACTTTTGAAAGAACAATTTAGATGTTTAATCTCTTAGGTGGGTTTACAAACACCCTACATTGATAATTGACCAAAGAGCTTCTTAAACAAAGAGAAGCACTCGTATATTAAAGGAAGCATTTTCATACTTTTTCTCCCTATTGTTTAACCTTCTGTTCCCATCACAAATATCTCCACTGTAGTTCTTATCTCTGACCTTGAGGGACGGTATAGCTTTATCAAGGCTTCCTTTTAGATCACAGATGACCTTCAGCTGATGTCATTGAGCTCTGACCTGCCTCAGTGATCTGCTCACACAAAATACATATGCTGAACAGAGCTGGTGTGTGCAGAGGGGTAAGTGAATTATTTACAAAAATTTGAGTTGACACCTTTTATCAAATGTGGAAAGATGAAGACAAAACAGCTGCTATTGCTGTCGTAAGCAATCTGCTGGTGATTGAATAAAAGTGTCAAGAAAATGGCTGCTTGATGGCCTTTTGTTCTCCCTCATCCAGCTTGATGTTAGTTTGAGCTGTCAGTTAGGAATCACGGCAGTGTGATTTATCAATAGACTGAGTGACCTTCTATTTTAGCTTGTGGTAGACCTAGAAGACAGCGCCCTCTACTGCAAACACACAGCATTTCCTCTTCCCGTGCCATCAGTCCGAGTGATTGGTTTGCATTTGCTGGAAGCAACTCACCCTTGCGATAATTATGGCTTTTTAAATTTCGTCCTGTTTCAACTGCCTCCACACATTTATTAAAAATTAGCAAAATTCAAAAAAAGACTTCAAGCATATTTCTATACCTTCCAGCAAACTAATTTAGAAAATCAGTATTTCAGATAAAATGCTTCCTCCTTGCTAATTAAACTGCAGAGTAAGGAAACATTATCTTTGATAGCAAACTGAATCTTTAAATAGTGTTTGGATTATACTGATATTAATAACCCATCTGCATTAACTCAAATTATTTTATAGTCTCTATTAAAAAGGGGGGATTTAGACTTATTTTTCTGGCATGATATTGTGGCACAAAACAGATTCGAGCCTGGGGTTCAGACCTCAACTCCTTGTGTGAGCTTTGACTTTTTCCCCCTCCATCCTGATATACATACACACCATGACTTGTTCATAAAAGATCTGCAGCAAAGTTGAATAATATGTAAATTTTATGTTGTAATGAATTAGGTCCTAAGATCTTTAAAGGTCAGACACCTGGTATAATACATCACATTCTTTAATATCAACTACAAAATAACTGTAATAAATTTTTCCAACACCACATCCTCACACACTGTTACCCACAAGGAAGCACCAAAGGAAATGTGTCATTTGTCAAAACATGCAGAAAAACTGGCATGTGTACAAGTCACTTTAAAAGTAATGCTCAGGTTAGAAATAGCTTTCCAAATGAATATTTTGTGGTTAAACAAAGAAAAACACATTAGTGTTTGACTGAAAGCATCTCCTGATATGTTAAAAAGAATCAGAAAGAAGCAACTAACATTCTAGGATAAATGATAAAATCATTTTAATCAGTTGCAGGATAATGTATAATTTATAAGCAAAGAGCCTTATTTGATTATCTTTAAGGAAAAATTCAACAGGCATGGAAATTTAAGCATGGATGAGTGAGTGAGCTATTATAAAAATATATAGTATCTGAGTTATAGAAATATGATACTTGGTATTAAAAAACAAAAACATGTATTTCTTTTATAATGCTATTTGCAAGCTTCAATTACAAGTCTCTATTATTCAGCATGCTTATTAGCAAAAGAAGGAAAAGAGATTTGCCCACAAATAAGGTAGACTTTGGGGATGAAAAAAAATACAACCCCACATAAATACCTGCTTTCATTCCCATCCAACCTGTGTCCCTATTCTGCAAGAGTGTGTTTTGTTAACTTAAGATACAGCAAGATGAACATAGAAGCAGAAATGCTCACCTTTAGAGTTTCTGGTATAAATCCAGATAGGTCCCTACTAAACTTTTTTGCAATGTTCTTGAAGCTGTGCCCTTAAAATATACATTGTAAATGGTTATTTTATATACACCCCTTGGTTTGGCAATGAATCTTTGGGTAGGGATTGAGACTACATTTGAGAAATAATTGAATGGATTTATCAGTATAAACAGTATTTGTGTCATAACTTGAATATGCTTAGAGAAAGACTGTGATCACTTAAACGGCCAACATATTCTATAACTGTTCTGTCAGCACATACATATGGCACCAGTCAATAGTCACAAAGTGAAGTGGAAATTTTGTTCAGATCATTAAGGGGCACCCCGTGAGTCAAAAAATTGAAGCCAGTATAGTTTTCGCATTTGAAAGTTCTGGAAAACTGCCCAAATCCCACCCTTTTAATACATGTACATAAAGTTAAACAAAATATTCATAACCTTTATAGCCAGATCCAAAATGGACTTTCAAAGCTGGGGAGAATGAACTCTGCCCCCCACAGCCGCTGAACACCTGTGTTCTTCTCCCAACAAATGCAGCGTAAAGCTCATTAGACAAACTGAGGTGAGTAAGGAGATCTAACGTGAAACTTTCAATGCTGAAAAAAAAAAATTTGTTCAAAATGGGCAAAGAACATAAAGAAACGATTTAAAGAAATGTATAGTACTTGAAAGAATGCAATTGGAAGTACATCAACACCTCCCCCGCAAAAAAATGTTGGAGACCATGGCACTTATTGCTCGTGAAGGTGTAGTAAGAACATGCCCATTCTCTGAGGGAAGTGTACATTTCTTCAGTTTTTTGGAAAATTATTCCAGAAAGCAGGAATCTGGTAAAGAATTTGGCAACATTATCCACTCGTTCTTTCACTCGACAAATATTTATGAGTGCTTAGTTTGTGCCTAACAGTGAACAGAGAGCCAAAAAAACAAACAAACAAACAAAAAACAAAACAAAACAAAAAAAGCCAAAAAGAAAAGACCTGCTTTCATGAAACTGATGTTTTGGTGTTAAGAGATAGATAATAAGCAAGCAAATTATTAAATACCCAGCATGTCAGATGTCAGTAAGAGCAATGGAAAAATTATTTTAATTTGCAGGGAAGAGAGCAAAGGTGTATGGTTACTTTAAATAGAACAGTTAAGGGTAGCTTCATGGAGAAGATGGCGTTTGAGCCAAAGAAGTTAAGGTTATTGAGGGAAGAGCCCCAGCATGGTTAATCTCAGATTCCTACCTCTACCAAGCACCACATTGTCAGACTGGTTTACTGCCAGTCATGACGGTGGGGGGAAACCCCACTCCCAGCATGCTCTCTGCTGTAGTGACAGAAAGCCCAGCTCCCAGCATGTTCTTTGCTGTAGTGACAGAAAGCCCAGCTCCCAGCATGCTCTCTGCTGTGGGTGTGACAGACGGACCACTGGAATATCCCGCACTAGGGAACCACACCCATCTCAGCCAATGATGCAGGGACCCTGCACCCTGAGGCCCCAGCCCAGGGAGCTGTCCTCAGTGCTGATGGGGAGCAGGGCTGTGACACAGGAGCAAACAGCAAGACAGGGGGGGTCCCTTGCACAGAGCAGGGGGAGCTCAGCTCACAATGACACCCCCATGAACACCCCGCCTGCCTCTCCCTTTCTGAGTGTTCTCCCACAGAACTCACATTGCTACTCTTCATCTATCCTAGGGAATTAGCAGAAATCAAAACCAAATATATTATTAAAGTTATTCATCATTTCTATTTACAGTGGAAATATTCGGCGAGAGGCAGGATTACAACTTATATTTCCAGTGAATTAGACATAGGTGCACATAGAAAAAAGATACAAAAAGAAATTTATTAATGTGTCAGCAATAGTTAGAAAGCACGGGCCAGTAAACTATGGCTCGAGGTGCCAAATCTGACTGAAGGTTGTTTCTGTACAATCTTCCCGGAACACAGCCATGAACATTTGTGTGACTGCTTTGGCAATACAACAACAGAGCTGGGTCTGTCGACTCTATGACTTGAAAACCTAAACATAGATAAGGCAGCTTATAAACTTAAATACTTAATATCTCACCCTGAACAGCAAAGATTTGCTTGTCTTTGATCAACAAGAGTTCGGTTATAGATGTTTTAATTTCCTCCTCGATCTCTGCATTTTCTATTTTCTGTGCAGATAAAAATATATGATGGTTATAGTCAGAGAAAAAGGTAAATAAATAATTTCATTCTTTTCTGTTGTTCTGGGAATATGCTATAAAATGAGTAATGGTTTTTATCAAGTCCAGTTTGGTCCTGAGCCATAGTTAAAGAGCTTATAGTGGGGGCTATAAAATGACTATTTATGTCACAAACATTTGCTACTCACACTTGCTCGGGCCCTGCTCGGATGGCTTTGCAACTATTAACCCCCAGTCCTCATGATAATTCTATGAGACAAGAATTTTTCTTAGCTTCTTAGATGAGGAAACCGAATCACAAAGAGTTAAATAGCTCACCCCAGGTCACATGTTCATACCTTGGAACCAGGAGCTAAATCCCAGCAGCCTAGAGTTCAGGTTTATGCTCCAAGTCCTATGTTGTGCTGCCTTCCTGTGAGGACTAAGGGACACAGTGACAGTCAGCTGAGTGGGGGCGGGGAGCGTTCTGGAGATGAATACGTATCTTCTTCTGTTAAGTTGTTTATAATCTGCTAAGAGAAACAGACAAGCCAATTGAAAAGTCACATTTGTAGATGGACTCGTGCCTGGATGTCAGGGGTTTGGACCATGTGAGCATGCGTGGTCGATGGGTGGACAAGCTCCTGAGGAAACTGGCACAGGGTGTGACTTGGCGGGGAGTTTTGATGGACATAAACAGTGTGGCGCAGAGAGGCAGGGAGGGTCAAGAGATTTTTGGAGTTTGGACAACTGCATATATTCTGTGTAATTTGAGCGTGAAAATACATATTGGGGTAAAGTGGAGATTCACATCTCTTCTCAGTTCACAGACCACCGGAATATCCTGCACTAGGGAACCACATCTATCCTATGGAATAGGATGTGTTTTCAGATAAGTCTTGCTCAGACTGAAGCATTGAGTTACGTGATTCTTCCTTCCACTTCCCTCCGCCCGTGACCCCCTAGTACCTTCACTCAAATCCATCTTCCTTATTGTGATCCTCCCCCCCAGAGAAAATTTCCCTGTTCATCTGCAGACTGATAATTACTGTTCATCTGATTGAGAACAATCAGACAAGTTTTGTTTTTTTTTTAAAGGATAAACATTTAGTGGGAATTACATTCTTTTTTTTTTTTTTTAATTTCTTTGACAGACAGAGATCACAAGTAGGCAGAGAGGCAGGCAGAGAGAGAGAGGGAAGCAGGCTCCCTGCTGAGCAGAGAGTCCGATGCGGGGCTTGATCCCAGGACCCTGAGATCATGAGCTGAGCCGAAGGCAGAGGCTTAACCCACTGAGCCACCCAGATGCCCCTTTTTTTTTTTCTTTTCTTTTTTTCCCTTAAAAATTCAGGCTCAAACACCATGCTGAGCCACCTTTTTTTTTTTTTTTAAAGATTTTATTTATTTATTTGACAGAGAGAAATTACAAGTACACTGAGAGGCAGGCAGAGAGAGAGAGAGAGAAGGAAGCAGGCTCCCTGCTGAGCAGAGAGCCCGATGCGGGACTCGATCCCAGGACCCTGAGATCATGACCTCAGCCGAAGGCAGCGGCTTAACCCACTGAGCCACCCAGGCGCCCCATTTTTTTTTAAGGCCACGCAGTTTTATAGTAATCTTTTTTTTTAAAGATTTTATTTATTTATTTGTCATAGAGAGAGAAGCAAGAGCAAGCACAGGCAGACAGAGTGGCAGGCAGAGGCAGAGGGAGAAGCAGGTTCCCTGCCAAGCAAGGAGCCCAATGTGGGACTCGATCCCAGGACGCCCCACCAGGGCAGGAATTTCATTTTGGTTATTCACTCTCTTACCCCTGCTGCTTGACAAAGAGTAGTCAGACAGATATATTGCTAAGAAAGAAAAAAAAAAAAAGACAACTCCATTTCCTTTCATTTTGGGAGATTAATAACAACTTATATGTCATAGAAAAGTCCAAGAAGATATAAAATTGCTTAGCAGACTGCCTGCCACATAGTTAGCGGTCAGCACAGGTCAGCTGGTATTATTTATATAAAGAAAAATAAGAAGAACAAAAATTAATTTTCTAGAAAACAAAATCTTAAGTATGTAGCAGCCAGATTTTGAAGGACCTTTGTGCCGTATTGAGATGTTTAAATTTTATCTAAAGGCAAGGTAAAACTTGATAGACTCTTAAATAAAGGAATGAATGGTATGTGTTAATATTTTAAAGCAAATTCTTCCTCAGGCACCTGGGTGCTCAGTCAGTTAAGCATCTGACTCTTGATTTCGACTCAGGTCATGATCTCAGGATCATGAGATCAAGCCCCATTTGGGGCTCTGTGCTGGGCAAAGAATCTGCTTAAGATTCTCTCTTCCTTTATCCCTCCTTGCTATCCTCACTCACGCAGACATCTGTACTCTTTATAAAATAAAATAAACTTCTCTCATAGCAGTTTGAAGAACAAAATGGAAAGAATTTGGAAAGGCCGACCAATAGGAAGGAGGTGGCAGATTGGGAAGGTATTTGGGTGAAAAAAAAATGACAAGAATGTTAAGTAATTTTAAAAACTGAGGGATGCCTGGGTGGCTCAGTTGGTTAAGCGGCTGCCTTCAGCTCAGGTCATGATCCCAGCGTCCTGGGATCGAGTCCCGTATCAGGCTCCTTGCTCAGCAGGGAGCCTGCTTCTCCCTCTGCCTCTGCCTGCCTGTGCTCCCTCGCTCTCTCTCCCTCTCTCTCTCGGACAAGTAAATAAATAAAATCTTTAAAAAAAAGAAAAGAAAAGAAAACTGAGTGGAAGAAAATGCAATATGAGTACTTTAGGCTTAAGAGAGATTTTATTACAAATATGTTTATAACTGGTTTACCAAGTAAGATCACACAATCTTCTTTCCTGGAGGTTTTCAGAAATGAGATGGAACCATCTGTTTTGTAGCTGAAGGCTTGGGCTTGGTCAAGAATTGATCCTACTCTTTTGATGCATTGATTTCCAGAACACCAAAAAGCAAACACTATACTGCACAGAAATAATATATAGTATTTTTAAGGTTTTAATCATATGTACATTTTATCATCATATCTTCTTACATTGTTTTTATCCAGTTACAGAATTTTCCTCATTCACCTTTAAATATGCTATTATTCTCTGCCATGATCTTTTTCCAATCATGTTCTCATTATGTCCCATCATTTTATTACGATGACTTTGCTGCATAGTGACTTCATTACTGTAAAGAAACAATATGAGTTTACAGCTGAAAAAGTATAATTAAAAGCATAAATTATGGCTGCTGTCAAAACAACAGACATTAACTCTGAAACTTAGAACATAATGCAGGATGGGTTAGGTTTATGCTACCTGAAATCACTGGGAATCTTGAAAGCTTTCTCTACGAATAATCCACCCCAAAGTTATTACATTTTTGTAAACAAGAAAACGAGGTGAATCACCCCAGATTGCCTCTTCTGCGGGTCTTTTTCTTCTCTTGATACACACCACACTGGTATTAAGAGGTGCTGTAGGAATGTATCAAAAAACACTGAAAGAGGGGCGCCTGGGTGGCTCAGTGGGTTAAGCCACTGCCTTCGGCTCAGGTCATAATCTCAGGGTCCTGGGATCGAGTCCCGCATCGGGCTCTCTGCTCAGCAGGGAGCCTGCTTCCTCCTCTCTCTCTCTGCCTGCCTCTCTGCCTACTTGTGATCTCTCTCTGTCAAATAAAAAACACTGAAAGAGGAGCACCTGGGTGACTCAATTGGTTAAGCAACTGACTCTTGATTTCAGTTCCAGTCATGATCTCAGGGTTGTGAGATAGAGACCCTGCATCTCTCTCTCCCTCCTCCTCTAGCCCTATTCACTCATGCTCTCGTGCTCAATAAATAAATAAATAAATAAATATTGGGAAAGATATTAATATAAACTAGATGTCATAAAAAACCAACAAAATTATGAATATATGACTAAGCAAAATCTCTAACCTTGTACAAACTCTAAGAGATCTTACACAACACGTAAAAAAAAAAACACCAGGATGCTCCAGCTACCATCTGCTAAGTGAATCACAGCTGCATCAATCCTTTAACATCATGAGATGGAGAGGCACCCCTACTTCCATTACACATCGTCCTGTCAAGCCAGCCTAACACTGAGCTCCAGAAAGCCGTTCTTCCATTGCCAACGTGGTTCAAGATTTCAATTTCGAAACCAAAATTTCAATATAGGCTTTCAAGACCAGTGTGCTTAGAGGAAAGAAGCTCGAGTACAATTTTAGCCCTGGGGATCCTTAGCAGACATGCTTTTGCTGGACATGATGGGCCTCATCAACAGAGACCCTCGACGGCTAAGTGTGCACAAGCAGAGGGTGATTAACGCCTCCATTGGGGGCGCTGCAGTAGAAATCCGTGATTATTTTGAGGGGCTAGAATAGATAACATTACCAAACCTCAGAAGTTTCTAAATCTACACACACACACACCCTGAAAACTTTGACACTCCAAAATAATAACCTGCCCCCCCAAAACCGCGATGTTTTCCTTTGTATGGGTGTGTCTAGATCTACTTATTTATAACTGTATTTCTATATGTATGTAGGCTATATTTAAGATGTGTGCATATATTTATATGATTTTTAGATTGTTGAGTATTTTGCATATACTTCTAAACAAGTATATGGATAAACAAAATTATGGACATCCATTTAGCAGTGTATCAGAGATTTTATATACACTTGATCCTACAAAGAGAATAAAATTGTTATATCCTAAAAAAAAAAAAAAAAACCTATTTTTTAAAGATTTTAATTATTTATTTGACAGAGAGAGAGATCACAAGTAGGCAGAGAGGCAGGCGAGAGAGAGGGGAAACAGGCTCCC
Source organism: Mustela nigripes (assembly GCF_022355385.1). Lineage (NCBI taxonomy): Eukaryota > Metazoa > Chordata > Mammalia > Carnivora > Mustelidae > Mustela > Mustela nigripes. The sequence continues at coordinate 50,638,483 of NC_081571.1, forward strand.
CGCTGTGCAGAGAGCCAGATGCTGGGGCTCGGTCCCCAGGACCCTGAGATTATGACCTGAGCCACCCAGGCACCCCAAAAACCTATTTTTTAAAGATTTTATTTACTTATTTGACAGTGAGAGAGAGAGTACAAGCAGGGGGAGTGGCAGGGAAAAGGAGAACCAGGCTCCCTGCCGAGGAGAGAGCCCGTGCTGTGCTCAGTCCCAAGACCGTGGGATCGGGACCTGACCCAAAGGCAGACATTCAACCAACTAAGCCACCCAGATATCCCCAAAATAGCTACTAATAATAAATAAGAAAATGGGAGGAAACTATTAGAAGTGACGAATAAGTTTACAGCATAGATTGTGATAATGGTTTCATGGGTATATACTTATCTCCAAGTTCATCAAGTGTATACGTTACATATGTGCAGCTTTCTGTGTGCCAAAAAATGAAAAAAAGAAACTGTATTGTTTTTCACATGCCACATTAACAAATATTTAAGTGAAAATCTCTTATCTTGGCCAAAATATTTCTAAACTAGTAGCCAATACCCGGAAGGAGCAACTTAAATCTACCAAACCCTCCTGAAAAGTAATTTGGCAATGTGCTTTATGAGATCTTTAACAGTTCACACAATCGGACCCAGTAAAATTACTCATGGCAATATCCTAAGGAAAAAATAAAATACAAGAAAAACACATTTTTATTGCAGTATTATTTACAAGATGAAATGGAAGCTACAGACCTGTGTGAAATATTATGCAGCCATTATAAAATTAATAAAAAATGAAAAAAATGAAAAAATGATACAAAGAAAATGTATTTAAGAGCATGAATTCTTTTTTTTTTTAAGATTTTATTTATTTATTTGACAGAGATCACAATTAGGCAGAGTCAGGCAGAGAGAGAGAGGAGGAAGCAGGCTCCCTGCTGAGCTGAGAGCTCCATATGGGACTCGATCCAAGGATCCTGGGATCATGACCTGAGCCGAAGGCAGAGGCTTTAACCCACTGAGCCACCCAGGCGCCCCAAGAGCATGAATTCTTAAATGTATCTGAAAAGTGCAGTCATATCTGCTCTCTGGTCCCTCAGAACAGCAAAAGGACAGTGCCCTGTTGTGTTCATAATACACAGATACCAGATTACATAAAAAGTATTTTCAGAAATTTTCCTATTGTTTTTGTTTTTATTTGTATATAGTAAACTCATCATAATTATTGAACATTTTTGCAGACAAGAGGCTAGGAGGATTATCCTCACAATATACAAAGAAATTTTTCCCAGTGGGGAAGAGTGAGTTATTTATTCCTCAAATCCTTCATTTCACTGCTGAAGAACCTACATATGTGATAACAAATAAGTAGACTCCTTGAAGAGTTATTTGCCTTGTTTACTAAAATGTGAGGTCTAATTTCTGTTAAAATATTTTTCAATATTTTTAATGAATTTTAATAAAGGTTTATCAGGCGCTTGTTATGGTGCAGAACTTTTATTAAAATCTGTGATCCATAAAACGTTTTTTTTTTTTTGAATGACACATAGTTTAGTTTTTCATTTAGAGGCTATAAAAGTGTTCACAAAAGTTATGTTGAAAAAAAGTGATTGAAAGTGCTAAAACACTGTACAGAATATAAAATCCTTTCATAGACTTTTTATGACACATGAAACATGAGTCTTAAAGGTTTAATGTTACTGACTTTTATACAAGGCTTTTTAATTCTTGATTCCAGTTATGGTTCTGCAAATGAACTGTGACATTAAAAGGAATCAGGCTGGAACTGCCTGGGCTCACTTTCTAGATGAGTTCCGACTGGCCAGGAGAGGTTTGCTCTAGGACGCGCCCCGCCCACAACTGATGGACACTCACCCGCTTGCGTGCAGCAGAGGAGTGAGTCCGCTTGACAGATTCCCTCCTACCTACGTTCAGTATTAATGCTGGGGAGGGCACCCAGATTACTATTAGCAAATATGAAGTGTGAAGGATGACTATGGCTTAGTCCTTGTTTCTCTAATGTCGTACACCATTTACTGCTATAATTGCAATGTTGTCTTGGTGAACTACAGAGCCGATATTGCTGTCTGTCCCATTAAAATAATGGATAGAAACTCACTTGGGCTCTACCTTTTGGGAATTTTGAGTCAAGGTGCCAACCCGAATCCAACACAAAAGACAAACTGACTAATTTTTTTGTTAATCTCTAACATTTGTATTCAACCATATAAAGCTCCCATTTGAAAAAGCTAAAAAGCTCCCCATATAAAGCTTCTATTTCTTATGATTCACCTTAATTTTCTGAGGTTGTCTAAAACTTAACATGTTTCAAAAGCCACAGTGGTAGTTTTATTAAAAGGAGAATAGAGCCATATGTGATGAATCGGGTCAATATAAGAAAGAAATTCAGATAATCCAGATTAGACTTCAGAATAATCCATTTAGCTCAAGCTACCTTGAGAAGTGCGTCGACATTACACATGATTTTTTAAGTGTAGATACTGTACTTATTTGTTAGTTTCCTAAAAGAACCATACCAAGTTCCAATTTCCATCTGTTGATATTGTACTGCAAAAATCACTTTTGAAAATGCTCAAATATATACAAGAGAATGAAAATATTATGGTGTTGAATAACTATTATTTCACACATACTTTAGCTATAGTAGGAATCATCAATGGTATACTCCAAAAGGCTGAAATAAAATATCTGTGTCATGTGAGAGATTCGTTATTCAACTGTTTGTCTTAATAAAAAAAATCTTTCTTATTTCAAAATTATTTTAATATGAAAGAAATGAGACATTAGATTTCTCAAAATGAAACATAACTTAATATCCTGAATGTAACTGAAAGAATGATCAAATATAGTAAAAATGTCTACTTCCTTGTAATCTGTATTAGTTCTAATATGAAGCATGTGATTCTAATTTAACAAAAATTATAAAATAATTTTTCTTTTTTTTAGTAGGCTCTGTGCCCAATGTGGGGCTTGAACTCCCAACTCCTAGATAAAGAGTCACACTGTCTATCATCAGAGCCCATCAGGTATCCCAAAAATAATTTTTCTTTATAAATCCTAGCACTTCCAAAGTCTCACAAATTTTATAATAGTGTTAATGTACTTTAGAAATTATTGAAAGACATATTTTTGGTACTTACCATATACTACATTAAAGACATAGTGCAAATGGTAATTTTTTTCTTTAACCTCCAAGATTCATTATAATCCATTTGTGGTTTGGTTTATAATATATAGTGTGTCCATAAGATATTAAAACCGCATTTCAACTAGAATATTCTGTGTTAAGAGTATTCAATAAGACAGATTTGCTTTTCTCTCATGTATTCTAAATTAATAAACTTGTACTAAATTGCCAAATGATTTCTGTTCTATATGATCTTTGAATATTACTAACCTATCTATTACCCTAGAGATAAACAATAAAATATTCAAAATACTTAGCCCTTTAAAGTCAAGAGCTAACAAGCAAAAATCCTGCCTGATGCTCAAGAAGACACAAGAAATTGGTCCAAAGGGAGAGAAGCTTCTGAGCTATATTGATAGAAATCTGAACAAGCCAGGGGAGAAAAAGCCACTTCAACATTTGTCAATAGTAAAAGCATTTTTAGAACCATCAAATGTTGCTAATTCAGAAAGGAGAAAGAGTAAGTTAAAGCTGTCAAAATAAGTCTAACTTTTTGAAAAACAAACTATTCTTCAGAGGTCATATTTTCTAAAAAAATCATATTTTAATCTTTCAGTAGGTATTACATACATTTCTTTTTTTAGAGCAATTTTATATATCTCCTTCTTGCTATTTGACTGGATTTGGAAAGTATGAGCATGATGGATATAAGAGACGTGTGTTCCATCCCCCTGGAGGCAATAGGAGCAGGTGTGCAATCTCCAAGCTGTCGTTCCTCATCAGCAGTGATCATAAAAGCCACAGCTGAAATGGCAGAGACACAAAACAGAAGAACCCTGGATCCCTGGGTCACTGCATGGAGAAAAGCTGATCTGGAACATCAACCTGACCAGCTTCATAACTTGCCAGAAGAAGAAATAAACCTTGTTGTGTTGTGTCGCCAACGTTTCAAGATCTTTTACTGCAGCAAAGCGTAATGTATCTTGTTGGTACTCTGTCTTACAAGCTAGGTAACTCAGAGCGATTCTTAATTTCTCCATCTTATCCCCTCTCCGCATCCTATCAACCCACACATTTATTTCACTTCTCTACTACTATTCTACTATTCTAAGTTCTGTAACTGTTCTACTAAGTTCGACTATGCTCTGAGCACCAAGAATGCAATGGTAAATAAGAAGGAAGCTTACATTTTCATGGATGAAACAGAAAAAAACATTCTTTGAACACAGTGAGATTGGGTGCAGGAACAGAAGTTGGAACAGCAGTGGCACGAAAGAAGAAATCATACTTTTTTTTTTTGGAATCAACTGAAGGTTCTCAGAGCAGAAAACCTTTAAGTAGTGTCAAAAAAAATGAATAAAAATTTCCTCCCCACAGTTCCTGGTAAGCGAGGCCCTGTCTCAAACTAAGACTATTACACCTCAACTGGTCTTCCTGCCTTCAGATTTCTCCTGCCCTCCACTAGCCTATGCGTCAGTCCTCCCAAAGGTCAGCTAGGCTGTCTTCCTAAAGCTAGAAACTAACATGGCCACACACCTGCCTGAAAGCATGCCCCAACTTACCTTTCTACCTTGTTTCTTACAATACCCCTCTTTGTGCTCACCACAGAAAACTTTTCATCTTTCCTTGAACACCCCAAACCTTTCACACCTTGTTCCTTAGTGTCCTTTTGTCCCCTCTGATGTGGTGGCACTTCTCCCCTTCCCTTTCTCTGCTTTGGCAAACGGCTATGATAAAGCACTTTCTGGCACAAAACTGGCAGAATGAATCACACCTTCTGCTCAAGCTTTGCAAATTTATCTGCTCTAATAATAACAATAACTAATATTTATTGAGAACTGCCTTTTTGTCAGGCACTTAAGCACTTTCTACGTAGAAGGTTTTATTCAATTTCCACCAAAGGCCTACGAGGTAGCTATTATTATTATGTCCATTTACAAATGAGGAAACTAAGGCTTGGCCTAAGTAGTAAGCCCAAATTTTTACACAGCCATTAAGTAAAAAGAACCAACAGCATAAGAACTTACCACAGTTGGACAGTTGGATTCTAGATTTGTACACTTAACCACTATGCTTCTTGATCCCCATTCAAAAGTGCCTTGGAACCACACACTGAGTTAACCTCGAGCATCTTTTACTACCTTTTCCACCATATACTAAATGATGGGTATCATGAGGTAAACACATGCTTAGCCTGTTATTCCCTTTGGTTGAAAGACCCTTCTTCATTTTATTTGTCCTGTTCCCCTCTGCTTGTTAGTCACATGTTGGCCCCAGCACCCTCTCTTCCTAGCTCCCCATAGTGAACATCCCTGTCATTACTCACTTCTTCCCACACATTTCTACTAGTAGAGACCACTCTGTGTCCTGACTGTTGGCTAGACTCTCTCCCTGTCTCTCTCTCTGTCTCATTCCTGCAGAGCTCCTTGAGGATCAACATTACTCAGTCTCTATCCACCGCACCTGGCTAAGTGTCCGGCACACAGTAAGTGCTCAGCAAATGTTTCTGAGAGAGTGAATGAATGATGGAGGTTTTGTTATTCACACTTTATCACTATTAAAAATTTGGTCCCCCAAATTATTAATTTTTTATTTTTGAATGAAGGACATTTTGTCCCTTCTTAATAACTTCCTAATGAAAGATTCAATTTGTGAGTTATGCGATCCCATTCATATTATATTTCTTAATTCATTATTTATTTCTCTCATATATGTATGAGCGGATATATATTACAGAAAATTAAAGCTCCAAAGTGAGACTTAAAGTGATATTTTCCTCCTAAACTTTTTATTTCAAATCTTAAATTTTAAGACTGAAAACATAATCTTAAAGTGTGACACTTCCAACATTTCTTTTCTCTTTTGTAGTTTCCTAAAGGATTTGAAAATCACCTGACAAATAATAATAACACAATAATAACAGTTGAAAGGTATGCAACAATCATTGTGTTATAACAATTTCTACTTTCATGTTTTACATGAAGTAGCTCATGTACTCCTCACACCAGCTCTATGAGGTTATGTGTTCTTATTATGCTTCTTTGACAACTGAGGGCCTCTGAGATTAAGTCGCTTATTTAAGGTCACACAGTTAGTGGAAACAAGACATGAAGACTGCTTTCACCTTGTGTTAGAGTATTTTTAAAGAGATGGTGATTTTACGTATCGATACCTCTATTTCCCAACAAACTAATAGGAGTGCGAAGAATGAAAGTAACCTGTATTTAGACTATGAGAATATTATGGAGTAACAAGAGGGCCTCACACATTGCCTTTGAACCTAACCGCATATCCCTACAATGGTCTGGCAAATGTAATATACTTAATGAACTAACCCCTCCTCCAGTCTGGGTGTGAAAAGGTAGATTTGTAAAGTGCTTTCATTTTCACTCCTGCTTCAATATTCATATTGCTAAAGACTTTCACTAACTGGTGGGCCTCACAGAGTTCATATAAGAGACTCAGGAGGCTCAAGAACTCATAATCAATTTTATTATTTTGTTGATCATCTAAAATTATGGCTATTCATGGATCCCATACACAAGTACAGCCTCTGATCTTGTCAAAAGGCCTTATAGCCCAGTAAATAGAATGCAAGACAGAAGAATGTGCATGCCATATAAGACATACAGAGAATAGCTAAATAGAACTAAAAGAGGAAGAGAATATTTCTACTTAGTGAAACAAGTAGAATTTGAGTTGGAATTTGAAGTAGGAGAAGAATTTCAACAAGTTCTAATAAGGAAAATGCAAATCTGGCCAAGGACAAAAGGGTGGAAACAGTGCCGTTCAGAGTTCAGACAGGCTGATGAAAGGGGAATGTGTGAAGAGGAGGACTGCAAAGCAAGAAAAGATGGTCTCTGAGACCCATTTATAGGGCCTTGAATAACAGCTAAGGATTGAATGGAATTCTTTAGGAATTGAAAAATCAGTGAAGGTTTCAGAAAGATATTTTCTTGTAAAAATGCCAAATAGAAGGAAGAAGAGACAAGCTAGAGATAGAAATTGTGAGGCTATGGCAATCAAACTGATAGATAGATAATCAGGACCTAAAAGGAATTGGATGAAAAGGACAAATTCAGAAAACAGTATGAACTAGAAGCTATCAAGGCTTATAACAAATTACATGTTGTGAGAAAACATTCAGGGCTTAAACTCATTTTGGTTTGGGGACTATTGAGGCTTTATTCAAAATAGAAAACACAATAGCAAAAATAAAGCTCAAGGGAAAGGATGACCTTCATGTCTGGACATGCTACATTCTATGGTGCAGAGACTGTCCAGTGGGGATACCTAATGGGTGGGACTAGAGCTCAGAAGGGTTGGCACGTGGACATATGCATTTCTAAATAACTCTGAAAGATGGAGTTGTTTGAAACCATGAGATGTGAACAAATGTCCAAATGAGGAAAACTACAAAACAGTAATGAAAGAAATTTAAAAAGACACAAATAAATGAAAAAACATCCCATGCTCATAAATCAGAAAAAAATCACATGGTCAAAATGCCTGTACTACCCAGTGCAATCCACAGATTCAGTGAAATCTCTATCAGAATCCCAATAGGCTGTTTTTAGAAATAGGAAAAGAAATCTTAAAATTTATGTGGAATGACATAAGATCCTAAATAGTCAAAGAAATTTTGAGCAAGAACAAAGTTGAAAGCCTCATACTTCCTGCCTTCAAAATGTATTACAAAGCTATAGTCATCAAAGCAATATGATACCGGCATAAAAGCAGACATTTAAACCAATGGAGCCAGAAATAAACCCTCACATATATGGTCAACTAATTTTCAACAAGGGTGCCAATAATACACAATGGGGAAAGACAGTATCTTCAATAAATGGTGTTGGAAAATCTGGATATCCACATGTAAAAGAATAAAATTGAACCCTTATGCAAAAATCAATTCCAAATAAAAGGCTTAAACTGTAAAACTCCTAGAAAAAAAGACAAAGAAAAAATCTTTCTTAGCTTGATGTTGGCCTTGGCAATTATTTGTTGGAAAGCATAGGCATCAAAAGCAAAAATAGACAAATGGGAGTGAGTCACACCTGTTCATGTGACTGAAAGAAAGAAAGAAAGAAGGTGTTGGTGAGTTTGTGTAGAAAAGGGAACTCTTACACTATCTGTAGAATGTAAATTGGTGTAGCTAATATGAAAAACAGTATGGAATTTCCTCATAAATTAAAAATAGAATGACTACATGATGCACCAATCCCATTTCTGGGTATATATCCAAAAGAATTGAAATCAGACTCTTGAAAAGATATAACTTAAGCATTCCCATGATTATTGCAGCATTATTCACAATAACCAAGACATGGAAGCAACCTAGGACCATCAATGGATAAGTGGATAAAGAAACTATGGTACTCCATTACACATAATGAAGTATTACTCAGCCTTGAGAAAAGAAGGAAAGCCTATCATTGGCAACAACATACGTAATTCTGGGGAACATTATGCTAAGGACAAATATGACATGATCCCGCTTGTATGAGGCCTCCAAATGAGACAAACTCATAAAAGCAGATAGTAGAATGGTGATTACCAAGGGTTTGGGGGGGGAAGGAGGGATGGGGAATTGTTGGGCAAAAGGTGAAAGTTTCAGTTATGAGAGGTGAATATGTCCTAAAGATCAGCAGTACATTATAGGCTTATCATTAATAATAGTGTATTGTATACATAAAGCACTTGCTTAGAGGGTAGATATTGTAAGCATTTTTACTACAAAAATAAATTTAAAGTTCAAGAAGAGACATTTAGAGATTCTGCATATATTTATGGCATTGATTGTGTGGTGATGGTTTCACAGGTATATGCTTAGCTCTAAATTCATCAGGTTGTATACATCAAATACCTACCGTTTCTTGTATGTCATTCATACCTCAATAAAGCATTTTTTAAATTAGAATAAAAAGTGGTCTTTGCCCTTGGGAAATTCATTTTCTAATTAGGGAAGGAATGTGTTAAACCAAGTTCATAGATACAGAGAACAGATTGGTGGTTGCCAGAGGCAGGGCTGGGTGAAATGGGTAAAGGGGGCCAAAATCACAAACTTCCAGTTCTAAAATAAGTAAGTCAGGGTGATATCATGGACAGCATGGTAGCTGAAGCTAATTAGACTGTATTGAAGACTTGAAAGTTTTCGAGAGAATAAATCGTAAAAGTTCTTATCACAAGAAAAAAATACTATAACTATATGCACTGATGGAATATAATTAGACTTATTGTGGTGATCATTTTGTAATATATATACATACAAATATCAAAACAATATGCTGCACACCAGAAACTCATATAACGTTGTATGTCAGTTATACCTCAATTTAAAAAAAGAAAGTGTTTATAATTAGCAATATGAAGGCCATTAAATATGATACCAAAATTTAAATTGATTGAGAAAATGAATCAAAGAGAAGAGAGATTTTTAAAAAAGTACTGTCGTTCAAGCAGAATTAAAGAACACATTTGAGATAAAGAGGAGAGTGGGCCCCTATAAAAATGAAAAGCCTTAACTTGAGCTAGATGAGAAGCACAAAGGAATTTTAAACGATGTATTTGTGACATTAGCTTGACTTAAACATGTTCTCCTATTTTCATCATTAACAACAGCAAAAGCAATATCATAAGCATCTACTGTCATGAGACGATTTGCTCTATGACATAGAAACTAATTAACTAATTAAACATTGAATTTCATAGAATCATGAAACCTAAAATATGATTTGGGAATATTAGGATATTTATATTTAAAGTTCAATCCTCTGCAATGATTTAAATAACCTAAGAGCTAGCAATGGCTGTTCATTTCACACTATTGACCAGACTTTAGAGTCTATCAGTGCAAGTCGCATATCCACTGAAGGTAAAAAGGTAACAACCCCTTAACTATTAAAGACATCTGCTGAAAAAAAATTGATGATATTAAAAAATAAATTGAGTTGGCAAAAATGTTTCAAACTCTCCAGATTTATTTTGGGAAAGCATGAGCAAATAAATTAAGTGGTCAGTAAATAAATCTGGGATGCAAAGTAGCAATGCAAATAACAATCCATTTCTTATAATTAAAGCTTAGCTAAACTATCATTTGCCCACAATGATAATTTTTTATGGAACTTTAAATATCAACAAAGGATTTGTAGAGAAAAATTGCCTTGCAGCATTTTTGGAAAAATTAATGCATATCCAATATTGATCTTGATTTGTGCATGTTAAACTGTGCCTCCCCAAGTAAAATATTCTTGGAGAAGTCAATAATATGCCATAATCTCATATGACACTAATAAAATAACGCAAATGACAATTCATTTTTGTTTACTTGTCTATGACTTAATGGATGGATAAATTTTGTTAAAAGAGGAAGCAAGAAATTGGTGCATAGTAGGCATATTTATAAAGCAATTGTGATTGATTTTTTTTTGGTCACTTTCCTAAGAGAGAAAGCAAAACAATCTCTTGGAATCCTTTCCTGAAAAGTATTTTTATAGCTGCTGATATGTTATTAATTTCAGAAGACGGAAGCCACATATATTAGGTGGTTTGTTTTGTTCACTAAGATATAACAAAGTAATAGTCATGCCAATAAAGTCCAAGGAAGCGAAAATTAGGTAAAACAGTGCCATTCTAATGACTTTATATGTAACACTAATTCTGTTCACTCAAAATTGCTGAAATTAGTAACACTAAAGCTCTTTCCTTATGCTCCAGGGACAGTAGTAAGGGCAAAAAATAGCTGAAAAGTGAGATAGCCAAGTGAAGTCTAAGACTCAAGGAAATATACAGAACAAATTAGAACTATTTCCCATTTAACCCAAAGTTGCCGTTCATCCATTATGAGAATGCAATGAATTAAAGACAGGTGTGCTCATCACGCCAATAAAATTTGAAGTAACTAACTTGCAGGAGAAAATACAATGTGCTTTGGGGAAACATACCTGAGCCCGATTCTCCCTGACTATTTCCCAGTCATCATTCAAACTTTTTGAAAGGCACCTAAACTCTTTCAAGGCACTATCACTTAGGCTGTTGCAGAAACATTACAGTAACAGTTAAGGCAGCACTTAACCCCAAAAAACATAGAGCCCAGAAGTGCCTTGGTCAGTAAGAGTTCCTCTGAGGCATGCTTTCTCTGGAGAAAATGCCAGTTGACCACAGTCTGAGTTACATCCTATTAAACACAGAACTGAAACCTTAAACAGAACAGTCACTTGGGTGAAAGACCAGTGTTTGAAAAAAAATAGTTAAAATTGGCTCACCTGTGCAACAGTAGGACTTAAAAATAAAAGGAAAGGGGCACCTGGGTGGCTTAGTGGGTTAAACATCTGACTCTTATTTTTACTTTGCCATTGGCTTTCTTTTCTTTTCTCTTCTTTTCTTTTCTTTTCTTTCTTTTTTTTTGTATTATGTCCAGTTGGCTGACTCAGGTCGTGATCTCACAGTCATGAAATCAAGCCCTGCAACGGGCTCCATGCTGAATGTGGAGCCTGCTTGGGATTCTCTTTCCCTCATCCTCTGCTCTTTCCCATTCTCTCTCTCCCTTCTCTCTCTTTCTCTGTCTTAAATTGAAAGGAAGATCCCACCCTTTCTTGTTTTACTGGGTTTCACAGACAAAGAGGAAAATTCAAATTAGTAAATTAGTTATTAAAATTAGTATGTCTTTTCATTATTATATAAAAAAATGTTACTCAAAATGAATCATAGACCTAAGTGTGAAAACTAGAACAATGGTATTTCAAAATGAACCTGTAGGAAAAAAATCTTTGTGATCTTGGGTTTGGTCACAAATATTTCTTAGATATGACACTAAAGGCATGATCTATAAAAGAAAAAATTGATAAATATGATTTTATCAGGATTAAATCTTCTGCTCTTTGAAAGACATTGTTAAGGAAAAAAATAAATTGTAGAGCTGGAGAAAATATTCGCCAATTATATATTTGATAAAGGAATTTTATCTAGAATACCTAAAGAATTTTTAAAACAATAATAAGAAAACAACCCAATTTTGCACAACGAAGGAAACAATCAAGACAAAAAGGCATTCTCATGAATGGAAGAGTATATTTGCAGGTGATATCTCTGATGAGGGGTTAATATCCAAAATGTATAAATAACTGATACAACGCAACACCCAAAAAACACAAATAATCTAATTAAAAATGGGCAGAGGACCTGAACAGACATTTTTCTCAAGAAGACATTCAGATGAAAGGGCGCCTGGGTGGCTCAGTGGGTTAAGAAGACATTCAGATGACCAAAGGACATATAAAGGATGCTTAATCATCAGGGAAATGTAAATCAAAACACAATGAGACATCACCTCATGCGATCAGAATGGCTGGTATCAAAAAGACAAGAAATAACAAGTGTTGGCGAGGATGTGGAGAAGACAGACCCTCCTGTACAAGTGGTGGGAAAGTACATTGGTCTAACCACTATGCCAGACAGTGTGGAGGTTCTGTAACAGCACTCCAGCCAATCTTAAGGGTTAATTGCTGGCTGACCTAAGGTCCTTGATCTGTAACAGAATTAATTAACTTTCTTTGAGATTTGCAGACCACTGGTCTCAGGGAAAGAGGGAGCAGAACACAGAGGCCAGCAAGAGCATTTGAGGCAGCCTCAGCTTTCTGATTAGCCCAGCAATTTTTTTTTTTAGCAAAATGTTTTTCTCTTTTAAGGCAGCACAAATGACTTAACTGACCTCCCTTTGCACATCTGTAGACCTTGCCCTCCTTTGCAGAAAGAATAGAGCCCTCTTGCATGACTCCTGGGTACTAAGAACCAGACCTTCTTGCACAGCCTTCCCCCTCTAACTTCCCCTCCTTACCAAGGGACTAGAACTTCTTGCACAACCTCTGAGCATCGAGATAACTCTGTGGCTATCATCGTGGAGTCTGTATTTAATCAAGAAATGTCGCAGACCACTGCATTCCCTTAACTGATTAAGCCCTTTTAAAAACCCCTGGTCCAGGTAGAAACCCCAGGATTGCCCTTTGAAAGGAGTCCACCTTCTCCCCAGGTTGTCAGCCTCCTGAATAAAGCTCTATCTCCTTTCCAATCAAAACTCCTCTCTTATCGCTTTTCCAGCATCAGGCAGCAGAACCTGGGTTCAATAATGATTCAGTTCTAATAAACTAAAAACAAAAACATACCATATGACTCAGTAATTCCACTTCTCCGTATTTATCTAAAACAAAAACATTAACTTGAAAAATACATATATACTCGTCTGCTTATTGCAGCATGGTTTACACTAGCCAAGATGTGGACGCAACCTCTATGCTCATCAACAGACAAATGGATAAGGGAGATGTGATATATATACACATACACAATAAGTTATTACTCAACCATAAAAAAGAATGAAATCTTGCCATTTGTGACAAAAAGAAACAGATTCATAAATACAGAGAACAAATTGGTTGTTGCCAGAGGCAAAGGGGGTGGGGGATTGAGTGAAATAGGTGAAGGGGATCAAGGGGTAGAAACTTCCAGCTATAAAGTAAGTAAGTAAGTAAGTTCTGGGGATGAAAAATACAAAATAGGAAATATATTAATATATATAATATAATTAATATATTAATATCAATAATATTGTAATAAATTTGTATGGTGACAGAGGGTACCTGTACTTACTATGGTGAGCATTTCATAATGCATATAATTATTGAGCTGCTATACTGTACACCTGAAACTAACACAATATATGTCAACTATAGTTCAATTAAAACCTTCAGAAGAGAAGAAAACAACCCAATTTTTTAAGTAAGCAAAATATTTGAACAGACACTCCGCCAAAGATAGTAATGCTAATTCCAAATAAGTACATGAAACAGTGCTAATCATTATTAGTGATTAGGGAAATGCAAACTAAAACCACAGTGAGAAACATTACTAGATTAAACACTATTGGAATGGCTACCTATTAGAATGGCTAAAAGCTTACAAATCAGCCAAACCAAGCACTGACAAGAATGTGGAGCAACTGGAACTATTATACACTTGGTGACAGTGTAAAATGGCACAGCCCTTCGGCAGTTTCTTAAAATGTTAAATAGACCCTTGCCATATGATCCGCCATTCCATGCCTAGCTATTGACCCAAGAGAAAAGAAAAACATGTGTCCATAAAAAAATCTGTACATGACTCTTTATAGTAGTGTTATTTGTGAGAGTCAGAGCTCAAAACCACCAAGTGCCCGTCAACAAATTGTAGTCTATCCATACAACGGAACACTAATCAACAACAAACAGATATAGTACTGATACACGCAACAGAATAGATGAATCTCAAGATACTTGAGTAAAAACGGCCAAAGGGAGTACATGCTGTGCGATTCCATGTATACACAACTCTAGAAAATGCAGACTCATAGGTAGTAAGAGAACGCAGAGAGCAGTGACCTCATGGGCCAGCGGTGAGGCAGTGCGAGTTTTGGAGAGGAGGTGTGAGAGGGGTTACAAAGAGGGATGAGGAAATGCTTGGGCATGATGGACGTGCTCAGCATCTTGATTGTGACGATGGTTTCATGGGTCAAATCTTCAAATACTACACTTAAAATATATGTAATTTTTGCATGTCAATCATACCTTGATAAAGTCATTTTTTTAAAAATTGTGTGGCCCTCTTCGGTTTTACTGGAATCTCCTAGGCAAAGGAAAATATAAATAAGTAAAATAATCTTTTTATCATAAACTACTGAGTCCAGTTTGTTAATGGAATCTGAGTTCCTGACATCTTAAACTTTTTTTGTGAAGGGGCACCCCCATTACCAGTCCCACATTCCCAAGTAGAATTTACAGTTCTCTGTGCATCTAGAAAACTTAGCAAACTAATCTTCATTCTATATGAACTATATGTCAAGCAGACTTCAAATGCTTAATATGTATTATTCCACTTAAGTCTTACAATAATGCCTTAAAGTATATGTCATTATTATTTCTGTTTTACAACAGAGGAAATTGAGGCTCGGGTGGGTTATGGAAATTTCTGAAGGTCACACACCCAGTAAGCCCTAGAGTGAGGATTTGAACTCATACTGTCAGATACTAGGATACATGTTCCTATACACATGCTATATTGCTTCACTATAGAATAAGTATATAGTCATGTGATAATTTATCTTCCAGTGGGAAAATGTGAAGAGGAGGAGAAATAGTTTCTTAGGTCTATCCTAACAGGGTATCAAAACCTCCATAGCTTAAAATAACAGACATTTCTTTTTTCCCAGTTCTGGAGGCTCTAAGTCCAGAATTAAGGTGTTGGCAGGACCCCATCTCTCTAATAGCTCAAAGAGAGGCCTTCCTTGTCTCCTCTATCTTCTGGAATTTACCAGCAATCGCTGGCATTCCTGGGCTTGGGATGCATTACTTCAGCCATATGGCCATCTTGTCTCTGTGTAATGTCTTCTGTATCCACATTTCCTTTTTGTATAAGGACACCAGCCACATTAGTAAGACTCACCCCAAGGACCTCATTTTAACTTGATTAACTTGATTACCTCTGTAAAGATCTTGTTTCTAAATAAGGTCGCTTTCTGAGGTAGTGGGAGGTTAAGACTTCAACATTTCTATTTGGGGGAAACATAATTCAACCCATAATTGGAAGAAACAGGCAGTAGTGTTAAAGGATGTGGGAAAACTACAATTTAATTTGTAACATGAGTACCCTCCCTATCTTAAGCACTGGTAGAATCTCTTGTGGGTCCACAAAACTGTAAGAATGACCTTGCAATTCATCAACTATCTGGGAAGACTTAGAAAAAGAGCATCAAGTAGAACTTTCTTCATTTAAATCAAAGCCCTAGTTTTCTTTAAGTTTTCTGATTTTCACAAATTATAAGATCACTATGTGAAGATAAAATGACTTCATTTTTTTTCTTTTATTCTATACACACTAATTAATCCAGGTACTAAGTGCTGGTTCCAGGGATACAGAGTTCAACCATGACGGTGTATAGCAAAAGCAATGTCCGTCAAGTATATCAGGAGGTTTACAGCAAATCCTACTGGGTCCAGAAGAAAACAAATGACCCTACCTAGGAAAGGGGGCGATGATCAAGGAATGCCTGAAATGATTCTTAAAAGACAAATGGAAGTTTGCCAGATAACAAAAATTGTAAAGAGTGTTTCAGAATGTGCCCATCAACTCGCTCAAAACCAAACTTCCATTCTTTCCCCCAAATCTGCTCCACCATCTGCTCTGTCTGCATCACCAGCAACTCCATCTTTCCAAGGGTATAGAACAGAAAACTTAAGAAGCATTCTTGACTCCTCTTTCTCTCATACTTCTATCCAGCCCATCAGGAAAGGCTGTTATCTCTACCTTCAAAATCTATCCATAATCTGTTGACTTTTCACCACCTGTACCATTCTAAACTAACATTTAGAGCAGTGCCTGGAAGAGTAAGTAGTACATACATGTTTCAATATGGTAGCTTAATGGGCAGTGTCCTGCTTCTTCCAATAGTTTCTCAAGTAAGTAACATTTAATTTAATCATATCAGCAATCCTTTCATGCATAATATTTTTAATACTAAAAGAAGAAAAAACATTTTATGGATACTTTATTAAATTGCAAAGCTACAATTTCATCTTTCCTCCAAGAGTTTTGCATTTTCTCAACTTTATCCATAAATATCTGTGGTATTGCCATACCTTCTAAATTAGTGAAATTTAAAGACATGGTCATTGAAACGAACACTTCAAAGAATAAGTGTTCTGTTGTGTTTTGACTTTAAACTACTCCTGTCTCAGATTTCCACAAATTCCAATCTAGATGAGCAATGTTCATTAAAATACTCATTTCTTGTTTTATTATTTATAGTTGAGATGTCTTTCCATTCAAACAAAGAGACAGATTGTCTTCTAGCTGAGACACCTGGAAGGTGCTTGAAGCACAAAGGCCATGATTCAAAAGTCTGCAGTGCAGTCAACAAGCAATTACTTTCGCATGTGATAGGAGACTGTCAGCTTCAAAAACAGGACATTCTTTGGGAAGATTAGTCCAAATTACATTTTATTACATTGGCCCACTTGAGTGGCCTAACTTCATATACTTCTTATTCTAATGGAATTCCAACTGGGGCATTAATATATTGTTTATGACATGTTTGGAGTTCTTGTGTTATCAGCATGCATTCATGAGAGAAGCTTCAAACAGTATCAGATAACAGTGAGCTGGATGTTGGCTGTTGTACAGCATAGGGGATTTTATCATCTTGTTGAACCAGTGGCAGTGATTAAATTAAACTGTCTGAACAAAGCTTTTGCATGTCAGACTGTTGAATGGCAAAATGAAAGAGTGACACACTTCAAAGATCAGAGAAAGGGAAAGAGGGCTAGAAAAACAGTTACATAACTTCTTTATTTCCCACATTCAGACACAAAACCAACAGTTAAAGAGCAGTTTCCATTTTACTTCATCTTTAAACTTTTTCTGTATCATTTCATTCGATTTTTAGACACATTTCCCCACATTCTTTTTCACATAACATATTTCACTTGGCTTGGGACACTGAATGATGAAGTAGTGTGGGGAATTTTTACTTTTGTTCTGTTTCTTTGTACAAACAATGTTTTTTAATGTGTTTTAATTTCTAATTTTTCTCTTATTAGTTCCAAATGAGATATCTAAGAAAGAAAAACCCAGGAGATTAAGATGCTTTCATAATTTCTAAGCACACTTTTATTTGAAGAGACAAACATAAGGGCTATTGTTTTTACACTTCAAGAAATGAATTAAAAATTTGAAATAAAAGTTTAATAGAATAGAATTAAATGAAAATTATTTGTATAAGTTAAAATATTATAATATATGAACTCTCTGAAGAAGTTCATTGGCAAAGAAGTTTTAAGGATCTAAATCTATTTGAGATTATATTTGAGATTGTAATGTAAGCTTTGTAAGAATCCACATGTTTCCTATCTAATGAGATTTTTAATCAACAAACTGTTCTGACATTTATTTATAATTATCTTTTTTAGTAAAAAAAAAAATGGCTTTGTTAGTATTAAGAAAAATATTATTTCCTCTCAAACAAAATAAAACTGGGAAAAAGTCCAGAAAAAGCAAATTGAATTTTAGTGCTGTTTCCATTACAAAATCTACACAGTTCTAGTTTTAAATTTTCTAGATTGGTGGTTTTCTTTTTATTTAAGACTCTCAGTTGTTTATTTAGAAACACTGAAGAAACTTCACTCTGTCATAGTAGTAATAGAAAATAAGTATTCAAATATTAACTCTCATAAATTTATGTTTCTATTTTTACTTCAATTTTGATTTATACAATATCCAGGACTACAAAATAATAACCATTTTGAAATAAATGCTGGTTCTTAATAATGTATTATCACAATTAATTTTTTTCACTTTCATATATCATGAAAGGTAGTAGCTTTTCACAGAAATTCACTGCTCAGTGACATCCACTAACATTTTGAAGTACAAAACACTTCAAATCCAATTCTACTTGAGATATTTAGTGATGAAAAAAATCACAGAAAAAAATAAAAACAAAGTCAACCTGTCCTTTTAGAATACTTCACTGGGAATAACTACATCAGTATACATGCTTTATAAATTTACTTCTTTCTTTAACCCACAAATATTCAGATTTGCTGAATGTAGTGAGGTCTAATGAAACTAACAGAAGACAAACAGGTTTATGTACAAATATAATAAAAGATGAATTTTGACTTAGTTATGTGAGATATTTTCTGAATTAGGATAGAAACATTGTCATTTAGAAATTTATAGATATCCACCTGGGGAGGAGCAAGATGGCAGAGAAGTAGGAGACCTAAGTATCATCATGTCCCAGGAGTTGAGCTAGATAGTTACCAAACCATTCTGAACACCTACAAACTCAACAGGAGAGAGAAGAAGAGCAGTAATTCTAAGAACAGAAAAACAACCACTTTCTGGAAGGTAGGACATGCAAAGAAGTGAATCAAAGGTGACATACGGGAAGATAGGTCATGGGGGGAGGGGCCGGCAACCGATGGAGCAGCAGAGCACAAAATAAGAACTTTTAGAAGTCTGCTCCACTGACAGGCATTACTCAGGAGGCTAAACTGGAGGTGGATTCCTGGCAGGGACAGTGTGGTCTCAGGACCTGGAGGGTCACAAAGAGACCAGGGATGTCTGAGTGTCGCAGAGCTGCCACATATCAGAGCAGGGAAGCCAGCTACAGAGATGAAGCCAAGGAGTGTGTTCTCAGGTCTGGGATATCTTAAATTGTGATCCGAGGCAGTTGGGCCATTGCTCTTTGAGCAGGGATCCCACAGGAGGCAGATGTGGGGAGATCCCCTCCTTCCTCATTCAAGGGGAATGACATGGGAGGATGTAGCAGGAATCTGCCGGGTTTGGAGACTCCAAACAAGGTTGCCTGCCAGAGATAGAAATGCTTGGTTACAGGCTGGGTGAGCACAGAGCATGCTCAGAGACCAGGGAGATGGGAGTGATTGACTGCTTTTCTTTGAGGGTACACTGTGGAGTAGAGCCCTGAGCTCTTGGCTCCTATGGGCCTGGAGATTGGGAGGCCACCATCTTCATCCCCAACCTCCAAAGTGGTACAGAAAGCATTCAAAGAACAAAAGCTCCCGAGAGCAAAACCGAGCAGATTACTTAGCCTGGCCCCTGGCAAGGGCAGTGCAATTCTGCCTCTGGCAAAGACATTTGAGAATCATTGCAACAGGCCCCTACCCCAGAGAATCAACAAGAACATCCTGCCAAGACCAAATTCACAGATCAATGAGAACTGAGGAGCTCCAGAGCTAGGGGAAAGCAACACATACAATTCATGGCTTTTTCCCCATGATTCTTTAGTCTTTCAAAATTAAGTTTTTGAAGTTTATTTTTTTCTTATTCTATTTTTTAAAAATTTTTGTTCTTTCCTATTTTAGCTTTTTAAACTATTTTGTTATCAATACCTTTTTAAAAATCTTTTTAACTTTTCCTTGTTAGAGCCATGTTTTGTCATGTATATTTTTTGTATACATATAAGTTTTTCTTTCTTTAAAATTTTAAGATACAACTTCTTCTAACAGATCAAAATAAACCCTAAAGCCAGCGCATGGCTTTGTTCTAGTCTCCAACCTAATCACATTCTTTCCTCTTTTTTTTTTTTTTTTTTTTTTCAACCAACTTCTTATGTGATCAATTGTGTTTTAGAATCTTTTAAAATTTTGATCATTACTGTCATATTCCCTCCCTTCATTGTGTTTACCCTTATTTGTGTGTGTGTGTGTGTATATATATATGTGTGTGTGTGTGTATATATGTATATGTATATGTATATGTATATGTATATATATGTAAGTAATATAAGTAATATATATGTGTGTATATATATACATATATATGTATATGTGTGTGTGTGTGTGTGTATGTTTTTCCTTCTTTAAAATTTTGGGTGGTAATTTCTTCTAACAGACCAAAATACATCCAAAATCAAGTGTGTGACTCTGTTCTATTGACCAGTCTTATATATATATATTTTTTAATTTCTTTTTCTTTTTTTCCTTATTTCTTCTCCTTCTGGTTTTGGGTCTCTTCTGATTTGCTTAGTGTATATTGTTTTGGGGTCACTGCTACACTTTTAGTATTTTATCTCATTCACCTATTCCTACCTGAATAAAATGACAAGGTGGAAAAACTACCACCGAAAAAAGAACAGGAGGCAGTACCGATGGCTAGGGACCTAATCAATATAGACATTAGTGATATGTCAGACTTAGAGTCCAGAATGATAATTATCAAGGTGCTAGCTGGGATTGAAAAAAGCATGGAAGATAATTGAGAACCCCTTTCTGGGGAAATAAAATTCCTTTATAGAGAGATAAAGAAACTAAAATCTAACCAAGTTGAAATCAAAAAAGCTATTAATGAGGGCAATCAAAAATGGAGGCTCCTACTGCTAGGATAAATGAGTTGGAAGGGAAAATTAGTGATATAGAAGACCATATGATGGAGAATAAAGAAGCTGATAAAAAGACAAACAACTACTGGACCACGAGGGGAGAATTTGAGAGATAAGTGATACCATAAGGCAAAACAATATTAGAATAATTGGGATCCCAGAAGCAGGGGGTGGCAGAAAGTATATTGGAGAAAATTATAGCAGAGAATTTCCCTAAAATCTTGGCAAAGGAAACAAGCATCAAAATCCAGGAGACACAGAGAATTCCCCCTCAAAATCAATAAAAATAGGTCCACACCTCATTGTCCAATAGTAAAACTTACAAGTCTCAGTGACAAGAGGTGTGTAACATACAATGGTAGAAATATTAGATGGGCAGCAGACCTATCCACAGAGACCTGGCAGGCCAGAAAGGACTGGCATGATATATTCAGAGCACTAAATGAGAAAAATATGCAGTCAAGAATACTATATCCAGCTAGGCTGTCACCTGAAAATAGAAGGAGAAATAAAAAGGGTCCAGGACAAACAAAAACTAAAAGGATTTGCAAACACCAAATATTTCCTACAGGAAATATTGAAAGGGGTTCTCTAAGCAAAAAAAGAGCCTAAAAGTAACAGACCAGAGAGGAACAGGGTCAATACACAGTAACAGTCACCTTACAGGCAATACATTGACACTAAATTCATATCTTTCAATAGTTACCCTGAATATAAATGGGCTAAATGCCCCAAACAAAAGACACAGAGTATCAGAATGGATTAAAAAAAAAACAAACACATCAATATGCTGTCTGCAAGAAACTCATTTTAGACCCAAAGACATCTCCAGATTTAAAGTAAGGGAGTGGAAAACAATTTACTATGCTAATGGACATAAAAAAAAAGCTGGGGTAGCAATTCTTATATCATATAAATTAGATTTTAAGCCAAAGACTATAATAAGAGATAAGCAAGGACACCATATCATACTTAAAGGGTTTGTTCAACAAGAAGATCTAACAATTTTAAATATCTATGCTCTTAACATGGGAGCAGACAACTATATAAACCAATTAATAACAAAATCAAAGAAACACATCCACAGGGGCACCTGGGTGGCTCAGTGGATTAAGCCGCTGCCTTCAGCTCAGGTCATGACCTCAGTGTCCTGGGATCAAGCCCCGCATCAGGCTCTTTGCTCAGCGGGGAGCCTGCTTCTCTCTCTCTCTCTGCCTGAGTCTCTGCCTACTTGTGATCTCTCTCTGTATCAAATAAATAAATAAAATCTAAAAAAAAAAAAGAAGAAGAAGAAGAAAAGAAACACATCCACAATAATACAATAATAGAAGTAGACTTTAACAACCCCCTCCTGAAATGGACAGATCATCTAAGAAAAAGATCAACAATGAAATAAAGGCTTTAAATGACACATTGGACCAGATGGACATCACAGATATATTTAGGACATTCCATCCCAAAGCAAAAGAATACACATTCTTCTCTAGTGCACATGGATCATTCTCCAGAATAGATCACATCCTGGTCACAAATCAGGTCTCAACAGGTACCAAAAGATTAGGATCATTCCCTGCATATTTTCAGACCACAATGCTCTGAAGCTAGAACTTAATCACAAGAGGAAAGTTGTGAAGAACTCAAATACATGGAGGCTAAAGAGCATCCTACTAAAGAATGAATGGGTCAACCATGAAATTAAAGAAGAATTTAACAATTTTATGGAAACAAATGAAAATTAAAATATAACTGTTCAAAACCTTTGTGACACAGCAGAAGTGGTCCTGAAAGTACATAGCAATACAAGCCTTTCTCAAGAAACAAAAAAGGTCTCAAGTACACAACCTAACCCTACACCTAAAGGAGCTGGAGAAAGAACAGCAGAGAAAGCTTAAACCCAACAGGGGAAGAGAAATAATAAAGATCAAGAGCAGAAACCAATGAAATAGAGACCAAAAGAACAGTAGAACAAATTAACAAAACTAGAAGTTGGTTCTTTGAAAAAATTAATAAAATTTATAAACTCCTGGTCAGACTTATCAAAAAGAAAAGAGAAAGAACTAAAAATAATAAAATCATGAATAAAAGAGGAGAGATCACAACCAACACCAAAGAAATACAAACAATTATAAGAACATATTATGAGCAACTATACACCAGCAAATCTGACAATCTGGAAGAAATAGAAAACCTGAACAGACCCATAACCAGTAAGGAGATTGAAGTAGTCATCAAAAATCTCCCAATAAATAAGACCCTAGGACCAGATGGCTGCCCAGGAGATTTCTACCAAACATTTAAAGAAGAATTAATAGTATTCTCCTGAAAATGTTCCAAAAAATAGAAATGGAAAGAAAACTTCCAAATTCATTGTATAAGACCAGCATTACCTTGATCCCAAAACCAGACAAAGACCCCATCAAAAAGGAGACTTACAGACCAATATCCCTGATGAACACAGATGCAAAAATTCTCACCAAAATATTAGCAAATAGGATCCAATGGTACATTATAAGCATTATTCACCATGACCAAGTGGGATTTATTCCTGGGTTGCAGGATTGGTTCAACATCCACAAATCAACCAATGTGATACAATACATTAATAAAAGAAAGAATAAGAACCATATGACACTCTCAATAGATGCTGAAAAAGCATTTGACAAAGTACAGCATTCTTTCCTGATCAAAACTCTTCACAGTATAAGAATAGAGGGCACATACATCAATATCATCAAAGCCATCTATGAAAATCCCACAGGAAATATCATTCTTAGTGGGGAAAAACTGAGAACTTTTCCTGTAAGGTTAAGAACATGGCAGGGATGTCCACTATTACCACTGCTATTCAGCATAGTACTGGAAGTCCTAGTCTCAACAATCAGACAACAAAAAGAAATAAAAGGCAACTGAATCAGCAAGAAAAAGTCAAACTCTCACTCTTTGCAGATAATATGATACTATATGTTGAAAACCCAAAAGACTCCATTCCAAAACTGCTAGAACTCATACAGGAATTCATTAAAGTGTCAGGATATAAAATCAATGCACAGAAATCAGTCGCATTTCTATACATCAAGAGCAAGACAGAAGAAAGAGAAATTAAGGAGTTGATCCCATTTATAATTGCACCCAAAAGCCATAATATACCTAGGAATAAACCTAACCAAAGAGGCAAAGAATCTGTAGAAGACACAAAGAAATGGAAAAACTTTCCATGCTCATGGATTGGAAGAACAAATATCATGAAAATGTCTATGCTACCTAAAGCAATCTACACATTTAATGCAATCCTTATCAAAATATCATCAATATTTTTCAAAGAAATGGAAAAAATAATCCTAAAATGTATATGGAACCAGAAAAAAACCTGAATAGCCAGAGGAATGCTGAAAAAGAAAACCAAATCAGCAGCATCACAATTCCAGACTTCAAGCTCTATTACAAATCTGTAATCATTAACACAGAATGGTACTGGCACAAAAATAGAGACATACACCAATGGAACAGAATAGAAAGCCCAAAAATGGACCCTCAACCCTATGGTCAACTAATCTTCGACAAAGCAGGAAAGAATGTCCAATGGAAAAAAGACAGTCTCTTCAACAAATGGTGTTTGGAAAATTGTACAGCTAGGCGGAAAAATGAAACTGTACCATTTCCTTACACCACACACAAAAATAGACTAAAAAATGGATAAAAGACCCCAATGTGAGACAGGAGTTCATCAAAATCCCTGAAGAGATCACAGACAGCAACCTCTTCAACCTCAGCCACAGAAACTTCTTACTAGAAAAATCACAAAAGGCAAAGGAATCAGGGGAAAAGATGAAATATTGGGACTT
This sequence comes from Mustela nigripes, assembly GCF_022355385.1. Taxonomy (NCBI): domain Eukaryota; kingdom Metazoa; phylum Chordata; class Mammalia; order Carnivora; family Mustelidae; genus Mustela; species Mustela nigripes. Next base: position 50,663,380 of record NC_081571.1, read on the forward strand.
CATCAAAATCAAAAGCTTTCGCACAGCAAAGGAAACAGTCAACAAAACCAAAAGACAACCGACAGAATGGGAGAAGATATTTGCAAATGACGTATCAGTTAAAGGGCTGGTATCCAACATCTATAAAGAACTTAGCAAACTAACACCCCTAGAACAAAGAATGCAATCAAGAAATGGGCAGGAGACATGAACAGACATTTCTGCAAGGGAGACATCCAAATAAATGCCCAACAAACACATAAAAAAGTGCTCCACATCCCTCGGCATCAGGGAAATACGAATCAAAACCACAGTGAGATACCATCTCACACCAGTCACAGAAGCTAAAATTAACAAGTCAGGAAGTGACAGATGTTGGCAAGGATGCAGAGAAAGGGGATCCCTTCTACATTATTGGTGGGAATGCAAACTGGTGCAGCCACTCTGGAGAACAGTATGGCGGTTCCTCAAAAAGTTGAAAATAGAGTTACCCTACCACACAGCAATTGCACTACTGGGTATTTACCCTAAAGATACAAGTGAGTGGGGACGCCTGGGTGGCTCAGTGGGTTAAAGCCTCTGCCTCGGCTCAGGTCGTGATCCCAGGGTCCTGGGATCGAGCCCCACATCGGGCTCTCTGCTCCACAGGGAGCCTGCTTCCTCCTCTCTCTCTGCCTGCCTCTCTGCCTACCTGTGATTTCTGTCTGTTAAATAAATAAAATCTTAAAAAAAAAAAAAAGGTACAAGTGAGTGATCCAAAGGGGCACAGGCACCCGAATGTTTATAGCAGCAATGTCCGCAATAGCCAAACTATGGAAAGAGCCTAGATGTCCATCCACAGATGAGTGGATAAAGAAGAGGTGATATATATATGGAATGGAATGCTATGCAGCCATCAAAAAACACTGAAATCTTGCCATTTGCAATGACGTGGATGAAACTAGAGTGTATTATGCTAAGTGAAATAAGTCAATCAGAAAAAGACAATTATCATATCATCTGTCATTGATATGAGGTCAATTTTAGAGGCAGGGTTGGGGGTCATGGGGAGCAGGGAGGGAAAAAAAGAAACAAGATGGGATTGGGAGGGAGACAAACCATAAGGGACTCTTAATATCAGGAAACAAACTGAGGGTTGCTGGGGGATGAGGCCGAGGGATAAGGTGGTTAGGTTATGGACATTGGGAAGGATATGTGCTATGGTGAGTGCTGTGAATTGCATAAGACTGATGATTCACAGACCTATACCCCTGAAACAAATAATATATGTTTAAAAAAAATTCTTTTTAAAGATATTTATGGAGACACATAAAAAATCTTAAATTTGTAGATTTCAGACTGTATACTTTAGAGTTTCATACTTTTTTGAAGTATGTATTTTTGATTAAAATATAATTAGTAAGAAGTTATTTGGGGAATTTCTATTATACAGAATGTTTATATTTATCACAGATATTCTTTCATTTCCTATTATTCAAAGCCTTCTATAATCTTAAAAAACAAATAATGTAGGTAATAATAGCTAGTTTATAAATGCCAATATTTATAGTCTAAGAAATAAACTTTCCAGTTCTCCCTAAACTTTACAAAAATTATTCATGAATTTGACAGTGAAGTAAATCTCTGTGAGGTCATAAAAGCAGAAAAATTTTAACATATATTATCTGGTAAAAATATAAGAAAATTAGAAATGAATAACAAAATTTACATAAACCCTCAATAAGTTAAGAAATTCTTTAAAACATCCCAAGTAAATCCTGTTTCAGAAAAAAAAAAATTAATGAGACCATCATGGATCAAAATTAATGAGATAGCTTCAAAGCAGATTTTCACAAGAAAAGCATACTTCTGGATGTTTGTTTTATCCAAGGAATTTTTTAAAAATGAATACAAATTAAATAAGCTCTCAACCAAGGAAGTTAGAGGAAAAGCAAAAATGTCAAAAAGTACAAGAAGGAATTAATAAACATAAATTCTGAAATTAATAAATGAAGACAGAAAACTTTGGAATTGATAACTTCACCCAAAAGCTAATACTTGGAAAATATCAGTAAAATAGATAATACTTTGGCAAGTCTATTCAAGAAAAAGGGGAAGAGGGGGAAAAAAACAAATATGATGTTAAAAATCAGAAACTATAATCACAGATTAAATTTTCAAATTATAGATCTTCCTTGACTTACAACAGGTTTACATCTGAATAAACCCATTGCGAATTTAAAATACCGTAAGTTAAAAATGCATTTGATACACCTAACCTACTGAGTCTCCTAGCTTAGCTTAGCTTACATTAAACATGTTCCAAACACTTACATTAACCTATGGTTGGGCAAGTCATCTAACAGAAAGCCTATTTTATAATAAAGTGCTGAATATTTCATGTAGTGTATTGAATACTGTCCTGAAAGTGAAAAATAGAGTGTTTGTAAGTATACCGGTTATTCGCCCTCATGATTGTGTGGCTGCTGTCCCTGGCCAGCATCATAAGAAAAGATTGGGGTACCTGGGTGGCTCAGTCAGTTAAGCCCTAGACTCTTGGTTTCAGCTCTGGTCATGATCTCAAGGTCATGAGATGGAACCCAGAGTCAGGTTCTACACTCAGTGCAGAGTCTGCTTGAGATTCTCTCCCTCTCCCTCTGCACTTTTCCCAGGTATATCTCTATCTCTCAAATAAATAAAATCTTTTTTAAAAAAAAGCAAAACAAGAAAGGATCATGCCATGTATCGCTAGCCTAAAAAAAGATCCAAATTCAAATTTTGAAGTTGATTTCTATTGAATGTGTATTGCTTTAAAAGCTTCATAAAGTTGAAAAGTCATAAGTCAAACCATCTTAAGTCTGAGACTATCTGTATAAGAAAATACACCAACACAAACCCCAGAAACCAAAAAAAGAGACGGAGTGGCTTATTTCACTACATGAAAACATAAAACTTTTCTGTCAAAAGAGATCCTCAACAAACTTAAAAGATAAATTACAAATTAAAAATCTGGGAGAAATGGGATGCCTGGTTGGCTCAGTGGGTTAAAGCCTCTGCTTTCAGCTCAGGTCATGATTCCAGTCTTGAGATCTAGCCCTGCATAAGACTTTCTGCTCAGCGGGGAGCCTGCTTCCCTTCCTCTCTCTCTCGGCCTTCCTCTCTGTCTGCTTGTGATCTCTGTCTGTCAAATAAATAAATAAAATCTTTTTAAATAAATAAATAATCTGGGAGAAATGTTTCATAAACTATATGAAGCTATATGAATGAAGGCTCATTTCATAAGCTATATAAATGTTTCATAACCTATATGAAAGACCATTAAAACAAGAACAAACACATTTCAGAAGAAACAAATATGGTTACAAATTTTAAAAATATGAACTTTCTGTGACCTAGCATCTATTTTTAGTAATTGATCCTCTAAAAGTGTTTGAAAAGAGCCCTGTACCACTTGTCCTTTCAAATGCCCCACTTCTGGGTCATTGAAGTTGTGGTATTATACACCTGATTCATTTATCTCCTGTGCTTTCTGTAACCAAAAGTTAAGTTGAAATCTGGACTAGACATTCAGATCAGGTATTTTTGGCAAAATATAAGCAGTCTTCTCTGGGGAATAGGATTACAGTGACACCATAGGAGAATATAATGATATTAACTTCCTGTAATACACATTTCAAAATTATTTGGGTTTTTGCAATAAACAAGTACATGAGTGCTTTTTTCAAAAAAGAAATAGAGACACTGATAACCAAACATACCTAGTAGCATACCAATCATATATTTAAGGGGGAAAAAGCACAGTACAAAGTAAGATCTGTCTTTTCATAAAAAAGAAAGGATAGTATGTGTATGTATGTATGTGCCTACCCATATACATAGGTGAATCCATACAGGGATTTACAGATATGAAAAAAGTGAGCAAAGATTACTTTTAAGGGTGATATTAATTTTCCATGTGACTCATTTTTGCTTTTGCTTAATTTCTACTTTTTCTGCAGTAAGCATGTAATAGTATTGTAAAGGAGTGAAATTCATGATTTTCTAAGGAAAATAATGATTTCAGATGTTGGAAATAGCAACTTCTCACACTGAGGAAAAAGAACAAATGGCGGAAGCATACACAAGAACTCAAAAACAGCGCTGGTAGAAGCAATGGCCTAGTTTTTGAAGGAAAATTACATCCAATATTAATGATACTTACTTTCCAAAGCTGTGCATTTCTAGGAAATGTATTCCAATTGTATCCTCTTAAAGCAGACCATATTTCATAATACCTTTATTATAACTGTGTTCAGGGACAACAGACAGGAAAATATATATTTGTTCCACAGAACTTTGCTGAACACATTATAACTATGAGCAAGTTTCTTTAGAATCACAGCAACAGCCATGACCTGCTACAATAATTTAAAACATAAAATTATATTCCAGGAAATAAAATGAACAAGAATATGTTGCTAATTAGCATATGGGGGCTCTGGAATTATTTAAATCATCACATAAATATGTATTTAGCTATAAATTTGAAATTTTTAACCTTTATTTTGTAATTTTGGTTACAAAAATTTTCATAACCATCTCTCTGTCAAACACAGATATTCAGACTATTTTGACATAAGCAGTTCTTAACATTGAAACCATTTATGTAAGTAACTAAGCATTGCCATTAAATCATGTAAGTCCTCTTTTTAAATTTGGAATCATGAAGTTCTGAAAAGAATGAACGCATCAAAATTTTCTCTTTTTCTTCTTTTCTTGATCTTTCCTAGCCTTAACAATAGTGCAAGCTTACCAAATAATTTCACTTACTCGTAGAATCTAGAAAACAAACGAAGAAACAAACAAAAACCAAAAACAGACCCATAAATAGAACAAATGAATGGTTGCCAGAGGGGAGGGTGATGGAGAGATGGACAAAACAGGTGAAAGGGAGTGGGAGATACAGGCTTCCAGGTATGGAATGAATAAGTCACAGGGATGAAATGTAGAAACATAGGAAACATAGAGAATATAGTCTATGGTGCTACAACAGCGTTGTATCATGACAGATGCTTGTAGTGAGCTTAACACATACATTTGTTGAATCCCTGTATTGTACATATAAAACTAATGCAAAATTGTGTGTCAACTGTATTTCAATAAAAATATAAATAAATGAATTTAAAAGCAGTGCAAGCTTAAATGGGTAAAGCAATCTTCAAAAGGAATTCTACAGGACAAAGAACGTCACGGAACGTTTCTTTACCAATAATGGTCTGGATTAAAATAGGGTTGGTGGTATCAACCAATTGTGTAAATATCAGCTTCAGAGATTGGTACAGCCATCTCCCTCTTCCTACTGCTTCTTCAGAGTCACTTCAGTGAACAGGAATATGTGATGTAAAATGAAACGTGACTATCTTCCAAGTAGTGTCAGCCCTGGAGAGGAATGTTATTGCTGCTCTAGTTTCCACTTGAGTACCAGTATCTTCTTCAGACAAATCAGAGCCAAACATTTCATTAGTTATGCAAGAAATCTCTTGTGGGGCACCTTGGTGGCACAATCGGTTAAGCCTCCATCTTCAGCATGCGTAATAATCTCAGGCTCCTGGGATGGAGCCTGATATTGAGTTCCCCACTAAGTGGGGAGTCTGCTTGAGGTTCTCTCTCTCTCTCTCTCTGCCCCTCTCCCCCACTCATGCTCTCTCAAATAAATAAATAAAATCTTTTAAAAAATAAAAAAAAGAATTTTTTTGTGAAAAGCTGAGTTAATAGGCAATCACACCTATGATTTATCTCAGAGCTATAATAGTTAAAACTTAAAGATCAGTGCCCCAAGTGGCTGTGTGAACCAGCTCACTTCTCAGCCCATGCTCAGTGTTGGGGAGCTGTGAAGTGCAGAGGAATGCAAGGAAAAGGCAGAAAGGAAAAGACTGAGACAGTACCCACAGTGTTTAAGAGCCAGGAGATGGTGAAAGAGACAATCAGCTGGTTAATTAGTTGCTGCAAAAGTAATACAGAGAGTTCTTCACCTCAAAATGGTGAGCCCCAGAGGAAGAAGCAACATGAATTCATTGGACAGGGAATGATCACTAGGGAGATGAGTCATGGAATCACCAGCGCAGCCACTGGATGATGACCAACTCTGCTAGCTTCTAATAGGTCTGTTTTTCCTCCTACTCTCCAGGTCCTCACAACAGAAGCCTAAAACCTGGAGTAGTAACTTGAGTGTGTCTCTTTTGCTTACCTCTGCAAGGAAATCAACAAATGCAAAAGTTTTAGATGTTGTCAAATATTGAAATCTATGAATCTATTTTCATTTCAGTTGAGCAGGAGAGAGAGGATAATTTTCAAATATCAAAAACAAAGACTATTTTTCAAACTTTTGAGCAAAAGGAGTCAGCATCTCAGAATGCTTTACAGTTTATAAACCACATCTGTACTCACACACTCAAGGAACGCTCGCAATCAGGTAGTCATTATTAACCCTATTTTTACAGATGAAGAAACAAGCTCACTTATATTTACCACAGTGAAAAAATAAAATAAAATTTATATATACCACAGAGGTCTTTAAAAAAAAAAAGGCAAGTGATGGGCAAAGTGTCTCATATACTTATCTGGGATTTTTAAAAAGTCTCCACCAATTGATATAAGATAACATATATATCTTATGCAAATATTTTGTGTAATTCCCAAATAGTTAGATTGATAATATTTTTAGTAAGCAGTTTCCATTACTCCAGAGCAAATTGAGATGGATGAATATCTAGTAAGTAATGAGTGATATATATGCATAAATCAATTCAGGAGAGACTTTTTAATCATTTTAACTACAGCAAGAGATGTACAGTATTATTAGTGATTATTATTAGGGCTGTAATAACACACAAACAGAAGTTTTCATCTTTCTGGGAATTTAGAAACATTTAATATTTAATCTTCCCTCTGCCTACTGGAGGTTTTTCTTTTTACTTGGTGTTTTTATGCATATACTATTTTATCAAGATACTATTCTTTAAAATTGTCTATAGTATCTTCTCTGGAGAGGAGGTTCAGTATGGTGTTTGTGAACATAGATTCTGTTTTTTATTATTAACGTATAATGTATTATTTGTTTCAGAGGTACAGGTCTGTGAATCATCAGTCTTACACAATTCACAGCACTCACCATAGCACATGCCCTCCCCAGTGTCCATAACCCAGCCACCCTATCCCTCCCCCTCCCCAGCAACTGTCAGCTTGTTTCCTGAGAGTAAGAGTCCCTTATGGTTGGTCTCCCTCCCAATCCTATCTTGTTTCATTCTTCCCTCCCTTTCCCACATGACCCCCACCCTGCTTCTCAAGTTTCTCATATCAGAGAAATCATATAATAATTGTTTTTCTCTGATTTACATATTTCACTTAACATAATACCCTCCAGTTCAATCCATGTCATTGCAAATGGCAAGATTTCAGTGTTTTTTGATGGCTGCACAGTATTCCATTGTATAGATATACCACCTCTTCTTTATCCATTCATCTGTTGATGGAAATCTGTATTCTTCCCATAGTTTAGCTATTGTGGACATTGCTGCTATAAACATTTAGGTGCCTGTTCCCCATTGGATCACTACATTTGTATCTTTAGGGTAAATACCCAGTAGTGCAATTGTTGTGTGGTAGGGTAGCTCTATTTGCAACTTCTTGAGGAACCTCCATACTGTTCTCCAGAATGGCTGCACCAGCTTGCATTCCCACCAACAATGTAAGAGGGTTCCCCTTTCTCCACATCCTCTGAAAAAGCATTTGACAAAGTACAGCCTCCTTTCTTATAAACATAGATTCTGATCCAGATTGCCTGGATTCAAATCCCAGCCCAGCCAGTTACCTTAGGCAAATTATGTTACCTCTCTTTGTCAGTTTTCTCATTCATAATTTGGGAGTGATTATAATAATGGTATATATCTTTGTAAGATTTTTGTAAGGATTAAATGATTTAACACCCACTGAACTCTTAGAATAGCATCTTGCATGTGCTGTAGTCCCTCTATAGTTGATAGATGTTATCAGTATCATTATTATTTACATCTAACTTACGAGGAAGGTTAACATAAGCAGATTTAACTTGAGGGGCAGGTTTCCAAAGGTTTGTTTGCAAAGCAGTGTGCACTGCCTTGAAGAAACAGTATTGCCAATGGTGAGCAGGAACCCAAAGAAGCTTACACACATCACTTGCCCCCATGATATAGTTGGGATTGTACCATACTCCCAACCCCTGCCCTGAGCCCCTCTAAGTTCTAGGGAGCAAGTTATAGAGTATGGTAGGAATAGGGCACCAGCCACATCAGGGAAGACCATGAGGTTTGGAGAAGATGCAGGAGGAGGCTCTGAGGGGCTACCTAACTCCAAAAGGATGCAAGAGAACTCTTCTTTCTGATGCTCAAAGAAGGCTTGAGGCTCAAGATTCCAACAATGTCCCAACAATTGCTGGGAAAGATTCCAGGTTACAAGTATGGTAGCATATTCAATGACTTTTAGATGTAATTTACTCAACTGTGTGCAGCATTATAATCTTCAAGATGAGAAAAATAAAGGCCAAAAGGCCCAACCAAGACTATTTTCCATTCTGGTTAAGAGGTTAAATGGTGGCAGGATCATGGTTTCTTGAAAGACAATGAGACTTGAAACAGTATCATGAATGAAAGGAGAAGGAGGGAGAGGCTGAGGAACTGCTGGGTTTGGCACTCTGCCACCTGAAATTGTGAGAAGATGTTGTCCTGGGCATTGTACATGAAGCATACACTTTTGCCTTCTCTGTTTCTCTCTGAAGAAGAGAGAAACTCTTCTCTCTCTCTCCATCTCTCTCCTCAGGAAGGAGCCACAACAGACCAGGACATACGATGCAGCTGAGAAATGAAGAAGTTTCTAGGCTTTTGCACATGCTGTATCCTCTGCCTGGATTGGTTTTTTCCAAATCAAATCTTCATGGATATGGCCGACTTGGGCTTCAGGTTTTATTTAGGAATCCCTGGTTCCAGAAACTAACTTTCCAGATCCTGCCAAACCAGGTATGTGTTTATATCCATTGTAGCAGCTGTGCCCTGGACTGGACTGGCTTGTTTCTTAGCCTTGATTCATTTGGGAGCCTCTTGAGAGTAGAGAGAGTGCCTTAGTCATCTTTCATCTGCATTGTCCTATGTGGGGACTTTTACGTAGGAACTACTCATTGAATGCTGCTGAATGAATGAATGAACAAAAGCAGGAATTTCAGGGAGGCGGAAAGATGATTCTTTAGTCCTTTCATGTTCTTTGTTTTGTTTTAACTTGGAACTGACTGAACAATATCCTTTGTCCTCATAGGATGAACTGGAGCCAACAAAAGGTCCAGACTGAAAACTACAAGAAGCTGGCTGCTGAGAGCTAGTTATGGTCCAGGCTGTAAAAAGGAGAGAGGAAGAAAGCACGGTGGTTTCCATGCTAGCCAAGCAAGTTGACAGGATCAAGAAATCAGAAGTATCAAAGCAAAATCCCTACCCAGGAAAAAGCTGACATCCAGTTACAGTAACCTCTGCCTCCTGTGTCTTTAAGGAATGCAATCATAGAACTAGGCAGAGGAACAGGTATTGATCAAATAGAGGAATGAAAACTCCAACAGTGGCCACTCAATTAAAGCTCACTGCTGCAGAGGGCAGATCTGTTCTTTACCGACACACACTAGGTAAGTGTGAATTGGGAATAAGGAAGGAGAGAGCCTAATTATAGAAAGTGAGCTGGGCACTCTGGGTAAGTCCTCTCTCACCTGCTAGGTGGGCCATCTGCGAGCTCTGCCTGTGGAAATATGCAAGTTATTGGCCTTATTGCTGCTAAAATAGCTTTAGGTTATTCAGTATTTGAAGGGAAGTAGTTCGTCTCAGAATTAAAGAGAAGGGGGTACCACTATATTCCAGCTATGGAGATCAGAGCTGAGAAGTTAAATGCCACTCAAAGAGATAATTTTCTACCTCAATAGAACTAAAGAATTCTTAGCTTTTAAACTCGGGTTTATCAGATGGAAGGAAGTACTGTTGGAGAATCTGGAGATTAGCTGTGAAGACTAAGGCTGTAACTGCATAGCAATCGCATCAGCCAAAGTGGAGAGAAGTCAATATACTTTGTGGCCTCCATGTGGCCTCCACAGTGCAGGGATCAAGCCATGTCAACTGGGGTGTTATCTAACTCACAAGAAACAGCCGATTCAGCTCTACAGTCTTGTGACTTGGGTTATAATCATAAATTGAGAGTCTCTGGTCTTCCTTTTAAAACTTTATAAGGAAGGGCTGCCTGGGTGGCTCAGTCAGTTAGGCATCTGCCTTAGGCTTAGTCATGATCCCAGAGTCCTGGGATCGAGCCTCATGTCAGGCTTTCCTCTCATTGGAGAGTCTGCTTCTCCCTCTCCCTCTGTGCTCTCTCTCACTTTTATTCTCTCTCAAATAAAAGAAAAAGGTCCTTCAAAAAATAAATAAAATAAAATTTTATAAGGTTCAGTTAAACAGGCCAAAACCTCTCTCAAAGATTTATTTTTTAAATATTTTATAATTTTAAATATTAATATTAATAATATTTATATATATTATAATTTTTAAATATGAATATTTTTAAAATATTCAAAATGTAGGATTTCTGCAAACCACAGATGCTTTCTAGAAATTAGTTATTAAACATATTCACTATGGCTGATGTTTTTAATTACTGACATTTTCCCATGTTATGTGTTTTTGTTCAAGTATATTGTTTTATCATGTTTGCCCAGTTGCCTAATAAGTAAGCTGTCAGATTCTGACTACATTTTTCTATCTTTTGATGTGGTGTGATGTGCATATAGCTCTCAACATAGCATAAGAGTAGGAACAAATGGCCAACAAATAATAATAACATTGGTGACCATAACTGTGCATTGATTTAGATAAACACAAACCATCCCTTCTCCTGTACCATTTTTATGAATTTAGAATTTAAATTAATCTTACTACCTTTGATGTCAAGACTGAATTTCTTCTCTAGTCCACACTATCTTGCTTCTTCCATTTTCTTGCATTCTTATATGCATGCAAGGGAAAATAGTAATAAGAGCTAATATTTGTTGAGTGCTCTTTACATTCTAGAAGCAGCGCTACTTTCTTTAGAGACTATATCTTCTTCCTCCCAATAATCCTAAAGATAGCTAGTATTATTATTGTTTTTGGACAAGACATGAGGACATTGAAACTGGTTGAGATTAAGCTATTTATTCAAGTACAGGTGGAATGTGTAAATTATTGTTCAGCAAATACCCTCTCCCCTTTCCATTCTGTCCAGAGTAGACTGCCTTGCATTCTTGATATTGAACTTGGCCATACAACTCCCTGGATCCACGTAATGTTAGCAGACATGACATGAGCAAAAGTCTTAAATGCGCCTCATGGGTTTGGCTTTCCATTTGCATTCTGTTCATCTACCATGAGAAAACATGCTCCAAATGGATGTTTCCTTTCATCCTGGGCCACGTAATGAAATATGTGAAATAATGGAAGCCCTCTTCCTCCTTATGCCCAGTCCCCATGTCTACAATTTCTTTTTCCTTCCTCTTACCCCAAATCTCACCTCTGCACACAGCAGAAAAGGTAGAAACAATATATGTGCTGGCCCAAAGAAAGCAAAGTGCTCTAGAAAAATCCCAAAGTGTCTGTTTTGCATATCTCTTTCTCATCTTTCATTTTAAGGGATGAGAGCATACTTTGCCCGTATTTCCACTGGTTGCAAAGATCCAGAAAACCACTTATAAGTCAATATTTAACAGCTGCTCAAATATAAGTAGATTCTTTTTGATAGCAATATCATTTTTGGATGAGATGGAGACCCAGAAATTCACAATAGTGATTTTCATTAAAGAGCATCCTTGGCACTTTTTATGGCAAAAATTATTAGCACTTGTCTTTTGGCAAAATTCCAAGCCAAGCAATTATATTATACCTGTTCATACTCCTCCCATGATTTCAAATGTCATTCTTCTTGCTTTCTTCCTTGAAACAATGCGATGTTACTGTGAATGTCAAATTCAATTCCAGAAGCCAGTCAGCCATGGGCTCTCTTTTCTTAATATCGAAGCTTTTAAAGTTTTAATTAACTAATTGTTATAAAGCGATTGTATGAAACGAAATATGGTATTTATAACATTGATATCAATTGGTTTATAATACTTAAAGCCAGTAAGATCATTAAGAGTGATAAATCGGAAAACTCCCTAGTTCTACTCCATTCCCAATACCTGTGATATTTTAGGTATTTTGCCAGAACTGAGGCCTCTCTAGCAAGACTTCCTGCTGAATTCATATTTCAGATTCACTTGATAAAAGGCAGAACCACGTTAGACCAAGTATAAGTGAGCCTAGGTTTTTTTTCCTTTGGAATTCTAAATTTATTTATATCATCCTTGAGCCTAGGATTTATTATAATGCCTCAAATCCTGCCCTGTCACAGGTGGAAAGTGCTTCCTTAACGTGTTGTATTAATCAGAGTTCTTCGGAGAAAGAACACCAGAAATTGTGTGTGTGTGTGTGTGTGTGTGTGTGTATACATATTTGGAAGAGGGTACACACCACCCATATATATATGGAGAGACAGAGCTTTATTTTAAGGAATTGACTCACATAATGGTGGGGCTTGGGAAATCTGAAATCCTCAGGGCAAGCTAACAGACTGGAAATTCTGCCAGAAGTTGCTGTTGGAGTCTTGCATCCAAAAGCAACATGGAGGTAGAATTCTTTCCTCTTTGGGGAACTTCAGTCTTTTCTCTAAAATCTTCAACTGACTGGATGAGACCCACTTGCATTATGGAGGGTCATCTGTCTTATTCAAAGTCAACTGATTAAATATTAACCACCTCTAAAGAATACCTGCACAGCAACCTCTAGATTTGTATTTGACCAAATACCTGGGTAACAATAAGACAGCCAAGGTGACCCTTAACATCAACCACGACACTCACTGATCACCAAAGTGGGATGACTGTATTCCTGAAGATGCTCTAGATAATTAAATGGCATGTGGGAACTAAACACAGGACATTTTTTAAAAAGATTTTATTTATTTTTTTGACAGAGATCACATGTAGGCAGAGAGGCAGGCAGAGAAGAGAGCGGGAGAAGCAGGCTCCCTGCTGAGCAGAGAGCCCGATGCGGGGCTCTATCCCAGAACCCTGAGATCATGACCTGAGCCAAAGGCCGAGGCTTAACCCAGTGAGCCCCCAGGCACCCTAACACAGGACATTTTAATATTTGTTTAACCCCCCCAAAATGATTTTCACCAGTATTTCACCCATGGATTGACAGCAGTACCTTCCTCAGTCTACATGTGAGGTATCACATGACATGACCAACATTTAAGGAGTTCTGTGAGGAGGTGGGTGGGGATCTAGAGCAAGAGCACTGACAGGGCTCCCTGCCAGCAAAGACTTCATTCTCAAGTTTACTTGAGCCACTGTGTAGACAAAACAGAAGTTCCCCAAAGACATCAACAGCTTTGTCCTTAGAAACTGTCATTATGTTACCTTACATGTAAACAAATTAAAAATCCGGAGATGACAAGTTGATCCTGAATTATCCATGGTGGGGGGGAGGGGTCAGGGGAATATAATCATAATTGCTTATAAAAGGGACAGGGGGGAGGCAGAATCAGAAAAGGTGAAGTGGTGACAGAAGGGAAGACTGGAGTGACACCCTCTGAAAAGAGGAAGAGACCACAAGCCAAGCCTAGGAGTACACGTGGCCCCTAAAAGCTTGAAAAGGCAGGGAAACAGATTCTCTCCTAGAGCTTCCAGAAGGAATGCCACTCTGCCAGTACCTTAACTTTAGCCCAGTGAGACCCGTGTTTGCAAACGCAACGTAATAATAGCAGAAAAGGCTAAAATGTTTTGCTACATTTTAAGAAAAATCTTTTTTTTAAGATTTTTTTAAAATTTCTTTTCAGTGTAACTGAATTCATTGTCTATGCACCACACCCAGTGCTCCATGGAATACGTGCCCTCCATAATACCCATCACCTGGCTCCCCCGACCTCCCACCCCTTCAAAACCCTCAGATTGTTTTTCAGAGTCCATAGTCTCTCATAGTTCATCTCCCCTTCCAATTTCCCTCAACTCACTTCTCCTCTCCATCTCCCCATGTCCTCCATGTTATTTGTTATGCTCCACAAATAAGTGAAACCATATGATAATTGACTCTCTCTGCTTGACTTATTTCACTCAGCATAATATCTTCCAGTCCCGTCCATGTTGATACAAAAGTTGGGTATTCATCCTTTCTTTTTTTTTTTTTTTAATTTTATCTATTTATTTGACAGAGAGTGAGATCACAAGTTGGCAGAGCGGCAGGCAGAGAGAGATGGGGAAGCAGGCTCCCCACTGAGCAGGGAGCCCGATGCAGGGGCTTGATTCCAGGACCCCAGATCATGACCTGAGCCGAAAGCAGAAGCTTTAACCCACTGAGCCACGCAGGTGCCCCGTATTCATCCTTTCTGATGGAGGCATAATACTCCATAGTGTATATGGACCACATAGAATGGCCAAAATTAGCAAGACAGGAAACAACGTGTGTTGGAGAGGATGTAGAGAAAGGGGAACCCTCTTCCACTATTGGTGGGAATGCAAGTTGGTCCAGCCACTTTGGAAAACAGTGTGGAGATTCCTTAAGAAATTAAAAATAGAGCTTCCCTATGACCCTGCAATTGCACTCCTGGGTACAGATTTACCCCAAAGATACAGATGTAGTGAAAAGAAGGGCCATCTGTACCCCAATGTTTATAGCAGCAATGGCCACGGTCGCCAAACTGTGGAAAGAAAAATCTCTTTTTTGAATGGGATTTTAAAATGGAGATCATGATTTTTAATTACTCCTGCACTACTGCAATGATGAGATAGTATCTTTGTGAGTTATAGCAAATATAGCAGTCGTTAAACCAAGTATTTAAAAAAAAAAAAAAAAAACCTTAGAATCAGACCTTCAAACTATTTCATCACAAAGGGGTAAGTTGAAGTTTCAAAAATAATGCTCTGTATTCATTCACATCGAGAGCCCAAGACACCATGAAGACCACTGTTGAAGTCTCTGGTTGGATGCCACCCTGCCAGGCAACATGTCTGGTAAGGAGCTCTACTTTGAGCTCATGGGAAAAAGTGGCTTTGGAGGAGATAGCCCCCTCAGCTAGAGATCCAACAGTCTGAAGAAAATGAAGAGAGAAATTAAGGAGAAAATGCCCAAGAGCAGCTGGTCAGTGCACACCTGATTTTGCCATAACCTAAAGATTACTGCCCTTAGGCACCAGTGGTCCAGCCTGTGGCTAAAGATTTCTAGGGAGAACAGATAGGTTGATGATACCAAGGCCATCTGAAAGGAAGAGACGGGAAGAAAAGTGTGTGCTAGTTCTCCACCTTGGCAAGAATGCCTTTAGTGACTTACACACCACCTAGTGTCCTCACAGACCCATCTCTTGAACCCTTTCCCAATTTACTTAGAATATCAAGGCCATCACCTTGAATGCCTTTGAATTTTCTGTTGTCTATCTCAACACATGTTCCTTCTTCTGAAACAAGAAGAAAGTGTTCCTTCTCTTTTTGAAGGCCAGCTTATTCTATCTCTGCTGTGACTTTGCACTCTCAACAATCCCTTTCTTCCGTAACTCCTCTCCCCTTTCCACTGGCTCCTCTTCTTTCTCAAGTCTAATTAGGTCCCACTTACTACTTAAATATAAGCCATATTCTTAATTCTATTACAGCCACAAGTCAACATTTTCTATTACTCCTTTCTCCCAGTGACCAATTTTAAGAAATTGATGTCTCCAATTATCTCCACTTTCTCTTTGCCCCATCGCCCTACTGGGTATTTCATGCATGGATTGACAGCAGTACCTTCCTCAGTCCATGTGTGAAGTGTCACATGACATGACCAGAATTTAAGGTGTCCTGTGAGGAGGTTGTGGGGAGGTAATCTAGAGCACAGAGCACTGACAGGGGTGCTTCATAGCAGAGGCTTCATTCTCAAGTTTATTGGAGTCACTGTATAAACAAAATATGGTAATCTTTAGGTTGAAGGAAAATCAGGTGATTCTAAGCTTTTTTTTTTTTTTTTTTTTTTTTTTTTTGATACTTGGTTTAGTGACTGCCATTGTTGAAATAACTCACCCTAGGGGAGAAAGAAAGTCTTTAATTATTTCCAATTATACAAACCAATAGTCTCTTCCCACTTCTTTGTTCCAGTTGAAGATTTGATTCCCACTCTTCTGATTTCATTTTTCCTTAGATATACCACCCCAGATTTACTTGCTACCTTTTAACCATTTTGAGTTTTTCCTCATTGTCCTTCACCTCCTGAGGTGTAGGTCTCAAACTTTGATGTTTATAAGAAAAATGTTGACAAATGTTAAAAATATAAAGTTCTTAATGCTATCCCCAAATGCTGATCTAATAGGTATGAATGGGGGCTGGGCATCAGTACTTTCAACGAACCCTTTCTTTTTTTTTAAGATTTTATTTATTTATTTGAAAGAGAAAGAGAGATCACAAGTAGGCAGAGAGGCAGGCAGAGAGAGAGGGGGGAGCAGGCTCCCTGCTGAGCAGAGAGCCCGATGTGGGGCTCAATCCCAGGACCCTGAGATCATGACCTGAGCCAAAGGCAGAGGCTTAACACACTAAGTCACCCAGGTGCCCCAACAAACCCTTTTTTGCTGTGGTCCTCAGGCCTTCACTCTCAGTTGGGGAAATACTCTGTGACTGTCAGTTCACAAAGTAGCCCCATACACAGAGGGCAGGGAGAGGAAAGAGGAAAGAAAGAGGAAGACCACCCTAGATTGGTAAGTGGTTTCATTAGCAAGGTAACTTACATATGAAGTTTGTCCTGGGTGGCTTCAAGCCCAGTAGACCACTGTACCTGCCCAAAAGAAACTTGAAAGTGTATATGAAGGCCATAACTGGGTTCGATTATGTAATCAGTCCTGATGGTCTCAATATCACCTTCCTCTCTCCAGGCCACATCCTTGAAATAGCTCCCACTGTGGAACTGGTCAGCAGAGTGTACATTCCCAAGATGGGGAGGAGGTAAGGAGCATGAGGTCAGTTTAAGGGTCAACTGGCAGTCACATCCTTTAGATTATCTCCTCCAGCAGTGGCCTTATCTACATCCCTGGCCTCAACTTCCATTGGAATGAATCCCAATTCTATATTTCTCAGTTTACATTTTTGTTCAGGGTCAAAATTTGCATTTCCAAGCAATTATTAACCTCTTTCTCTAATTTTAAATCTATGCCTTACATTTAAACACAGTTTCAGAAATAAATCCTATCAAACCTATCAAACCTTCCCATCAAACCTCTTTGGGCGCTCATCTTCCTTAACTTTACTAACCACGGTTTTTCCAATTATGTGGGCTCCCTAACCTCAGGAAACTTCAGTCATTGTGAACATTCAGGACCACCCACTCCTTTATATTCCGAAGAGAGGCTGACACTACCTTCCACCTGCCATTTTCAATATCCTATCTCGTCCTCGCTCTCCCAGGAACCCAACAGGCTGCGGCCAGATTAATCTTCCTTAGGAACAATTCTGTTGCTAGAAAACTTTAGTGACTCTCTCTTTTTAATTTAATTTAACTCAAACAGTTTAGCTTGCAATCAGCATCCTCCTCTCAAGCTCTGAAATTCCTCTGCCCACATTCTCCTCCTAATTGTCCTAGAAGTGGGATATTAATCCATTGTCAACCAAAGGCACGGTAAGTAATTTTTCCTCTGTTTCATTGCCTCTGGATTTTGAGGGTACTTTTGTGTGCATTTGAAAGTTTGAAACGTTTATATTGTTAAGTTATTCAGGGATCCTAGGTGGCTCAGTCGGTTAAGCGATTGACTCTTGATCTCAGCTGAGGTCTTGATCTCAGGATCATGAGTTTAGACCCCACGTTGTGCTCCATGTTGGGCATACAGCCTACTTTAAAAATATATATATATATATATATATATTGTCAACATTTAGTTTTCCTTTTTTGTTTCAAACTTTTTTTTTTTTTTTTTGGCTTAAGTTGGTGGGTCACTCTAGGGTGAAGTCTATCTTGTTTTATGTACATCTTGTACAGGTCTCCTCTTAGACCTTATACTGTCAATTCCTTAATGGTAATAATGTTATCGTCTTTATAGGTGTAATGAAGATATTAATGAACCCTTATTATGAGCTATTATTATTTTTAGCACCTTACAAATATTAATTCATTTAATCGTCATTTCTACCCTTATGGAGGGTAATACAAATTAGACTATTGATCCATTACACAGATGTAGAAACTAAGGTAACTTGTCCAACTTTGACACAACAAGGTCACACTACTAGGAATTCTGATGGTGCCAGGACTAGGACCTAGGCAGTTTGAGTCTAGAAACCCTCCATGGAACAACTACTCTATGCTGCCTTCTCCTGTGTGGAAAAAAAATAATGGGCGCTTGGTAAGTACTGGTTGAATGGATGAAATTTAATATATAGACCAGCTGGGTTGGTATTTCTAGGCTACATACAGTTTCTTCGAAGACCTCATGAGAGTTTAAGAGGTCACAAGAAATGATCGAGCAGCCCTAATGTGAAATGTCAAAGAACCCCAACCTGAGACTCCAAGTTATGAGGCTTTAGAGCACACCAGTCATGATGTACCTGGTTGGCTAAAAGGGAAATCTTGAATGATGAATGGAGGGAGTACAAAAAATGTGGGATCCAAAGCAATGGGCAGTTTTCCACATCATTATAGCAGTATTTTGTAACAATTTCTTTGGCAACTGACAGCAGGCATTTAAATCAGCTATTTCCTCCTCAGAATTCCTCTCCAAAGAATAATAATGGCCTCTGCGACTCTGAAGGAAATGTAGCCCCTACTCGGATACAATCTTATCTGGGAAATTGCCATGGTATTCGTCACAGCTGTCACCGTGCTGAGCCCATTAGAGATGTGCTGAGTGGAGATCTACAGGGTTGTCTGCTCCGAGGGCTCTCGCTACACATTCTTCCGGGTTTCAGCAGGAAAACAAAAAAACACTCAACGTTTTGGGGGGCAGAGACTCCTCAGAGCTGGGTGGGCAAAAGAGAGCCATTCATACAGCCTAAAGGACTTACTCTGTAGCTCAGGTTGTAGATTTATAAAGACATTTGCAGTGACACCACTGGAAAGAACAGAACATGGGAAAGTAAAAAGAGAAAACTCAAAATTTCTCTGTCTTTAATTGGAGAGCATGAGGGGAGCCAAAGACCTAAAAAGTGGGAGGTTGGTATTGGGACCTCAGAGTTGGAGTTCTTTTCAGTTCATTTCAGTTAAATGGTGGGCTATCACAATGTCTGTTCTTCTCATGTAGAAAATGTTAGAGCAGGGAGTCTAGCTCCCTCTCTGTGATCTGTGGTTAAAGAGATGGGGCAACTGACTAGGCCCCCGCATTTAGCAGGCTGCAGGACCCACGGTGCCTGGATTAGGGCCAGTGGGACTTTGTAAACTTTGGTTTTGTAAGGGAAGTTTCCTGAAAATCTTTTTTTTTAAGGAAATTTTTTAGGATTTTATTTATTTATTTGACAGAGTGCGAACAGAAGCAGGGGAACGGCAGGCAGAGGAAATGAGCAGAGCAGAGCAGAGAGTCTGATGCAGGGCTCAATCGCAGAACCCCAGGATCATGACCTGAGCCAAAGGCAGACACTTAACCAACTGAGCCACCCAGGTGCCCCAAGGTTCCTGAAAATTTAATGTAAGATTTTTTAATTTAAAAATGAAAAAATAGGGGCACCTGGGTGGCTCAGTGGGTTAAGCCGCTGCCTTAGGCTCAGGACATGATCTCAGGGTCCTGGGATCGAGTCCCGCATCGGGCTCTCTGCTCGGCAGGGAGCCTGCTTCCTCCTCTCTCTCCCTGCCTGCATCTCTGCCTGCTTGTGATCTCTCTCTGTCAAATAAATAAATAAAATCTTTAAAAAAAAAAAAAAAGAAGAAAAAATAACCCAAATCATATTCTCTTTTATTTTCAAATTTATTTTATTTGCTTTCAACCCACAGTTGCTTTTACTAAGAAACTGATATAAAAATAGCCTTCCACTCACTATAGCAGGGGAGATCCTATACTCTGATATTCCATTGTCCTGGAAACTAGCTTATGGCACCTTGTGATTTGCTTATTCTCAAAAACTCACTTATCGCCCTTGACTCAAAACAAGATCAGGCATCTTTACCACACACAACACAACACAGGGTGTTCTCAGCTTGAGACTCTGGGACTAGTTATGGCTTTGTACAGATAGCATGCTGTCCAGGCCCGCTGGGGTTCCCACCTCCACCCTCTCCTACCACCAGAGGCCCCTCTCTAGGTTCCTGAGGAATGTGGGCAGAGCCGGTGTGCTCCTGGGGTCCCCTTTTGGTTTGGTTTTGTTGAGGAAGAAGGGGTCAGCAAAGCTGGGAGAGGACAGAGCCGGGGTAAGGCAAGGCCACCATGGCCACTGTTATGTGATGTCAGCCATTCTTATACCTCGGTTGGCCCCCCAGCCTCTCCCCTCCTCTCTGTCCTTTGCTCTCAATTTTGATTGAAGAAGCCACATCCCCATCCCCAGCCAGGGCCTGACCCAGAACGTGCCCTTGGCGGAAGTCTGGGGGCTGTATGAATGACTGGACTTGACTCTTTTCTTTCCTTTTTTTTTTTTTTTTTTTTTTGACTTGACTCTTTTCATCACCTCCTCTTTTCCATCCTTTCTTTATTCTGTCTCCCAAGGCGAGCCATAAGATAAACAGTAGCAAAAGAAGCGACTGAAATCCGGGCCAAATACTTAGCCTCTTTGAACTGGTTTTTATTTGATAGTTTGATAGTACTTTATCACATTATGTCTGTGTTTCCTCAAACATTCTCTTCGATAGAGCTCACCTAGTAACAATCTTGCTTTTTTGTAAACCCATAAAATAATTTTCTCTTTGATGGTAAATGTACCAGAACAAGGATCTGTGAAACTCTTCACAAGAGCATAGCAAAATGTTCTAATTACAAATGCCCCTGAAGACTTATTGTTAATAAATGGAGACCTGACACATCTATTCAGGGTTTAAAAAAAAAGTCATATTAGAATTATTAACACAGAAAGTAAAGGACATACCATGTTTAACTCTTGTATTATATATCCTTAGCTCACATACTTTTTATTCTCTTCATAAAAAATGTATTTTGGGTTCATAACCATGAATGTATCACCAATCATTTTACTTATATTAATATCATTATTTGCAATATATCATAATTAAGTGTATCTCAACTGTACACCTAATTATGCCCTTGTGTAATATGAAAAATGTTTCCATATTAATTTAAAATTGTTTCTAAATGCTATCTTTTATTTTTAAATTTGCATTAAAAGAGAGCATGGCAGTATTCCAAGGCCAATAAAATTCCATCATGTGTGTTTTAACTGAAACATGTGGGCATATATGTATGTACATAAACACAAACTAATTTAAAGTTTCTCTTTAATTTTAAGCTTAGTATGATTAAATTAGTCAAAAAATAATCAAATGTCTTATAATCATATTCTACTGTTCAAACTGAAATGAAATATACCTCCCTTTATTAAAAAAGTCTGCAGACCTGATTAAGTAGATGACAGTGTAATGTCCATTACAAGTGCTTTTTCTGCCATCTAGTGGGAAAAGGAAATCTAGGAGGATTCACAATTTACATTTTTAATTCTATTGTCTTAGAATATTTAGCTAAGGTTTATTTGAAACCTGTTTCAAGTTTGATCTGCGGGTGGACCAGATGTGTGTAATATTGAGCATTCCACATGGTGCCAAAGGGGCTACAGACAATAACATAGAGGGTGCTTCTGGCTTTCTATAAAATTGGTGAGGCCATTGGCTCCAAACAAAATACTAGCACCATTGTTTTACATAATTGGATTGTCATTCATTGTCAAAGGGACAAAAGATGCCTCAAGCCCATATATGCCGATACTCGAATTCTGTAAACCGGAGGAAGGAGGGTTGAGAGGGCTGGTTTGTTGGACACTGTCTAGATCAGCGGCTTTCAAACTTTCTAAACCGCAGCTCACACTAAGACGTGTATGTGACATTGCAAGGTTGGCTGTGTACGTAAAACAGAAGTCAAAGTTCCATGAAGGAATGACCTTTCTATGGGATTGCTGTATTTTCTGTTTCACCCTTTTTGGTATTCTTTTATAACATTTTAAATGGACTTCATGATCCACTAATGGTCCTGAAGTTTGAAAAACCCTGGTAGGATGTGTCACCTAAAAAGTCCTAGGTGTTTACCTCTACTGCTTAAAAAATATATGATACTAAGTCTAGAATTATGACCAAGAAAAAGGTAAATGAAAAAAAAGACACGGTGGGGATCAGTTAATTAATCTTTGAGATCTTGGGCGCCTGGGTGGCTCAGTGGGTTAAGCCACTGCCTTCGGCTCAGGTCATGATCTCGGGGTCCTGAGATCGAGTCCCGCATCGGGCTCTCTGCTCAGCCGGGAGCCTGCTTCTCTCTCTCTCTCTTTCTCTCTCTGCCTGCCTCTCTGTCTGCTTGTGATCTCTGTCTGTCAAATAAACAAATAAAATCTTTAAAAAACAAACAAACAAAAAACCTTTGAGATCTTATCAGTTCTATATATTTTATCTGATGAGTGTTCTCTGGTATTACTGCCATCTTCCGCTCTATCTCCAGAATAGAAGGCTTGGGCTCGTCTTCATAAACACCTCTTGGTCAAGGTCTATGCACCTCTTGGGCAAGGTCTATGAATTCTGGCCTTACGAGACTTCTTTGCTCTCTTTCCACCTTCATCTGGTCTGGACCCTTCCTGTTTCCCCCTGGGTGATTCCACAAGCTTCCATAATGCTCTCCCTGACTCCATCTCTTGCCCCTCTGAACCTTCCTTCACACAGTTGTCAAGACTAAACCTCCTCCTCACAGGTCAGATAAAATCATGCACTGTATTCTCTTCCTAAGGAATAACACTCGAGTGACTTAGGGTGACAATCAAATTCCTCTCTGTTTAGTGCTTTGTTGGCATTTACTATTTTAGATTAAACGACCTCCTCATTAGGTTGTGAGCTGGGTCTTTATCTTTATCTCCTTTTAAGCATACTATGTTTGCCCTAGAAGGTGCTTAATAAATATTGGCCTAAGGCGCCGAGTGGAACTTACTTTCTGACCTTCAGTTTTTGGGCACACCCCACGTTCCCATTGTTGTTCTACTAACCATTCCCTCAACTCTCCTTTTATTAATTAGTTAGTTCATCTATATATTCATTTTTTAAAGAATGTGCATTTGCTTGAGCTTTTTCCTGGGCTGCCATATTCTCTGTTTTCTGTCTGTGGAAATTCTTTTCACCCTTTAAACACCAACTCAAAACCATCTCTTGCAAGCAATTCCCTTGGTTGCCAGAAGAATAAATTCCCACAGCTTGTTGATGATAATCTCTAGTTTCTATTCAAAGCTTAGGCTTTCCTGCACAGTTTTAGATTATGGTTCTCTGTGTCTGTCTCACTTGATGATGAACATGTTGAGGGCAAGGAACCTGCCTTGCACATCTTTCTAGTCCCTAGGTGTTTGATAGAGGTTCATTGACTTAAACACTTGTTGCATATATCTATTTAAATAGGTAGGTTGGAGGCTGAGCCTGCTGGCAATCCTTTTCTCTACAGTCCAGCCAATCTTAGATGGATTATTCTGAAGTATATACACAAGTTTCAGAGCAGGGATTTGACCCAGATTTCTAGTTTGAATTATTAGTCCCTATATCGACACTTTGTTTCAGCCCATAGTGATGCCCTGATGGAAGGTCCTTCTCTGTGGGCTTCTCATAGGACCTCCATGCCAGAGGAGAGTGCAGCCTGGAACCATTGGCCAGATTCCTCACTGTTGGGCTGTGAGCACCAGAGAGGGATCTACAGTATGAAAAAAAAAAAAAAAAAAGAAAGAAAGAAGAAAGGAAGGAAGGAAGAAAAGAAAACACTTTGTTTCAATATCTGCTGAGCACTGTATGCTGTTGAAAATACCAAGAAGTGCAAGAGCCAAATGCCCCTACCACAAAATGAAAGTCCTATTGAGTGGCCTTTTTCTGTACCCATAATGATCTGTGCTTTTTTCCTCTCTGTCACTGGACTTCCTTCTTGTACTGCATGTACGTGTTTCCATGAGTTCCTTGTAGGTAGACTTCTATTATTCACTTGTATACTCAGCAACTAGCATACCACCTGCATTAACAGACATTCAATAAATATTTGTTGAATGGGAATGAGAGACAGAAAGAATTATAATGGATAAAGAACTATTAGATATTATGTCCATCTTCAAGGTGCTTACGCACCAGACAGGGAAATAATGACCTAACCATTCCAACCATAATGTCCTACACTTTATAGACATTCAATACGTTTTAATGAATTACAATTAATGAAACGAGAGCCAATGTCTACACCCCCAAAAAATGCTAAATACTTATCAAGATGTATAAATAGTTGTTTCTGTCCTCTAAGAGAAAATAATCAAGCAAGAAGTAATAAAAATGTTCATAAATACATTACTCAGCAGGTTGGATTTCCTGCCAAAGTTGTGTTAGACATATCACTAGAAGCTGGGTTAGTTAGAAAAGGCTTTCCAAAGGAAGAAAGGTCTTTGTCAAGAACTGTGAAAAGGCTAAAACTGCACCCTATTTGCAAGCTGAAAGTTAGTCTATTACATTTTCTTAGATACTTAAAGGAGACCCAAAATCCTAGATCAGAGACAATAGACTTTCTTCCTCAGAGTATAGCAGGCCACGGGAACTTTGTGTCCACCCTGATGAATGGGTCCTCCAAATCCCATAGGGCTGACACAGAGGAGCCCAGAGGAGCACTGCACACTCTGCAGGTTTGTATCACACCTGAGGAAACCCGAGTTAAGGAAACCCCAATCTTCCAAAGGCGCTGTTGGCAAACCTGTCCAATATTTGCACTGGAAGGAGACATTATCCTTATTAACCTGGTAAGAAAACAAATCTGTCCTCTCCCAGAGGGAGATACTATCTCTCTGTTGAAGGCTGCATGCTCCACAAACATCCTTTGTAGTTCAGACCAAAGGTTGTCAATGCCTTTACTCAGAAGATGGACAGAAACACAAGACACCCATAGAGAATGTACTTCCAACAGTCTTAATTTGGTCCTCGAAGGTTGTGTGTGATTTGATTAAGCAATAGAAAGAGAAGAGATATTCTAGGAGAGGGAAGAATTTCATGGGCACATATTCATTTCCTGACAGATCCTTTTGTGCCTCAGTTTTTTATTTGTAAAATTGGAATACCTCCTTCAAAAGATTGCTATAAAAATTGCATGAGGTCATCTATATATGGCATCCAGCCGGGTGACTGACACACAGCAGGTACCAAACTGTTAGTTCTTTTCTATTTCCCCCAGAATGTATAGGATGTGACTCTGTAGCCTGCTCTGACTTTAAGAAAAGGGTAAATGGAAGCATTTAATCATTCCATTTGTAAACTTTTTATTAAGCATCTATTTTGTTCCAGGTGCCAGGCTAGAGACCATGCTTGCTCTCCTTGAACCTTACAGTCTGCTTTGAGGGGGAAATAGACAGAAGAGAGTAGAATTATTTTGCTTCCACCAAACAAGCTTGTAGAAAATATACCTCCAAAGTTTTATGGTAATTCCATCTGACCATGAAGCCAGGGAATTAATTATTGAGACATAGAAGGAGCATAAACCTAAAATAAGAGCAATGAAAAGTCAAAGTTCAGTGATGCCACACACCATTCAACAGCAGGCTGTTTCAGGATCTTTTGGGAAAAAAGAATACTAATAGCTGTAGCAGGAAGATTTCATGTGGACATTATTGTCACCGATGCACAATAGTTCATTCATTTGGTAATATGTACTGAGCAGTCACCAAATGCTATAGTGATAGGTGCTAGAATTCAAGGATCAAGAACAGGAACTTTCTTGAGAGTGAGTTGGCCCCCAAGGGACAAGGGATTGATTTTTCATAAGTCGGTGTCAACATTTATCTATATATAGATGGAGAAAAGCATGAGAATCTGAGAAATAGTATGAATACAGTATTCAACTTAAAGATGATAGGATTATCAATTCATTGGACAATCCTAAATTAGACCTTGATTAGGAGAGAAGGAAGTTGTTAAAATGTCTTTCTGTGGAGAGCATACACAATTTTTGTTATAGACTACATGCATCAAATATTTAATGGTAATAAAATAATTTTTCGAAAGATAAAAGTTATAACAACCGTCCCTACTTTGGGGGTTGGGCCTGATAATTCAACCACTAGGTGAAGTCTGTTGGATGCATCAGAATAGTATGTGAAAGGACATCTCTGGTTGGTTTTGGTACTAGTGGTAATAGTACATCTTTCCTACCTTGTTTCCAGGCCACTTTCCACTTATTTGTTTAGAATCTACCCACTACACTGGAGTATGAAAAATGCTCACGCTATCTGGGCGCTGAGTGTTGGGGGCTAACCAGGAGAAGAAGTAAATTACATTTGAGACGAGAAGACGAGGACAGGGTGTGAAAGGAGAGCCAAAGAGAGCCATGCTCCATCTTCAGTCTTAATTACTCACGGGTCACGAGGCAGGCTTTAGCCAATGCTAAGAGTTGGCCTTATAGCCGACGGCTGAGGAGAATGTTGGGTCCAGCAGTCAAATGAGTCAAAGGACCTTCAGAACTCTCCAGCTGCCAGTCCCACCTCCTCCTCTGCTGCCCTGTGCTGTCTAGCTGGCTACATTCCTTCAGATTAAATCATACTTCTAGGACCTGCTTTTCCCCAGAGAGGAGGGGACGCATTATTAGCAACATCTCAGTATAGATTCCTTTGTGGTGACCTGAGTGTGTGAGAGAAACAAGAAAGACGGCCCAAAATCCTGCAAGTGAGAGAAGAAAAGACTGAAGAAACCCCAGGGGAGAAACATCTCTCCGCCACACGTTGTTTTCCTTCGGGGCTCCCTTGTTAACCAGATTTACAGCTAAATCCCAACATGGGTTCTCAAACCTTTCTGAACTGATGAAAGTGACAGTGTGGGAGTCATAACAATCCATCACAACAGCCCTCTTCCTATCGGAGTCATGCTAGTGGCTGCTGCCTCGAAAGGTCAGGCCCACACCAGTCTTTCCTGAGCCTGCAGGGCCCCCAAGTCCTTGTGCAGTAAGAACAGGGAGGTAGGGAGAGTGTCATTTTTGCGAAATTAAAGCACTTTTGTCTTTGTTCCACTCAAAATGCTTTTCTGGAGGTGCCTGGGTGGCTCAGTTGTTAAGTGTCTGCCTTCCATTCAGGTCATGATCTCAGGATCCTGGGATCGAACCCCGCATCTGGCTCCCTGCTCCGCAGGAAGCCTGCTTCTCCCTCTCCCACTCCCCTTGCTTGTGTTCCCTCTGTCACTGTCTCTCTCTGTGTCAAATAAATAAATAAAATCATTTTTTAAAAAACGTGCTTTTTTGGTCTTTTTCTCTCCGATCTTGGCCCTCATTGATAAAGTCCCTTCCGCATCTATTAGGTGACGCCAGCCGAGGGCAGGCTGGAATTAAACCTTAGCAAGCTCTCGCTCCCTGGCTGCCCGTCCTCCCCCACAATGCCCTGTGAGCACACTTCAGGAAGGTTTCCTTTAGCCAGCTGTTTGCGCCGATTTCTCAGGAGGGTTCTCAGTGTTCGGCAGGAACAAACATCACTGATATTCCCATTAGGCTTATCAGAAGCAAGTGGGAACAATGAGCTCTTTTCATGTTGAAAATAGAGATTTTTAGAATTATTCATAATCCTGCTTCTTCTCCCAACACATCCGCATCCCTGTGGGGTCTGTTCACTAATTACCTATGCTAGTCTTTACACTAAAATTTAGCTACATATGAATCTTGTCTTTTTTTGGGAAGATGTCTTGATTTTCCTCCCTGTATAAATGTGAAAATAAAGAAAGAAAACATCATTTAAGGGGCGGCTACCTGGCTCACTCGGTAGAGTATGCGGCTCTTGATTGCGGGCTTGTGAGTTCGAGCCCCAAATTGTGTGTAGAGATTACTTAAAAATAAAGTCTTGGGGCACCTGGGTGGCTCAGTGGGTTAAGCTGCTGCCTTCGGCTCAGGTCATGATGTCTGTGTCCTGGGATGGAGCACCGCATTGGGCTCCCAGCTCATCAGGGAGCCTGCTTCCCCCTCTCTCTGCCTGTTGTTCTGCCTACTTGTGATCTCTCTGTGTGTCAAATAAATAAATAAAATCTTAAAAAAAAAAAAATAAAGTCTTAAAAAGAGAGAAAGAGAGAGAGAGATAACATAATTTAAAATGGAGTCTGGAAATCCAAAAGGGGGAGCTTTCTCACACTACCACTTGCCATAGGAAGCATACCTTGCATTCCCAAACGGGGACCTTACTTTATATACCCCAGGAGGAAGGAAGAATTTCTCCTTGCCCACAACAGAACAATGTAGTCTGGGAGAAACTGCCAACTTCAAGGAGAAGCCGCAAGTTTCCCTCCCAACTTCCTTCTTTCCCCTACAAGCAAATAAATGCAAACTCCTCTCTCCTGTTCTCCAGACTTGCCTATGGTTCACCATAGTTTGCTCATCCTGAATTCCAATTCCTGTTATTGCCGAACTCATTTTGCTAATAAACTGGCTCTTTTGTTCTTCTAGGGTCAACATGAACACAGTATAAGCTTCTATTTAAATACATTTTGTCAATGTTTCAAAAAAGAGTATATAAAAATAAGAATTTATGAATGTATAAGGTCTAATTCCATTGGTGAGAAAAAGTGCATTTCGAATTGAAGTCTTTTCAAAATCTTTGGACCATTCCTGAAAATAAGAGGTTGGATAAGTCCAATAATACAAAATATGAAGAGAAGATTAACATTTACGGAGCTCCTGCTAGATGCCAGGTGGTATGCTATGGATTTTACATCTGTCCCCTTAATCTTCATATCACTGTGCGCTCTATCTTATCTTTATCTTACAGATAAGAAAACTGAGATTTGGAGAGGGCACACAAATTAAGCCTGCCTGATCCTAAAGCCTGAGCTTTCTATTAAACTATATGGATAGTAGAGCAGAAAGGAATCTTGGAAATGTTCTAGGATAATGGTTTTCCAAAGTGTAAGATGGGTACCAGAGGGGGTGTGGTACATAGGACATTACATTCAAAATGCAATAAATGCCAGTTTCTTTTCGAAGCGTTTGTAATCCTTCTCGTAATTCAGTTCTATGTTGCAAAAACTTGCTCATCTATCAAGGCAAGAGCATGTCTCAGAATCACAGATTTTATTTATTTTTTTAAGATTTTATTTATTTATTTGACAGAGATCACAAGTAGGCAGAGAGGCAGGCAGAGAGAGAGAGAGAGAGAGGAGAAAGCAGGCTTCCTGCTGAGCAGAGAGCCTGATGCGGGCTCGATCCCAGGACCCTGAGATCATGACCTGAGCCGAAGGCAGAGGCTTTAACCCACTGAGCCACCCAGGCGCCCCGGAACCATAGATTTTATTTTTATTTATTTATTTTTAAATTTTATTTATTTACTTGACAGACAAGAGATCACAAGTAGGCAGAGAGACAGGCAGAGAGAGGAAGGGAAGCAGGCTCCCAGCCAAGCAGAGAGCCCGATGCGGGGCTCGATCCCAGGACCCTGGGATTATGACCTGAGCCGAAAGCAGAGGCTTTAACCCACTGAGCCACCCAGGCGCCCCAGAATCATAGATTTTAAAGACAATATTTAGCAAAGTGTAAGTATATCTTTATTTTTCATTGTAATTATTTTTATAGATACCTTCTAGCTATGGAAAATGATGCTGTTTCCATGCTAGTAGCCATGTAGATTTTTATTTTGAAAATAAGTGTATTTGGATTTTAAGTAAGCCTATTTAAAGAAAAAGGGGTTTATAAATAATAGCTTGGTGGCATATACATGTGGTAAAAATCATGAAGATGTTATAGGAAATGCAAACTTCGGGGACACAGACCTAGAGATTCTAGACTGAAACTCACATGACACAATTGAAGAAATGAACACCTAGAGAGACGTAGTTTAAGTGTCCTTGACCTCCAAGTTTCCTGAATTGCTGAAACATGATCGTCTACCTCTTAAAACATGCCATGATCTTCCCACCAGCAGGTCAATTTCCATTGTTGTTCTCCTTGTTTTTCCTGATAGAGCATCAGGTATCTTCTGACTAGTAAATGCAAATTAGAATTAAAAAAAACTAGAAATTCTGTTTTCTTCCAGAGCAGTTGTTTTTATGACTTAACATTAGTTTATTTATTTAGATATTTCCACACATAGCAGTCAACAAACTCAAGTATAAAGTGTAGCTCTTAACAATAAAAAGGCCATGTGTTGGTGGCAGAGCAGATAAACTCTAAAAAATTTAACAAATGAAACGGTTTTCCAATATTTCTGGAAAGCATAATTATCAGAACAATCTTTTTTTAAAATTTGTGATTCATCACTTACATACATATTAATACCCAGTGTTCACCCCCAGTGCCCTCCTTTACAGCCGTCACCCATTTAACTGATCCCCACTCACCTCCCTCCATCAACCCTCAGTTTATCAGAACAATCTTTTTAAAGGCTTTTGATGTAACTCACCAAGTGTGTATCTGACAATTTATTGCTCTTAGGAACTAGAAGTGATAATGAGACTGCTTCTGATAGAATTTGCCTGTATTTCCATTCAGCTATGGGAGACCCATAGACCCATAAGATACCCCAGGATTCTGCTCTATTGTAATGGACACGGTGTTATTTGTTAACAGATACACTTCTCGACTGCTAGTTAAGGCTGTCAGATGTACCAGCTTCTGGTATATAGAGCCCAACACTGAAATTCAAGTACAGTATTTCTGGAAAATGAATGGCTTTAATCTGTTTACTTTGTCTTAAATTATTACGTATATCTGCAGAGATGCCACAAAAATTCACCACCCACCACCATCAGCAGTAGCATGGTTAAGAAAAGAATGGGACAATCCTGGGCAAGGTAAGCAACTATCATTAGTCTTTTATTATACTTCCACAGTCTAGTTCCAGGGTGTCAACTACTACCTGTGGGCATCGGATTCCCAAGCTCTTTTGGTCCCTTCTCCCAGTTTGCCCCTTCACCCCATGAGATGGAGATATACAGTGAGAGACACTATGGTACACGGGCTCTACAACCAGTTTATCTAGGGTTGAATCCTGACTCTACCACTCTCCTGATGATCTATTTCTTTAGCACTCTGTGCCTTAGTTTCCTGATCTGCAATGGGAGAATGCTATCTAATCCCCCATGGTAGCTGTAAGCAACCTGATATGTGTAGAACACCACAGTGTCTTGCTTTGGTGCTTTACACATAGGACGTTTTCAATCTTGTTATTTTTCAGCCACATGGTAGATCTTGTCTTGGATGTCAACTCTGCCCTTGCATTCATCTAATGTATATTTATTGAGCCCTTATTATGTGCCAGAAACTGTTCAAGATCCTTGAGACACATTAATGAACAAAACCAAAAAATATCCCTGCCTTGTGCAGATTTTTCAGGCAGAGGGAGATAGACAATAGTCAATAAGTAGAAATAAATTGCATTAGAGTGTAACTGTTGTGAGGAAAAAAAAAATGAAGTTGGTAAGGGAATCAGAAGGGTAGGCAAGGGTGAAATTTAATATATATGCTCAATATAGTATGTCTAAAATAAAACTCACTTTTAGTCAAACTATGGAAAGAGCCAGCCTAGACGTCCATGAACAGAAGAATGGATAAAGAAGATGTGGTACACACACACACACACACACACACAGAGAGTAATACTATGCAGCCATCAAAAATGAAATCTTGCCATTTGCGATGATGTGGATGGAACTAGAGGTTATTATGTTAAGTGAAATATGTCAGGCAGAGAAAGACAATTATCATACGATCTCACTGATATGGGGAATTTGAGAAACAAGAAAGAGGATCATAGGGGAAGGGAGGGAAAAATGAAACAAGATGAAACCAGAGAGGGAGACAAACCATAAGTGACTCTTAATCTCAGGAAACTAAGGGTTGCTGGAGGGGAAGGGAGTGGGTGATGGACACTGGGGCGGGTATGCGCTATGTTGAGTGCTGTGACCTAAGACTGATGAATCACAGACCTGTACTCATGAAACAAATAATACATTACATGTTAATAAAAGAAAAAAATTCACTTTTCCAGTAAAACCAGATTTTTTTTTAAAGTCGGCTCCACACCCAGCCCAATGTGGGGATGGAATTCAGGACTTTGGGATCCAGACCTGAGCTGAATCAAGAGTTGGACACTTAACCGAGCTATTCAGATGACCCTAGATTCCCTTTTTGATTTCCATTTACTGACACTTAATCTTTGGTATCGGGGTTAAGAATTCAATCACCCAGGGCGCCTGGGTGGCTCAGTGGATTAAAGCCTCTGCCTTCAGCTCAGGTCATGATTCCGGGGTCCGGGGATAGAGCCGCGCATCGGATTCTGCTTGGCGGGGAGCCTGCTTGCCCCTCTCTCTCTGCCTGCCTCTTGTGATCTATCAAATAAATAAATAAAATCTTTAAAAAAAAAAAAAAAGAATTCAGTCACCTGATTTCTTCTCTATTTTCCCCATAAAAGTTACCATTATATCCCATGTTTTTCTTTTGTAATGTCTCTCGAATCTACCTGACTTGAGCACTTGGGTTTGGGTTACTGTGGTGGCCTCCTAGTCTGCTTTTAGTTTGACCCTGCTCCAGTCCATCCTGCATTTATTAATTCGCTTGCAAAGCAAGGCCCAGAACAGAGCTTAATCATGTCTCTTCCTTTCTTTGCTATCTACAGAATAAAAAGACTTGTGAAGCGATGTTCATAATGTGGCCTCAGCCTGCCTTTCCAAGCCCTCTCCTACTCTTCCTTAAATAAAACTTTACATTTCAGCCAGAATAAGCCACTGTGACTTCCTTTCTACACACCTACACAATGCACTGGCTTCTTTTCTAACACTGTATTGTCAGTTTTCTCCTTCTCTTTGTAAAAGTGCTCGAAATTTCATTAAAATTCCCTGGAGAATTTATAAAATCCCATATAATGAGATATCCTCATGAGGGAAACCATGCAGACCTGATTTCAACAAAGTAGAGGTGCCGATGCAAGG
>NC_081571.1:50696475-50699513 GCF_022355385.1 Mustela nigripes
ACTCACTGCTTCCTGGAGAATCCACAAACCATGAAAATGGGTTTATTTGCTACTACCAAGCCTACTCAAAGACAGAATACCACTCACTGCTTCCTGGAGAATCCACAAACCATGAAAATGGGTTTATTTGCTACTACCAAGCCTACTCAAAGACAGAATACCAACTAATTAATTAGTTCACTGCCAAAAACGTGCAAACAAGATTTACTTTTTCTAGACTGCCTGCCTTCAGTCCTCACTTGCAAATCCTTTCTGTCCTTTGTTCCTTAATTCTGCCGAGGATTCCCTCTTGTGACAATAATTTATGTAAAAATAACTGAAGGCCCAGTTTTTAAAAGAGGCACAGAGACAATTTTGTTTACATTTACAAATGTTTTATTGATTCATAAAATAAATCCATTTTCTTCTTATATTAAAGAATCCAACTGTTCATTTTATGGAATTAATGTATAAGTACTCTTGCCATTGGTGAGTATCAGAGCACTTTTGTATTAATCCATTTCCTTCTATGAGGTCCTAAGCCACAGTAGGCTATCATTTTGATTTCTCAGTGATACAATTCACTTCTAACTCTTCAACTCACCTGCATATAAATGACTCAACCAATTTCTACCACTTTATATGGGTTTCAATGCTAGCGAGACACACATTTCTGCCACATAAGATGGAGATTTCCCCAAAGGTTTCTACTAATTTAAATGGTAACCTTCAATGAGTCAGTCTCTAGAACCACAGGTCCATGTACCTCAAAAATAAGAAAAACATTATTTCAGAAGATCGCCAACCAAAATCATTATTTTTTTCAGATTTCTGGCTTCCCAAGTATCTGCCTGATCACTGGGTTATTTTCAACTCAGTTCTGAGTAGGACTGAACACAGAAACTCTTTACTAATGACGAGTTAATGCAGCCCATCACGTTCTTTAGAAACAAACAAAAACCTCTAGTTTATTTCATCCTCCCAAATTATTTAGTCTATAGGCATTACTAAGCCAAGTGTTAACTATAATGTTTTGTCTATAAGTACTTTATATCTATGTTTATGTATTAGTTAGCTACAACTGCTATAACAAAGTACCACAGACTGGAAGGCTTAATCAACAAATCTATTTTCTCACAGTCTGGAGGTCAGAAGTCCAAGATCGAGGTTTTTGGAGGTCTGTTTCCTTCTGAGGCCTTTCTCTTGGGCTTGCAGATGGCTGCGCTCTGCTCTTTCTTCAATCTCTCCTCCAAGCATATGCATCCCTCAGACCTCTGCACGTCTTAATTTCCTCTTATACAGTATAGCAGTCAGTTTGGATTAGGACTTACCCTAAAGGACTCATTTAATCACCTCTTTAAAGGCTCTCCAAAAATATACATATTCCAAAGTACTGGAGTTAGGGCTTCAACAAATGGATTTAGGGAAAAGAAAATCAGCTCTTTAACAGTTTCCTAACAAAGAGAGCCAAACTGGGTGCCTGAGTGGCTCAGTCGGTTAAGCGTTTGCCTTTGGCTCAGGTCATGACCCTGGGGTCCTGAGATGGAGCCCCACATTGGGCTCCCTGCTCAATGGGGAGTCTGTTTCTCCCTCTACCCTTCCCCACCATTTGTGCTCTCTCTCTGCTCTCATTCTCTTAAATAAATAAAATCTTAAGGAAAAAAAAAAAAAAAAGACAGCCAAACTTGTAATTTATGATGTCTTAAAAGATTTTGGCTCTATCTTTTGGCTCTATACTTGACAAAGCTATCAAGTAGCTTTGTCAATAAGTGAGGCTCCTATAGATCAAATGAGGAAAAAGCATCCAAGTGCAAAGTTTGCCTGGAAATCAGACATTTGTTCATGAGCACCTAGTTTGCTTGACTATCCTAGTTTTATGCCTAATTCTTAAATAGCCCTTCCTCTTGGCCCAATGGAAGGTGTGGGCAAAAATAAGCATTTAATGTTTCAGGTCCTGGGTAAAGTATTTTCCATACATAGTCTGTGAATCAGGGATGATTCCCCATCTTCCAGAGAAGGACAATGAATCTCAGTAGTAACTTGCCCCAAATCGTTGAGGCAGAACCAGAGCCTGGCTACTTAGCAGTGTGGTCTCCTGGCTCCTGTGCTTTTCTCAGGTGCAACCGTGAGAACCACAATTCCACTTCTGGGTACATCCAAAAGGCAGTAAAAGCAGGCACTTGAACAGGTATTTATACATCAATATTAAAAGCAGCATTATTCACAATAGCCAAAAAAGACAGAAACAACCCAAATATTCACTGGGTGAATGGATCAACAAAACGTGGAAAATACATGTTATGGAATATTATTCAGCTCTAAAAAGGAATAAAATTCTGATACATGTTATAATATGGACAAATCCTGAAGACATGTTAAGTGAAAAAAGAGGCACTAAAGGACAAGTACTGTAACATGATTCTACTTACATGAAGTACCTAGAACAGTAAAATTCTTAGAAACAGAAAACAGAAAAACATTTACCTAGAAAAATGGGCTAAAGGAAGAGAGAGTGGGGAATCACTGCATAATGGCTAGTTTGTTTGGAGGATGTAAAGTTCTAGATAGTAGTGATGGTAGTGTAACAGTGTGAATGTTGTTACTCATCTGCACAACTTAAAAATGGTTAAGACAGCAAATTTTCTGTTGTATATATTTTACAATAAAAAAATGTGGCTAGTGTGAAGAACTGAATTTTTAAGTTTAATTAAAGTATGTTTAAAATCCAATACTTGGGGCACCTGGGTGGCTCAGTGGGTTAAAGCCTCTGCCTTCGGCTCAGGTCATGATCCCAAGGTCCTGGGATCGAGCCCCACATTGGGCTCTCTGCTCTACAGGGAGCCTGCTTCCTCCTCTCTCTCTCTGCCTGCCCCTCTGCCTACTTGTGATCTCTGTCAAATAAATAAATAAAATATTTTTTAAAAAATTAAAAAAAAATAAAAACTAATACTTGATTCAGTTATTAGAAAATGTTTAAGTGGGGCGCCTGGGTGGCTCAGTGGGTTGGGGCCTCTGCCTTCGGCTCAGGTCATGATCCCAGGGTCCTGGGATCGAGCCCA
>NC_081571.1:50699613-50851712 GCF_022355385.1 Mustela nigripes
CTGCCTACTTGTGATCTCTGTCAAATAAATAAATAAAATATTTTTTAAAAAATTAAAAAAAAATAAAAACTAATACTTGATTCAGTTATTAGAAAATGTTTAAGTGGGGCGCCTGGGTGGCTCAGTGGGTTGGGGCCTCTGCCTTCGGCTCAGGTCATGATCCCAGGGTCCTGGGATCGAGCCCCATATTGGGCTCTCTGCTCCCTGGGGAGCCTGCTTCCTCCTCTCTCTCTCTGCCTGCCTCTCTGCCTACTTGTGATCTCTGCTGTCAAATAAATAAATAAAATCTTAAAAAAAAAAACCAAAAACACTAAAGTATGCTTGATACATGTATGAAATTTTGTAGTCTCCCACTATGTAAAGAATCTGTTACTTGAAGTAAAGGAAAATATAACCTCACATATATTTGAAATGCCAGCTGCTTCCAAGACTGGGGCAATGTTAATGTAGCGTTCTCCTTTCACTACCAGGAGAAAAGCATATTTTACACCTCAAGCCTAATTTTACATTGTAAATTATAGAGCCTTTAAATAATCCTAAGTATTTATCTAAATACAGAATACCTACAGAAACGAGTTATGTTCATAAAGTATATATTAAATCAAAAGTACATGTCAATACTACCAAAATGGTTTTATTTTTGTCACTGAC
The DNA here is from genome assembly GCF_022355385.1 of Mustela nigripes. NCBI lineage: Eukaryota > Metazoa > Chordata > Mammalia > Carnivora > Mustelidae > Mustela > Mustela nigripes. The sequence goes on from NC_081571.1 coordinate 50,700,265, forward strand.
AACATGCATAATGGTATCATCAACTGCCAATTGTATCATCACAATTTGTTTTGATTTTTTTAAATAGTACTGAAGTATGCATTAAAAATATATGTTTACATTTAACACTTAAAGAAACTCTCTGTAAACATAATGCCTTCTCAATATATTTTCCTGCTTTGTATCATACATAAATAACCTACAAAATAATAAATAAAACTATTAACTCTTGTGGCCTAAGAGTATATATCAATTCTGGAGCTTGACAAAAATGTTCTCTTTATGATTTTCTGGGTAACAACATACAGAACTTACAGTGTTTACTACCAAATAAATGACTTACCACAAGTCATTATTGTCTCCCAACTGAGTCTGCCAATAATACACCTTCCAGGGTCCTTGGTAAAGATGCTAGGCGCTTACAAAGTCTAAATAATCACGACTAGATTTTACAACAGAAGGCTGTCACTTAATTACTAATACTAAGCCTTACTTTGTCTGAAGTACAAAAATGCTGCTAAAGAGTAAAAACTTGTACTATCATTTAAATGGAAGCTAACAAAATCTAAAATAAAACCAGATTAAAATCCTATCACTCTTGGATAAAATATTCTATCGAGATTTTGCTACAGAACAGAATTAACACTATCCTTCATTTTCCAAAATTCATTTTGAACCATCGCTTTATCTAAAACTTTCAGGGAAAAAACAATGACACAAAACGTGACCTTGGAAAGGAATACTTATAATTCCTGATACACAACACTTGATTATATAGTTTTTGTTTAATGAACAGACTCTTTATTCCTTCAGAAAATATTATTTGTTGACAGATTCTTCCTATTTAGTGATTATTAGGTAATAATATATTAGGTATATTAGGATATATTAGGTAACTACTCAAACTATTTTTATGTAATAAAATTAAAGAATTATGCATATTGGAAATATTTCATTATGCATTGTTTTTTAGGCCATCATTTACAGAGTATAGAACTTAGAAAGAAAAATATTACCAATTAATATTTTCATTAAATTTAAATGGTTCAAATGACAATAATGAGCACTATCATTACTTTTAAAATCTAAGTTTCTAAGTTTTATTTTTCAGTCAATACAAAAAATGATCTGGTTCTTATTGTTAAGGGCCAGGAAAACTTTCATGTTTAAAAAACTAAATATTCTTTAAGGAGAACAGGTTAAAACAAATGATTTCTGTGCTCTTATAAAAAAGATTCTGATATACGCTGTAAATCTAAATCAAATTTCACAAATGGTGGCTGAAATTCTGTCAACTTTTAGCCCAATACAACACAAATCCACAGTTATTTTGCATAAACAATTCAAAATTAAATTTTATAATGGAAATGTCAACAAGTCATAACTACTACATTACTTCTGATGGGTTCCACTATACTTTAACCAGGCACAGCAGATGTGCACATCTGATAGACAGACTGCTTAGAAAATTAAAGCTATCAGAGCTATAAATAAGGAATACATAAATATGAATACAGCGATGCCAACGCATTAGAGCTGTTAAAAAAAAGTAGGATGTGATATAAACACATCTGATAGTTCTCTCTGTAAGCCATTTTCCACTGATTTATAAAGCTATGGTTTTATAATTCTTTTAAAAAGGAAAATGTTTCTACAATGCTACATGCAGTAATTTCATTGTACATTCCTGACTACAATGCAATCTTCAAATTCTCTTGAAGAGCTTGACGTATCTCATCAGGATTTCTCCAGAAAGTCAGCTTGTCATATTTTCAGCAGCCTAGAACAAGAAAGTAAGTTTCATTATAATAAAACCACGAAAAAAGAGAAACCATGGAGATATATTTGTCAATACTGCACTGTCATTAACAAACGATGCCTCCTCCACATATCCACTTTTAGGAGGATAATGCAGTGAGGTTTTCACTTTTTGCAGTACATCAGAACTACCTCTTGAACTGACTGCTAGGCTAACAGTGGAAAATTGTTGCATCGTATTAAATAATACAATTAATATAAAAATACACTGCTATCTGAAAAACTGACCCAAGCAGACCTTCTCCACACACTGTATCCACCTTATCCAGTCTTTATTGGCTTGTCTGTTTCTGCATGTTTCATTATAGCGTGAAAAGGGGATTAAGAATGAAAAAAACCTGTTAGAAAGTAGAGGAAAAAAGGGGAAAAGGGAATAATGGGCACAGGGCTAACCCTGGTTTACCTATACCATGAACTATTATACTTTCTCTGATTATTCTGCAGAAATTTTCAGACACCATGTAAGTCATCGGTAAATGATTTGAGACATTTCTTTTCCCTCTTAAAAGATTTATTTATTGATTTTAAAGAGACAAGAGTGACTGCACACATATGCGCTCAGGGAGGGACAGAGGGAGAGAAGCAGACTCCCTGCGTGGCTTAGTTAGCCTGGTAAGGAGCCCAGTGGAGGCTTGATCTCACAACACTGAGATCATGAGCTGAGCTGAAATCAAGAGTCAGATGCTCAACTGACTGAGCCTACCCAGGCGCCCCTTGATACATATTTCTAAAAGATAAGGATTTAAACAAGTAATTTCCTAATGCCAAATATGAATATGATGGTTTTAGCTAAGTTTAATTTTAGAGATACACAGTAAACTTTTAATTCATTTACATTTCAACTTTTTTTTTTTTAAGATTTTATTTATTTATTTGACAGAGAGAGATTACAATTAGGCAGAGAGGCAGGCAGAGAGGAGGAAGCAGGCTCCCTGCTGAGCAGGGAGCGTGATGTGGGGGGCTCGATCCCAGGATACTGGGATCATGACCTGAGCCAAAGGCAGAGGCTTTAAGCCACTGAGCCACCCAAGCGCCCTACATTTCAACTTCTTAATTAAAACTTTTAAGTTAATACTTTTAAGTTTAGCCTAAATTCAGAGCCCTTTCATGAAAATCCCTTAACATGCTGGGAAAATTGTAGTTAACTCAATCTGAAACATTCTCTTTGCAATCAGCAGAACCTACCTTGTTTGCCCATATAGTTGGCTACTCCAATTAGCCTTTTGCTTCTTTGGGTTTATTATTTACAAGGATTAGAAACTAGTTTGGAGAAAATCTCCCTCTTTCCAAAGGCTTCTTATTTCTTTCTACCCTTAAAGGTTCTTACATTAGCTTTAGCTGCAAACCTTTAGTCTCCTTCCTAACCCCATTCTCAGTATTACTTACTTCAAAGAAGACTTGAAATAATATAAACAATTTTAGAATGTTTTAAAAATTAAAATACCTTAATTCTAATGCAATTTAATTTGTCTGGTCCCATTCCATTTTCATACTAATTTTAGAGATTCTCCTCCAAGAAACAGACAATGAAACAAGTATTTTCACCTAAACTAAGAAAGCCATCAACCTTGTACAGCATTCCTCTTATAGGAATATAGCACTCCTCTGTTTGAAAGGAAAGCAAGGGCTTCCTAAAGAGCTCCAGTTACCATTAGACTCCAAAATTTCATAAGCATCGGCCCTGGGAAAAACCAACTTTAGCAGTCTTCCCACACTTTGCTTTCCTGTAGAAGTTTATTCCCTCCTATGGGAGGATGGGTAGGAACACAAGACTTATTAAATCCCTTATTTCTCTCCCAACTCCAAATTGTACAGCTCCAGTGTCCTCACACCATTCAAACCTTCCTACAGCGAGGAGATGCATCACTGCCCCTAGGAACAGTGATCATACAGGACAGCTCCAAGAGAAAGGGCAAGGCTTATTAGTGTAAAGTGCATCAATAATAGTCCATTTCAAGGCACCTTGGTACTAAAGTAGAAGATACATGAAGAAGGTTTTGCCCAAAATTTCTGAAGCCACAATATGTAAATGATTGCCTATACATAAATATTAGCCTTGAGAAGGCAATACTAAAGTTCAGTGTTTGATAGAATCATTCATAAAAATAAAGCCTATTTTACCTGTAAATGTATTCATTAAAAGACATGGAAACCGAAAAAAAGATAGTCTATTTTTAAGAACTGTACCTCAATTAACAGTCCTACTTATGCTGTGGGAGATACATACAATGTGACACATCTACTGATGCAAAGAAACTGACGCATGTGACACACAATCAGCTTCTTTTAGTATAAATGATTTAACAATATCAATATACAAACTGTGAGGAAGACAAAACAATTAATGAAAAACTGTTGCAATTTTCTACATAGTTAACTAAAGAACAAAGGAAAAACTGGATATTTTAGAACAATAGCCCCTTGCAATATTTCAGGATGTCCTTGAATTATTCTATTTATTTGACAGACAGAGATCACAAGTAGGCAGAGAGGCAGACAGAGAGAGGAGGAAGCAGGCTCCCTGCTGAGCAGAGAGCCCGATGCGGGGCTCAATCCCAGGACTCTGGGATCATGACCTGAGCCGAAGGCAGAGGCTTTAACCCACCGAGCCACCCGGATGCCCCTATTTTACACATTCTAAAAGAGAGGTTAAGTACCATGTAAGGAAATTCTAATCACTAGGATTTCTAGGCAAAGGCAGTAGAACACAACAGGGACAGTTTTTCCTTACTCTATTATTAGTTCTGAAAGAACCAGACAAAAAATAAAGTGAGAAATTAATTAGCAGCATACCCAAAAAGGAGAAAACCACCATCTGCTTTAAAAGTCTAAAGGGTGGCCAAGAAAAGCTAGGTATGGTTCACAGTGCAGCTCAGAGCTAACCAGCTCCCAATCCCAACCTACCAGTAGCAAGTAAGAGAAAATAAGCACATGTGAAAGGTTATTCCTTAATCCATGAAGTGTATTATTTTTTATTTTTAAAGTAGCATGACAGAATGGTGTTCACCAAATGTTGCTGATTATCTCTTGGGTGGTTCTGAATTATTTATTTCCTTCTTTATATTTTGGTATTTAAATACTTTAAAATTATGAGCACTTTTAAATAAAAATTATAAACAGATTTCAAAAATTCCTTTAAAGAAAAAAGTTCTAAATTAACAGATTTTTCTTCTTTGCTAGGCACTTTTCAGAATTCTCCTCCCCATCTAGTTTTAATGAGAAACTGGCATACTGGCTGCTGTTTATGGAGAAATATGTTTGTGTGTGTCTGTGAGACTAATCTTCCATTCAACGGGTAATGTGTTCTGATTTTGTTTATCTTAATTATTGATTTTGCCTCCTGTACCTCACTAAAGTCCACTATTCTCACTATGGTCCACTATTCTCACTATGGAGTAACTAGCATGTTCAAAGCTAAAAAAGCTATGTCAAGTAAGTAAATTCTGAATCTCCTATCCTAAAACCTTGAGTTTATTTTGAGGAAGGAAGTGCTATGCCAAAGCACTTGTCAGTTTCTCTTTTATCCCATCAGCTAGGTTATTTATCTCTGGTTCCTGTATGGCACTGAAAATGCATTATAATATGAAAACTTCATGCTCTTTTGCCTCCCTCTGCTCTGACAAATTCCAACATAAACAACAAAAATTCAAGCAGTTGTGTGAGATGTTTATTAAATAAATTATTTTCCAATAGCATTTCAGAAATTTACTGATCAAACACTATGACGTTGCATTTTATTTTGAATAGCAGGATTATGAGAGAATACTAAACCAGGGAGTGTTCCCATATATCAGTCCATTATTCTAATCACATTTTACCCTTTTTCAAAAAGCAGGCTAGATATTTTTTTAGAACTTATTGTAGGTAAAAACTTAGTAGTTAACAGCTCTGAAGTCAGAGTCCAAGTTCAAATCTCAGCTCAACTCCTTCTCAGTAAGTCCTTGGGAGAAGCTGGCCACCACAAGCTTCAGTTTCCTCAGCAGTAAACTACTAACAGCAGTAGCAGTACACTATCATTGCTGTGACTCAAAGTACCCAGAAACATTATTTATTCTTATAGTATTCAGCTATTTTTCTTTCTGTCATATGAAAGCACAGTTGGGTTTAAAAAGAAACAAAGTTTGAATAGTTCCTATAAAGATTTAAAAATATTACTAAAAGAAATTAGCAACCTATATGCACATTTAACAAAGGGTTCACATTCAGAATATTTAAGACTACCAATACAAAAGAAAAAACAGACAACCCAGAAAAAAATGGAAAAACTACTTGAAAAGTATCTCGTAAGAGAAAATGGCCAAAAAACATGTAAAAAAACACATTCAACCTCAGGGCCCTGGGATCCAGCCCTGTGTCAGTCTCCCTGCTCTACAGAATTGCCTTTAATGTCCCGAGTTCTACCAACACTTTCTTCAATGAAATCTGGGTCCTTTCTATTAAGTATGTAAAATTTTCCAACTTCTACTCAACACTTAACTCCAAAGCCACTTCCTGACTTGTAGATACCTGTTACAACAGCACCTCACTTGCTAATAGTGAAACCTGTACTAGCTTTCTAGGGCTGCCATTACCAACTGCCATAAACTGGGTGACTTAAAACAACAGAAATTTATTTTCTCGCAGTTCTAAAGGCCAGAAGTTCCAAATTACAGAGTCAGAAGGCTCTAGCAGAAGATCCTTGCCTCTTCGTAGCTTCTGATGGCTGTCAACAATCCTAGGCCACTACTGCAATCTCTGCCTCCACTGTCACGAGGCTGTGTCTGTGTCTGGGTCTCCACATGGTGCTCTCTTGGGTGTATCTGTCCAAATTTCCCTTGTCGTATAAGGACATCCGTTATCCATTATGATCTTATCTTAACTTGATTATACTTGCTGATAAACAATTTCCAAATTAGGTCACATTCACAGGTACTAGCCTTGTACAAATCGTTTTGGGCACAGACACAATTTTACTCACAAGGAAAATTCTAAACATACCTGGAGACTTCTGTGAAGAGAAAATGTGGTCCATGATAGTAGCAATTTTTGTAACTGAACATCTGCTACTAAGTTCTGTTTTCAGAATTTCTGATGGTGACAAAAGCTAGTTTAATAGTATTTGAGTAGGATCTTTCACATAAACTCATTAACCACCTTCTAAACAAAAGAATCTTTCTTTAGAATGAACTAACACACAAACTCTAACCTTTAGTGCTTCAGTGGCCTTGCGAAGTTCCTTAATAACCGACGATAAAGCTTCTGGATTAATTCCTTGTTCACAAAGCCGTACACAAATAGACAGAGTTTCCATATCTAAGCCAGTATTCAAAATTCTTGAAATTTCCAGCAGAACTGAAAAAGACACAGAAGAAACTTCAAAAAAAATTACAGTAAAAAAATGTACACAACAATACGTTGGTTTTAGTTCATAGAATACTGCACAGTACCAAAGAACTAGCACAACATCACTAGATTTTGAAATTGTCATGTAATACAGAAATACACTTAAACCCTACCTCCACATAACTGCTCTTTTACACTTTGATTTATAGTCTACCATTTACTACTTAAATATATGCATCATAATCAGGATTATTCTGAACATTTCTCCATTTTTAGTACGCTTTTACAATGTAATTTAGTTTCATAACATCCCGTTTTATGAAAACACATACATTACTTAACTATCCTATTTTAAGAGTTAAGTGGGTCTCATTTTTCCCCACTGAAATAATCCTATGATAAGCATCTGTACATGATAACTTCATTTTATTTCATTAGGATAAATTCCTAAAAGTGGAACTGCTCAGTAATATACATATTTAAGCCTTTAAGAGTACTTAGAATCTTCTACAATTTGACAAAGTAATCATGTCCATTAAAATCTAATAGTAAAAAATGAAAGCTTATTTTTTAACTTCATTTTTTATAATACTTCATTTTACTATAGTTTATAAAAATAATTGACATAAGAAACACTAGCAAAGAGAAGCACAGAATATAAATACATCGGCTTCATTAAATTTTGTTTTATGGTGGTTGGTCCCCAGAGCATGTTTAGAATTTGTTAAAGTCAATGGTCAACATGTTATCTATGGCTTCCTGTAATATTTTCCCTTGGCATTATACTTAGAAAGTTATTCTCCATGCAAAGATTATATAATTATCCACCAGTATTCCCTTCCATCACTTCAAAGTTTATTTCCTGCCTGCCTATAAACATTTAACTCCCTGGAGTTTGGGTAGAAGATAGGATCTAACCTCACCTCCCAAAAATAAGCCAATTTCCTCAACATTATTTATTGAGTGATCTCTCCTTCTACTACTTGGTTAAGATGTCACTTTTATTACATAGTAAATTCCCATTTATCTATGGATCTGTTGCATCTCTATCTTATGTCAGAACCATGATTGTAATTACAAACATTTATCAACATACAGAAGGTTAAACATTCTTTGTTATCTTTCCTTTCACAAGCTTCTTTATTCTTTCAGCGAACTTAAAAGATCTTGATCAAGGGGCACCTGGGTGGCTCAGGTGGTTATGCATCAGACTCTTGATTTCAGTTTACGTTATGATCTCAGTGTTGTGAGATCCAGCCCCGCATTTCGGCATTTCCTCCCTGGGCGCGGAGCCTTCTTAAGATTCTCTTTCTCCCTCTCGCTCTCTGCTCCTCCCCCTGCCTCTTTCCCTCTCTAAAAATCTTAATCAATTCCAAGCACGAAGTCCATTTGGATTCTGACTTGAATTGCATAAAAACTATGTTATTTTGAGATGAATGGGAAAGTTAACAATTTTGAAGGATACATGAAGTCCAACTCCTTCAAAAAACTAACATCCAAGAAAAACAAAAAACAAAAACCATCCCATGATGTTTATGGGATGGGTCCTTCTCACTTCTTCATATCAGACATTTATTTTCATCTCCAGAATCTCAAGGTTTTTTTTTATTTTAAATGTCTTCTGTGCCTATACTTAACTTTTTGAATACTTGGGAATACAGTTTTAATGCCCTTGTCCATCTAATTCTAATATCTGTGTAAGTTTCAGGTCTGTTTCAACTGACTGATTTTTCTATCATGGCTTGTATTTTCCAGCTTTGCATACTTAATAATTTTTAATTAGATGCTTGACATTGTAAATTTTACCTTGCTGGTTGCTATTTTTATATTTCTATATTCTTTTTTTTTTTTTTTAGAAAAAATTTTTTTTTTAAAGATTTTATTTATTTATTTGTTAGAGAGAGAGAGAGAGAGAGAGTGAGTACAGGCAGACAGAGTGGCAGGCAGAGTCAGAGGGAGAAGCAGGCTCCCTGCAGAGCAAGGAGTCCGATGTGGGACTCGATCCCAGGACGCTGGGATCATGACCTGAGCTGAAGGCAGCAGCTTAACCAACTGAGCCACCCAGGCATCCCTCTATATTCTTTTTTAGAATATTTTCAAACATATTCTTGAGCTTTGTAATGAGATGCAGTTATCTCATTATTTCATGACGTTTGATACTTTTGAGTCTCTTATGATTTATATAGTCAGGATCAGAGCTCTGTTTAGCATACAGCTAATTGTTTCTCATCACTGAGGCAACACCCTCCTGAGTGCTCTACTAAATGCCTCATGAATTACGAAGTCTTTCATTCTGGCTGGTAGATACAAGCAGTTTTCAGCCTTTGGTGAGCACTGTGTACTGTTCCCTCTAATTCTTCCGGATGCCTTTCCTAGCTTTGTAGGTACTTTCCTCACACACATGTGCTAATCAAAAGCTCTGCTCAGTATTTGAGGGGGACCCTCCGACTGGTCTCCAGAATTCTCTCTCTGTAAGCTCTTTCCTCTCAGGTATTCTGTCCTACAAACTCTACCTGCTTTGGTCTTCCTGGATTCTGAACTCCTTCTGCTAACCCTGGGGGTCCACACCACTCCCCAACTGCGCTAAGGCCTGGAAACTTTCTGAAGGTACCAAGAGCAGGCAACGATTGGGCTCTCTTCATTTACTGTCTCTGGGATCACTGCCCTTTACCATCTGATGTCCAGTGCCCTGAAAATCATTATTTTGTCTGGGTTTTTGTTTTTGTTTTTTCCAGGTAGAAGTGTAAATCCAGTTTTGTTACTCCATCTTGGCTGGAAGCTGACAGTCCTTTCTGTTTCATTTCTTCAGTTTTGACAAGCCGACATATCAATACTGCTCTTCAGCTATATGCAGGTGGTCATTCATGTTATCTGCTGAATTTATTTCAATAACTCTATTTTAAGATTTCTAATCCTCCCCCATTAATTTCTTGTCCTTATTTCAGTTAAATGCTTTTTTATAACCACTTATTTTGTGGCTATTGTTTCTGCCTTTACTTACTGAAGCTATATTCTTATCTTTGGCCATTTCTGAGATCTGTGTTTTCTGTTTCTTCAAGTTCAAGCAAGCACCAAAAGAGTGGTAAGGGTCTGCTCTCTACAGCACCTGACTTCAAATTTCACCTTCATTACTTGGTAGGCAAGGCTACCTTTCTTTTATTTATTTTTTTAAAGCTTTACATAGGAAGAAAGAAAGAGAGCAGCCAGCAGAGGGAGAAGCAGACTCCTGGCTAAGCAAGGAGCCCGATTTGAGATTCAATCCCAGGACCCTGGGATCATGACCCGAACTGAAGGCAGACACTTAGCCAACTGAGCCACCTGGGTGTCTCAAAAGGTAACCTTTCTGTGCCTTTACTTTATCATACTGTGAAATAGGGCTAATAGTACTTCTTTTACAGGATCATTGTGAGGATTATAAGACATACTCAGAATGCTGTGTCCACTGGCATCTAGTGCACAAAGAAACAGCTATTATTACTACCTTCTCTTTTTTCAGTTCTCATGCGAGTTGTTTGTTTTTCAACTACCTTAGGTACTTAGTGATTTCTGCCTGGAAGCTCCTCTTCAACAGGAGATTCTTCTTGCTGTTCTGAACAGGTGAAGCATCCTTGGATGGGCAGTCTCACACTGGTCTCAGGCCTCTGGCACAGACCTAGCGGAAGCACACTGGCTCCAGAGCCACAGACATGCGGACGGTACTTCCCAATTCCTGGCCATGGCAGATGGTACATTTCTGGCCCCAGCTTCACTCAGGCAGGGCAAGTGGTTTGTCAGGTTCCATTCCCAGTCTCCTACTGTGGTTCCCATCTGCTCCTCTTTGGGGGAAAACCTCTCCCCTTCTAACCAGGAGATTTCCCTTTCTTGTTTTTGAACATGGCTGCGACAATAACTGCATTTTTGTATTGTTTCCTGTCATTTTTATATGCTTCGAGCAGAAGGTTTTAGCCAAGTGCTCCATCATCATCAATTCTGGTAGTGAACCACCGATTTCTTTAATTTTGAGTTCTGTCTTCACAAATGCATTCTACCTTGCTTTGGTATATTCTAGGTGATTAGTGTAAATGTTCTAGAATATGACTTATTTTTATTTTGTAACCAGCCACCTTAACAAATTCTACTGAAGTTTTTCAGTTAATTCTCGTTTTCTAATTAGATAATCATTTTACCTATAAATAATAGTTTCATACCCTTCCTAACAGTCTTTTCCTTTTATAATCCTGCATTATTTGCTTAAACTTTCATATCAGTGGTTAGAAAAAATTCAGTGAAAGTAAGCATTTCTAATTTTATTTGGAATGCTTTCAACACTAACATTAAGGATGATGGTAATTTCATACAGCTATCCTCTGGCGTGTTAACAATGTACTATTGTCTTTTGCTAACACTTTAAAATTAGAGAAAAAGTACCGAGTCTTATGAATACCTTTTCATCAAACACTGAAATAACCAGGTAGCTTTTTCCCTTTGACAGGAATGAAAGAACACATTACACTGACAGACTGTATTCACAGCTGAAGAACAGTGAGCATGGGAAATCCCTACTTTTAAAGTCAGCAGTTAGCAAACTTGCTCTTTATATGGAAGTAGCTGTTACCTTATCCCTCAAGTTGTTCACTGTAAATAGACTGCTGAGAAAGAGAAGGAAGAAAGAGAAGCCAGGGCCTTGCCTTTTTGGCCTGCTGAGCAAGAACGTACGGGTATGACCAGGGCTCAAGCTGCATCTCCCAACAGTGACACTGCAGGACTTCTGACACTTAAAGAGGCGATAGAGCTTCCGTTGAGGCACTCTCCCTTGCAACCCAGCCACCAAGTGGGAGGAAACCCACATGTTCCAGACAACAGCCCCTGCTGCAGGCATGTCAACTAGAAGACTGTGAGGGAGGAAGATTCAGCATTAACTGCAATGCATTAGAAGCCCTCTATGAGAATTACCCTAGTAAGCCTAGTCAACCCAGAACCATGAGAGACAAGTAATTGTTGCTTTATACAAGTCTGGGATGGTTTGTTATGCAGCAGCAAACGAAAACATGTACTCTCTGACCCTACTCCAGGTCTCCAACATTATCACCATCATCAGCATCACCATTATCTGTTGCTAAAATTCTCCTTTCCAGTTTTCTCTTCATGGTAGACCCCATCTATCAATGCTCTGCTTATTCCTGACTTCATGCCTTAGTTCATGCTTTTCTCCTGTGTCTTTTCTCTTTTCTCCATGTAACTCCATGCTCTCTTTCAGGTCCATCTCAGGACTAGTATTTCCTTCCTTTAAGCTTTCTTGTAAAATGTATGTAGATCTTTGCCTCCTAACTTCATAAGCCATCTATAATAAGTACTTCTGCAGTGCCTACTGTATAATTGGCCCTTACGTGTATTCTGTGCCTACTACACTACTGCTGGGAATATAGTAGTGGAAAAGACAGATACAGTCCCAATCAATCCTCATGGAATTACATTCTATGAAAGAGAGATACTAAATAATAACTGATCCTATTTAAATGGGAAAGAGGGATAAGAAAAGCACACCTCCAAAACAAATTAGAAGGGTGTCTTACATAGTTGTGAAAGATAGTGTTTAGGCAAGACTTGTGTGAAGAAGTGACAAGTAAGTTTACACTTCAAGAGTGACAAGAAATCAACCTACCTAATGCAGAGGTAGGAAGAAGTGCTAGAAGAGTGAGAGGGAAAAAAACAGTTTGTGCAAAAGTTCCCTGACTAAAAAGAACTTGGTAAAGAACCTTTCATAGATCCAAAAGGTTCTTCATGTAAAGGCAATGTAATTACAGGAGCAGCGTAAGTGTAAAATATGAGAAAAGACAAGACACAAACACCCACTAAGGCTCTACTAAAGATTTTAGAACTTCAGGAAGCTATTAATGAACATAAAAATGGGAGTATGACAATCAGATTTTCATTTTTAAAAGACTCTGGTTGCATAATAGGGTATGGATCTTGAAAAGAGACAGAAAACCCACGGAGAGGGAGTCGTTAAGTTACTGCCATCTTGGGGACAGATAAGTAGATGGCATGGACAGGAGAGATTAGGACAAGTGGTCAAATCTGAGATGAAGCAAGAACTGAAAGGGCTTAGTGAGAAACAGAAGGTAGGGGAGGTAAAAGAAAGCAATAAAGATTCCTAGCTTTCCTTCCCCCATGAGTAACTAGACTGACAGCCTAGGGACCATACATTTGTTTCACCGACACCACCGTATACACTGTGAACTCTCTTAACTCCTTCTTCTAGTTTACTACCTGATCTATAATAAAGTAGCCCTACACTGAAACCCTCTGGTAAGGAAGAGGTTCATTTTTATTATAATTATAAAGAACATGATTACTAGTAGTAATTGGAGGCACAAGGAAAATTTTAAAATATACAAAAATAACAAAGTATGAAACTATTAATATAGTATCTAAAATTTCAAAACTTTGAAAAACAAGAGGCAAGTGAGTACACTGGAGAACAGAGAGAGAGGTAGTAGAAAAGACCAACATTTTAAAGAAGGAATCTGGAAGAGAATGTTGAGGACTAAAAAATGAGAGCAGGGGATTGATACAAGAGCTTATACTAAATCAGGGCTAGGATGAGTCAGGTTCCTTTCAGACTGAGCCACACAGATATATTAAAAAGTCTACCTATTTTTGAAATATCATTATCAAAATGCTTTCATTTCACAACAAAAATATAAGTGTTTATAGCTGAGTTTTACAACCCTGAAATCATTCAGATCCATTAAAAGATTAAATTACGGGGGCACCTGGGTGGCTCAGTCAGTTAAGCATCTGCCTGCGGCTTCGGTCATGACTGGGATGGAGCCCCGCATCGAGTTCCCAGCTCAGCGGGCTGTCTGCTTCTCCCTCTGCCATTCACCCCACTTATGCTTGTGTTTACCCACTCTTTCTCTTCCTCTGAAGTAAATAAAAATCTTTTAAAACCAAAAAGATTAAACTACTGTTAGCCGACTCTAGTACTGATGGGAGAGAAGTAGTGAGGAAGATGAGAATATACTAAATCTTGAAAGTGCAGAGTCAGACTCAAACTTCTGACTCTCATGGCTAGATTTAAGTAGAGTGAAACCCCGCATTGACAAAATTTCAAATAATAATGTTATTTAGGTAGTTCTGTCTAGCCCCTTGGCTGCGCTAAAGTTTTATTTCTGGGAATGAATGTGGAGGAACTTGGGACTATAAAATGATAACATGGGGACACCTGGGTAGCTCAGTCGGGTAAGCATCTGACTTAGGCTCAGGTCATGATCTCAGGATTCTGGGGTTCCCCGGAGAAGGGAATCCATTCCCAACAGAGAGTCTGCCTCTCCCTCTGGGCACCACTCCACTAGTGCATGGCTGTGCATGTGCTAATAAATAAATAAAATCTTCAAAAATAAAATAAAATGACAACATGTAGAATTTTTCCAGTTCAGTGTATGGTCAATTATTTACAGTGTGCTTCTGTGTCTACCTTTGGGCTTCAATTATTATAGACAACATGGAACATCCATTAACTTTGGAGTAATTCAACTTCTCATTTTATATGACTCTCCTGGACTTCAATTATGGCATGACAGCAGGGATTTTCTAGAAGTTCAGAATTCTAATGGACATGATAGTCCCTAGCTGCCACATTTAACAAATGATGATTCACTGCCAACTGGGGTCTTCCCATCTTGAGGTTTGTAGGTGAACTGTGTGTTAGAGGAGCAGTGTTCTCTAAGAAACACAGCCTCTCATTGAATTTTGTTTTAAATCTGTTATTTCTTCACTTTGTCATGTTCTTACACTCAATAATCTTCATTTTACATATACTTCTCTCAGTAAAAATCCTGATCCAACCAATACAATCAGTCCTCATTTGTACATCAATAGTTCCACCAGAGATTAAAATGGGAGTTTCCATCCAAATGGGATCCTATGGCCATATAATAAGGAAGCTGACATAGCTAATAAAACCTGACAGAAGTGAGGCCTCATACTCTCCATTCGTTTAAAACAAACACTGACTTCCAAGCAAAGGTGTAAGTCAATACAACCATCACCCACTTTTTGAAAGTTTGTCTTACTCCACTCTGCTTGTACAGAAGATTTATATTAGTAGATATTTTTGCTCCAAAAGCAATCCGAGTTTTCACTTTTATGAAAAAAGGCAAAAATGAAAATAGTGTTCAGTGTTTATTTGTGGTAAGCCATCACAGGGCATGACCGTAGCACTTAGAGTGTCACTGCCAAGCTCCTTCCCCAGGAACTACATTGAACATCTCACCATCAAGCTGCCAGAGCTCTGAACTGTGTCTGGGAGCATCTGTGCTTTATCTGTATTTATTTTGTGCATCTGTTAACAAGATATGTCCTAAGATATCAGAAAAACCTAAGAAAGGTTATTTTTTTGGTCTGAGAACACTCAAAAAATTTTTTTCCATATGAATCAATACTAACTGCTTCACTCTACACCATTTTGGCTTTAGGAAAGATTTCATGGAAATGCTCTGCTTTCAGACACTGGGGAAACGTATAATGTGGTACATCAAGAAGGAAGAGAAACAGGATTAATATGGTGTTAAGAATAAAATCTGGGGCGCCTTGGTGGTTCAGTCAGTTGAGCGTCCAACTCCTGATTTCAGCTCAGGTCGTATCTCAGGGAGGTGGGATGAAGCTCCGCCCCCCAAGAGCGGAGTCCACTTGTACCTCTCCCTCTGTTCCTCACCCCTTCTAAAACTAATGAATAAAATAAACAATTAAATTCTACTTTTGGAGAAACAGCAAAATAGATATTTGGTATGTAAAAAATGAGATGCAAATGTTCCAATAATATAAGTAGGTCTGGAAAAAGAAAGCACCAACCCTTGCAGAAAAAGCCTAAAGTCTTACTGGAAGCCCCATAAGGAGTGGCTGAATCAGTAAGTGGAGCCTACAGTGAAACAGACCGGGAGACAGAGCCGGGAGGCCGACACTACCGAGTGAGAATTGCAGTTACGTTTCAATAGAGATGGAGACTAATGTCAATATCCCCTGGAAAATGAAAAAAAAAAAAAAAAAAAAAAGGCAATATTTAACACCCATCAAAACCATCTAAGTGGATGTGAATAATATGGAGACAAAGGAGTCTGCAAGTGGGACGTACATGTAATATAACACAAAGGTAATAATAACTATCTTTTGATTCATTATCTTCAATATGCCTTTACCTGGTCTATGGGTATTTAATATCCACAAGAACCTTAGGAGGAAGTGACCTCATTTTATAGAAAAGAGAGACCCAGGCTCACTGGAGTAGTCGTAGTAGCTTGTCCAAACTCACCCCCAGGAGTAGAAAGTGGCGGAACCAGCATCAGAGAGTAGAGAGAGGGTAACTCCAGGACACTCCATCTTCTAGCACGTGTGCGCGGGCTTGACACCCGCGACCCTTGGGGCGCGACCACAAGTAAATACACCTACAGCCTCGGACACCGGCGTCGCGGGCTCCAAGACGAAACGGAGCAATTCCGCAGATGGGGCGACCTGCTCACTCGCCCCTTATTTAAGAAGAGCCTAGTTTAGGGCCAGAGACAAAGGACAGCGGCGACGAAACACACGAGGCTACGGTCCGCACGAGGCTTACAGTCTTGAAGAGGGGTTCCCGCTCGGGATAGAGAGAGACAAGGGCGCTCTCCGCACCCCGCGCCGCGCCGCACCTGAAGCCGGGCCCCCAGGAAAGCACGCCCGGCCTCCGCCGCGGCCGAGGGGCGTGGCGCGCGGGGAGCGGGAGACGCGCGAGTTCCGCGCGGGAGGCACGAGGCGCGCGCCCGGCTGACGTGAGGGCTGGAACGTCGTGCGCGCGACAAACTACGCAAGAGCGAAGAGACAACTCTCAAAGGATGGCATCATCCGCACTACGGTCCTGGCGGGTCCCGTGGGAGGACCCCCAAGGATGCCCCTTGGGGCAGGAAGTGTACCCCAAGTCATTCTTGGCTTACCGCCGCCTGGGCGCCCTGGCTGCGGGACACGGAGACAAGGTAAAGGGGGAGAAAGAGGCACTCACCGTCCATGGTCTCCCTCACCGCGTTCAGATTCGCCGCCGCTGCCGCCGCCGCCCCGGCACCGCTGCTACTCGCCATGGCGGAGGCCGAGGGAGGCGGGAGAAGGGCCTGACCCGGAACTGGAGCGCCTTCCTTTCTCCTGGGCAATCACACCACGCGTCCCCCGCTCACGCCGGGCAGGCTCCGCCCCTCGCGCTCGTCGCCGGCGTGAGGCTGCGTTGATTTAAATTTGGAGCCTCGTTACTCTGCGCGGAATGCGAAGCGAGGAGTTGCCATTCGAACTTACTACGCGGCCTCGATGTCATTGGTTGTTTCGCGGACAGCGGCTCGACGCGATTGGCCAGTTCCCCTCAGGGCCCGTGCCCTGGTTGGCCTAAGACAGCGCGGAAGCGGGGAGTTAAAGAGTCTATGCCTGTCGTGGAAGCTGGACTGGCCCCTCGGGAGCGCCCAGGAGTCGCCTGTTTGGGGGGCTGCCTTTTTATACACAACACTAGGTACGTTCTTTGTCGTCCCTGGCCTTTCCTCCTGTTTTGAACCGGAGAGCCCACTTTTCCTTTCTCCTGACCCACCTGCCCGCTGTCCCCGGGGTGAATGGGAGCAGCGAGGGAATAGGTGCGGAAGGGGATGGGGTGGGGGGCGCCGAGCAGTGATCGTGTGGGCTTGGGAGTGACACTGGCGTGAGTGTCCACCTCTTCTCTTCTCCCAAGGAAGCCAGCTGCTTCAGCCTTCCAAGAAGTAGATTCTTTCTCCCTAGTCTTGTCCCCCTTTGACTGAAAGTAAGTGCAGTCTCGCATGCTACCCTGGGTTTTTAGCGGAAAAGAGGAGGTTTCAGGAGAGGCAACCAAAGGAGGCGGT
Source organism: Mustela nigripes (assembly GCF_022355385.1). NCBI lineage: Eukaryota > Metazoa > Chordata > Mammalia > Carnivora > Mustelidae > Mustela > Mustela nigripes. Next base: position 50,718,249 of record NC_081571.1, read on the forward strand.
TATTTTCCCTGCTCTAATCAGTCACACTTCTTGAAGCGGGGCTGAAGTGGAAGTGGAGGACACACGCGCGTGGACAAGCTTCCTCGTCACGTATTTGCTTGCTACCAGTCATTGTTGTTTAGCAACTGTAGTTTAAGAGGTAATTGTTGGGATATCCAAAGGATGTTTAGAGTCTTTAGAGACTTGCAGTAATGAATAAAGAAACTATAGGTAGAAGTCTTTTCGTTGAAGAGTTTTGTGTCTGCTCCTTGAGTTGCCTCGAAAGCAGACCTGAGCTTATTCATATGTGGTTGACTGCTGCCTGTGTGCCACTTAACTTTCTGAGCCTAAGTCTTCTGCAAAATGATATCACAAGTAGCGTACGTCTCTAGCTTTTAAGATTATTTCAAGGGTCGCTTTAGAAAATGTATGTGAGGCCTCTTTGTGAACTGTAAAAATAATAATAATAACAATAAGACCCCCAAAGCGTTAGATTTTGAGGATTTTTTATTTTTTTTTTTTGCGAAGTATGTTTCTTGAATACATTTTAGTTGTCAAAAATCAATGTGGAACCTTGTGGTTTTATTGTTCATAATTATTTCTTTTTAGTTTTCTCTCTCTGCTATGGGAGATGTCAAAGAATCAAGGATGCAGATAACACCGGAAACTCCAGGAAGGATCCCAGTTTTGAATCCTTTTGAAAGCCCTGGTGATTATTCTAATCTCCATGAACAAACTCTCTCCAGCCCTTCTGTTTTTAAATCAAAGAAATTACCAGTAAGTTATTCTTGACTAGTGTATACGAATTATTTTAAATGTAAACATCTTTCTTTGGAAGTTAAGGGAGAAACTTCCCCTGGAGCACATATGTTTGAAATGTGCTCTTTTAGCTGTAATGTTCACTATAGTGTGTGATTTTTTTTTGAGTTAGAATTTTTCTTTTTTTTTCTTTCAGTGGATAACGTGTTGACTTCCTGAAACTGGGTGTAGCTAGATACTATGATTGGTGATATGTTTATTAATACTATATTTGAGAAGAAGCTGTGTCATCTAATTATCTATTCTCATTTATTCAGCAAATCTATTTGAATGCTGTTGTGTTAGATAAAGTACTAGGCATAGAGAAGTAGTGAGGGTCATTAGACACAAACTCTCAAGGAGCTTGTATTCTAATGCAGGAATCAGCAAGCTTCTTCTGTTAAGCGCCACAAAGTAAATATTTCAGGCTTCGCAGGTCATCTTGTTGCTGTTACAACTAGTCACCTCTGCCTTGTATCACAAAAGCAGCCATAGGCAATAGGAAAAGCATGAAACGTGGCTGTGTTTCAATAAGCTTTCTTTATGGACATTTGAATTTCATGTAATTTTCACATGTCATAAAATAATAATTTTTTAATTTTTCTTTTTTTAAACTTTATTTTATTTTTTTTCAGTGTTCCAAAATTAATTGTTTATGCACCACACCCAGTGCTCCATGCAATATGTACCCTCCGTTATACCCACTACCAGGCTCACCCAACCCCCCACCCCCCTCTCCTCCAAAACCCTCAGTCCGTTTCTTAGAGTCCACAGTCTGTCAAGGTTTGTCTCCCCCTCTGATTTCCCCCAACTCTAGCTTGCAGTTGTATAAAAAGAAGCCAACATATACTCTAAAGGAAAAGACATAACTAATCTAGCAACTTCAAAACAATGTATGTGGTATTAGTGGTTAGGGCGATCAAGGGTGATATGGAAAGGAAAGTGCTCTTTTGTAGATTAGGGAAGACTTTGTAGCTTTAGCTTATTTTTATTGTTATTTGCTACACTGGAGTTCTTTTGAAGTATGATCTTTTAACCTAGTAAATTACCTGGAAAAACTGCCAAGTGCATTGCTGTTTATGCTATGCTTTCATATCTGTTAAACTAAGAGCAAGTAAAGTTTTACAGTTACAGACTTTATATTGTCATAAATCTGACCTCATGATTTTTGATTGAACTGTATTAAATTTTAGTTATCTGGTAATCTAGAATAAATAGATTAGCTGCAAAATAATCCTCAAAGCCAGAATGTGTGGAATGTTGGATTTTTAAGCCTGATTTTATTAAAAATGCATTAGGAATTACAGATTAGGATTTGGGTAAATTTTTGGTTCAGTTGGATAGTTGAATGCAGAAAAGCAGCTGTGATTACCATTTTCATAATTGTTTTAAGTATCAACTGTTTTATGAGCTTTTGCAGGCACTTCTGTACTTAGGACTTCATTCAGTTCATTCTTAGTGAGAGTAAAGAACTTTGATAACTCTATAAGAGATTTTTACTTTTACTTTGGTATGTTGCGTCACTGATGAGCAATTTCTCATTAACTGATGAGGAATTTCTATACCTTTATACTCTCCTGTGATTTTTTTTCCCCATTATTACATGATTTTAAAAATCACCCAGTTGGGAGGCGCCTGGGTGACTCAGTGGGTTAAGCCGCTGCCTTCGGCTCAGGTCATGATCCCAGGGTCCTGGGATCGAGCCCCGCATCCGGCTCTCTGCTCAGCAGGGAGCCTGCTTCCTCCTCTCTCTCTGCCTGCCTCTCTGCCTGCTTGTCATCTCTCTCCGTCAAAAAAAAAAAAAAAATCACCCAGTTGGGACACCTGGGTGGCTCAGTTGGTTAAACATCTGCCTTTGGCTCAGATCAAGTCCCACACTGGGCTCCTTGCTCAGCAGGGAGCCTCCTTCTCCCTTTGCCTGCCACTCCCTGCTTGTGCACATGCGCTTGTGTGCGCACGCTCTCTGTCTCTCTGACAAATAAATCTTAAAAAAAATAGTTTAAAAAAAAACAAAAATCACCCAGATGGAAGATTTGGATATTTTAAAATACAGTCCTGTAAGTTGATTTAGTGTGATTTGATTACCATTTACCATTTAATTTAGTGGTAAAGACAAATTTTAAAATACAAGGTTTGAAATACTTTTGCATTATAACCAGTCACGTTATTTCCAAAGCTGACATCTGTTAGCATTTTGATGAACTATTTTAGTTTGCTTTTACTCATAAGTTCACTTTCTTTTGTTAAGACTCCAGGGAAATTTAGATGGTCTATTGATCAACTAGCTGTAATAAATCCTGTAGAAATAGACCCAGAAGACATTCATCGTCAAGCTTTATACTTAAGTCATTCTCGGTAAGTTTTCCTTTTTTGTATCTAAGTATAATAAGATATTCTTAAGTGAAGAGAGATGGGAAATTCCAAAGGTTGGATATATTTATATGTAAAGATATCGGGGAGGAAAAATTCTGAGACAGATTTATTGTATCTAAATGAAGAGTGAGTTCAAAGAGCTCTATCCAGAAAGAGATTTCCTTGCAAACCTTAGTAGGATTTTTTTTTTTTTTAAGAGATAACTTTCCTCTGCTACTTATGGGATTATGGGATAGCTGTGCTTTCCAGTACTTGGTAGAGGGAAGAATATTTTGAAATTTGTACCTTTCTACATGATTGTGGCTTCTCCCACTGAATTTTTTTATTTTTCTTTATGGTGGTATGGGGTAAAGCAAAATGCTCTTTCATTGCCATCTATGTTTGGGGAAGCCTAAAATCTCAAAAGCACATTGAATGAAAGGGTATTCATTAGCAACAGAGAGAGCTTTTCTAGATATCACCCAACTTTGATATAACACCCTTAGGAAATCTAAACTACATTGTATTGAAGTCAATCTATTAATCAGAGCAGCCTTAACTTTTTGATGTGTTACGTAGATTTCCTAGCACTGGTGTGCCTCAGACTGGTGGCAGTCTGCTTGATGATGTCCAGTGTAGGGAGAACTTGCACTTCTTCAGTGGAACAGACCTAGCTTTAGATTACATATTACTGTAATTTATAATTATAAGTAACAGTGTTTGTTAATAGTTTGGGGAATTCTTGTTGATGTCATTTGTATAGTCTGATGTTTTAAATATTTGAAATAATTGAACACTGGTGTGACCAGCTTTTAATTTTTATCCCAAGGTACATGTTGTCAGTCCAAAATAATGGGTGATTGGTGTATTTCAGTAGGTAGATTTGTAATACAAAAGAGGAGAAAAGAGTGAGAAAGATCCTAATTTTAATTAACTAATGTAATTCAGTAAATGATTACGGCTTCCCCAGTGGATAGTGAGTACATTCTCAACAAAACATTCCGATTCATTCTTAGAAACAAGCAGTGACTTCTAGTGTCTCTTCCTATCTAATCCGAGTTTCCAATTTCAGTGCCTCCCACTCTTTATTACTGCTCCACATAAAAAAATGATAACTGTAAGGCAGATGGGTGTAAACAAATGAGTCCATCCATATGGAAGGTGAGCGATCCTGAAAAGGCCCTCCCCTACTCAGGATCCATTCAGGGTATTCCTGTAATGGGTATGCGTCATGCTGGTGTTCTTGGATGTAATGGTCGGGGTACTCTGTCCTCCTTGACTTCTGAGAACCCTCAATGATCAGGTTCTATAATATTTGTCTAAACTAATTTTCAGTGCTGCTAGCAATTGCCTGAATATTTCAGGTTCTTAAAGTCCCTCTGATGAAGCAGAAAATGTTTCTGAATGAGGTGATACTAAATCAGAGCTTAGTAAATATTATAGGCTATTATTATTATGCACTGTTATTTTGACCTGGCTTATGTACATGAGATACAACTGAGTTATTTGTCCCCAAAATGGCTGTTGTTCAAGCTGAGATATATGGATTATCATTGTAACGTATTTTCTCATCATTCCTTTACTTGAAAAATTCATTTGATTTTAATTTGTGAAACATACATTCTTAGATAAGGTTTGTTAAAGCCACAAATACATATGTGAAACATTTTGAGTGACAATCATTTGAATTGTGAGAAGAAGTATTTTACCAATTTATTAACAGAAAGCAAATAATCTTCCTTGGGATAGATTGAAGTGGTCCTCCAAGGCTAGCTGCTTAGTCCTTGGCAAATCTATGCCTTGTGCTCGAGACCCAACATTTTATGTTAAATCTTGTAGCTAATAAGTTTGTGTTGTTATAATTGCAAATTGTATCAAAGTGGGAAAAAAATCATTTGGACAGAATTCTATATTGTCATTATTTCATAATTAATATTTTTTCATCTTTATTCAGAACTGTAAGGGTGATAGTTTCTTTTCTTCTATTTCAGAGTAAGAGTTGATTCTAAAATTATAGCTATGATAAGCTTGCTATAACTGAAGAAAGAGAATCCGGACAATTTTTAGATTTCTGTGGAATGAAATACTTCTTAATTTACGATGGTTAAAGGACAAAGTTCATTCAAATTACTTTATGTTGTTAATAGTAATTTAAAAATTTTATCAATGTAAGCCCTTTAACAGAAAATACTATTCCATTCAAACTGAATGGGAAAGAGGGAGGTAAGCCTAACAGCACAATGTCAAATACCTAAATACTGTCATTTACTGAATGTGATAAGATACCAATTTTGCTCTTAAAATAAGACTAACATTTGCCAGTTTTCAACAGAATGAAATTATTTCTTTGAAAGCTTATTATTTTAAATGTTCAATCAGCTGAAGTAATGGCATGGTTATGTTTCTTCTTTATCTCTGTATAGAATAGATAAAGATGTGGAAGACAAAAGACAAAAAGCCATTGAAGAGGTAACTTAAAACTGTTACTGATCATTAAGCCAGTTAAGCATCAATTCTGCGTGCACATCACCTCTTTTAGGAAGACTTCCTTCAAATTCTTTACTCTTCCGGATCGCCACCAGCCTGGCCTGTCCCCAGCTGTGTCTGGTGCCCTTCTGTGCTCCCATAAAACCGATGTTCAGCTATGCCAGCGCCTGTCATAGTGCTCTTGTGATACTGTAATGATTTGGTTTAGTGCTTCTTTCCCCTAGGCTACATTCTTTTTTTTGGCCAGTGTTACGCTTTATTTATCTTTTCATTTTCAGGGTTTAGCCAGTTTGTCTCTTCCTTGTGCCTTCAGCATACAGATGAGCACAAACTTCTGTTTCATCTTGGAGTTTATATGTAGAGAAAGTTGAATCTTTTCAGACCTTGAAAATCGAGATTGGCTTTGGCAGCAATGTTGTTGTTAATGCTTTGAATTTTTAAGGCATAGAATATATTTCATGAAATAAAATACCTTACTAAAACATAGTAAAAAGTTTATTTCAAATGTAGGGTTTTTTTTTAATAAAAATAATAAATTAAGTTTTTCACTTTTTGCTCCTTTGATAATCTCCTCTTAGAGTGCAAGCCAGGCTTATTTATCTAATTATTGCCCAGAAAATCTTTATGTCATGGCAACATCTGTTTTTCCTTTTTCCCTTGCTAGCCCCCTCTACCCATCTCTATTCCTTAGCTATATTTGGCTCTTCTACATGCCAGAAGACTTCCACTATGGACTATGTAGAGATTAAATGATGCTCTGGCCCCTCCTGCACTTATTTTTCTAGTGTTGGCTTGGGTTGCAGATACAGCATATTTCTTCAAAAACCACTGCATGTGCTTTACTCCTCTCAAACATTGTACTTCTTTATATAGTAACTTCAGAATTTTCATTCTGACCTAATCACTTGTTTCCACCACAGTTGAATATTCTCAGACTGGATCGCATTTCCCAACATTTTAGAAAATATGCTTTCCCTTTAGAATCCTCAGCTTTAAAGGGAAATTCAGCAGAAAATTTAAGAAAATGAAGTCAGAGGGAAAATTAGGGTCAGTCTCAGTGTATCAGAAACAAGTTAATGATCAGAAACAAATATTTTCAAATATATAAATTTTTGAAAGAATAATTATGTGCATAGTCAAAAGAAAACAAAATTTAGACTTCAAAGAAAAATTACAAAATGAAAATGAAGAACTTCTTGTTTCCCCTTACTTCCTAAAAGTAACTATGTGACTTTTATACTTTCAGGTTAATTTTATGTATATAACAATAAATGATCTTTAACAAATAGGATTATCATTCTCATATTGTTTTGCATCTCGCTTTTTTGCTTAATAACGTTTCATAGGGTTTTTTTTATTATTATTAACACATACTGATTTTTAGTAACAGCATAGTATTCCTTTGAATGACTGTGTTATAACCTAACTCAGCCCCTACTGATAGATACATAGGTTGTGTTTGGTGTTTTGCTATCACAAATAATGCTTCAGTGAACACACTTGTGCTTATATCTTTGTGTAATGGCAACATACTTGCTAAGTCAGGAGGTTTGTGTTCTCAGTTTTGCGTTCTCAGTTTTGGTAAATTTTGCCATACCGCCCTCCCAAAAGGTTATAGCAGTTTTTACTCCTGGCTGTGTTCTGATACATGCTGTTTTTTCATGCCTGCAATAATGGTTATTATTCAGCTTCTTAATTTATATTCTTATCACTTTAAAAATTTCATCTTGTTAATTTGGATTTATATGTTTTTCATTTTGAATGAACTAAACATATTGCTTTGTTAGTTGGTGGGTCCTTTATATTTTTTTCTGGAAATTGTACTTATCGTAATCTCTGCCGCTCCCCCCTTTTTCTTTTACATCTTTCCTTGTGTCAAGGAAATTGTTCTGTACCATATGAATAGCGAAATATAAAGAAAATGTTTTGGAGATGCCTGGCTGGTTCAGTCCTTAGAACAGATGACTCTTGATCTTGGAATTGTGTGTTCAAGCCCCACATTTCCAAAAAAAAGGAAGGAAAGGGAAGAAAAGAAATTGTTTTGAGTTCCTTCCAAAACAGAGAGAAGAAAGGGAAAAATACTGTGTTAGACTTTATTTTATACTGGAATGCAAAAAGGAAAGACCTGTATCCAAATGCTCTTATCTCCATTTGAGTATACTGGTGTACTGGTTTAACAGCTAGCCCTCTGCAGGAGGAGTATGATTTCTAGCAATTGCTGCTATCTCTAATGTAAATACCCAGCCATGGCCAGTTTCAAATGAGTGCTGGGACGTTACCCAATTGTAAAGGAAGTGCCACAGCCCACAGTATATGTGGGAGTCCCACCAGGCTGTTGCAAAAGCCACTATGAATCTCAAGAGCATGGATACTGGGAAGTGTTCAGTAATTAGTGAATAATGAGTTAGGGTGTTTGTTACCTTTTTGTTTTATATATTGTAAGTTTACAAGTTTTTAGCATTGACTTTAACAAGTGATGCACAAAATTCCTGAAAATTTAATAATTAGATCTTGAGAGCCAGGATAAGCCCTTTCCAGCACACCATTCACACCTGCTTGTATACATCTATTTCCATTTATTGCTGCTTTCTTCATCCTCCCTTTTGTTATCTTCACCACCCTCCCCAAATTGCAAGGGATTAAAAATATTTCTCTATGATCAATGCCCTTAGATTAATTTGCAAGTTTTAAGTTCCAGTGGTTGAAGTATTAACAATTCTCTTTATCTATACTTTACATTTCTTCTATTTTACTTTTGGTCATTTGTGCTTTTAAGTATTAAAATTTTTAAATGTTACTATAAAGTCTATGTAACATGTTTAATGATTTTTTTGAAAATAACATGGGTACTTGTTTGTATTTGGGGGGAAATTATGCCTAATTGTATGACTTTAATTTTTCTAGTTTTTCACAAAAGATGTCATTGTACCCTCTCCTTGGACTGATCATGAAGGGAAACAGCTTTCAGAGTATCATTCCAGTAAATGTGAGTGTACTAAAAATCATATGAATAAAAATCGTAAAAATCATATAGTCGTAAAACTTAGTGAATGTAAAGCAATATATAGTGAAGTGTCAGCTTCTCTGCTTTGATAAGGATACATGCTAGATTTTTGGATACCAGAAGATTTAACCTTTTAAGGGTCTGGTTTTCAAGTATGAACAAGTCATGAGTATAAAAGGCACAGCATAGAGAATATAGTCAGTGATATTGTAATAGTGCTGTATGGTGACAGAGGGTAGCTACACTTGTAAGCAGAGTATAACATACAGAGTGGTATAGAGTCGTCAAATTACTATTTTGTACACATAAAATTAATATAACATTGTGCATCAACAACAAAAAACTGCTTAGAGGTTACAACTGAAAATGTGAATAAAATGTACAGAATTCTTACTTTTGGCTGTTTTATTCTGAATTTAATTTTTTCTTCATGACCTTTGTGAATATCAGTTATGATGGTGATAGAGGATCCACTGATGCAGAAATAGTTGGTACTGAATCAAGAACTGAGTTGTTGGTGATTTCTGCCTAATTTTCAAGGTTAATATTTAAAATGAAGTTCTTAAATTGCTTTTTGCTAATTTGCTGATTTCTTATAAAGGCAGAGGAAATGTGGACACTTGACCTCTAGGGCAGTATAATATAGCTGATTATATACAAAATTAATAAGGAAATTGAAGGACAAACCAGTAATCTTTTATTTTTTTGACTTCAGGAAATAGTTATCTTTTATTTGCTCTCATTGTCCCTTGAGTTGTGAGCAGTGTTCAAGTATCACTTGTGTATTTCACTTGTACATTTCAGTGAAATTGCCCACTTTCCTATATAGTATACATTAATTATGCTCTCAGCATAAGAAGGACTGTTCCATTCTTTATCAAAAATACAATTAATTGGTAAAATGGATTGAGCCCTTGCCATATGCCAGACAGTGCTAAGTGCTTTCAGTAATTCCTTATAATAGCTCACCTGAGGGAGGTACTCTTATGGGCCTCACTTGATGAGAAAATCTAGTTTTAGAAAGGTTGAAGCACTTGTTCAGGATGACGAAGAATAAAAGTGGTAGAACCTGGATTCACAGCTAGACATTCTCAGCTGGAGTCTGTTCTCAGCCACAACAAACTGAAGGTAGCATGCAGTAGTGGATGGAGACCAGAACTGGAGACCTCCTGCTCCTCCCAATCTATCTCTCCCTCTCTCTCTCTATCTCTCTCTCTCTATATATATATGCTTTATATGTATACTTTATATATATCACCTATAGGGGTTATCTTGATCAAATTATTCAGTCTCTTTAGACCTCAGCTTGTAAAATAAAGGAGGTGAACTATGTAGTTGTCTCTCCTAGATCTGAAATTTCTATCCAGGGTGACATTTTCATTGACACTGGTTTTTTTCCCCCAACTCCTTTCACGTTGATTTTTGAACAGGTGAATCTACCTTCTGATGTGGTCTTTTTACTGGTAGGCAAAGGCAGAAATGCTTTGGTTTATTCACAGTGGCTTATGCTGTTAACTTTTACTATTATTAATACTTGTGCAGCAAGGTGCTTCAGTGTGTTTCTATTTATGGACATGAATGAGAATTGCTTTGGCATATACACATAGACTGAGAATTCCTAGCACATAGACTGTGTGTTTACCTGTTTTGACTATGCAGTGGCCCCCTTCTCCAGAATGACTGCACAGTCTACGTGACCACCAGCAGTGTCTAGGATTCCTACATCCCCACATCCCTGCCAGCACTTGGCATTATCCAGCTTTCAAATGCTTGCCTTTCCTTTTTTAAAATTAATTTTACTTACATTCAATTAATTAACATACAGTGTATTATTTAGTATCAGGAGTAGAGTTCAGTGATTCACCTGTTGTATATAACACCCAGTGCTCATTAATGCCCAACATCCAATTACCTCATCCCCCTACCTACCTCCCCTCCAGTGACCCTCAATTTGTTTCTCAAGATTAAGAGTCTTTTTTAGTTTGTCTCCGCTGATATTGTCTTGTTTTATTTTTCTCTCCCTTCCTCTATGCTTCTGTGTTTTGTTTCTTCAATTCCAAATATGAGTGATATCATATGATAATTGTCTTTCTCCGATTGACTTATTTCACTTAGCATAATACCCTCTAGTTCTATCCACATCATTGCAAATGGCAAGATTTCATTTTTTGGTGACTGAGTAATATTCCATTGTGCATATATACCACATCTTCCTTATCCATTCATCTGTCATTGAACATTGGACCCTTTGCATAGTTTGGCTATTGTGGACATTACTGCCATGAACATTGTATGCTTGAATCACTGCATTTGTATCTTCAGGGTCATTACCTAGTAGTGCAATTGCTGGTCATAGGGTAGCTCTGTTTTTAACTTTTTGAGGAATCCCCATGCTGTTTTCCAGAGTGGCTGCACCAGCTTGCATTCCCACCAGCAATGTAAGAGGGTTCCCCTTTCTCCACATCCTTACCAGCATCTGTTGTTTCCTGACTTGTTAATTTTAGCCATTCTGACTGGTGTGAGGTGGTATCTCATTGTGGTTTTGATGTTGAGCATTTTTGCATGTGTCTGTTGTACATTTGTATATCTTTTTTGGAGAAATGTCTGTTCATTTTTCTTGGTAATTTCTAAGATACCTTGTTTAACAAAGTTATATTGGTTCTAAACATTTCATATACCATCTCCCATTCTGTCATAGGTATGCCATTTTTGTTCTTGATGCTGTTGATTGCAAAGAAATTTTTATTTTGATGTAGTCAAGTGCATAAATATTTTTTTCTCATTTGATTGTGTTTTAAGCTTATTTAAGTCCTTCCAGGAGGAAACAACCAAGGAAACACTTGCAATAGAGTTAAAAAGCATAGTAATGTTGCAGTTGGTGTCTTTCTGATCTAAGGAGGTGAGGGAAGGCATGCTGGTAGAAGATAATTTCAGCTGAGACCTAATTAACCAGACTAAGCAAATAAGGGAGAAAAGTCAAAATAGTATGAGAAATAGCTAAATGTGAGAGAGAACCTGGTTTCTTTATGGTGCTCAAATAAATAGTGTTTAGTTGGAGAACAACTGTACTAGAGACAGACAAGGTTTTGAAGGGCTTTCTGCGATGCTGAGGTGTTTGGACTCTAGCCTGAAGATCAAGGACATTGTAGGGTTTTCTGCAGCAGAGTGCCTTGGTTACATTTGCTTTATAGGTCACACTGCTTACAGCAAAGAAAGCATTCAAATGTAGGATTTTTATTTATTTATTTTTTTATTCATTCTGACATTATTTACTAGGATACTCTAATTTATTTACCCACCAGCTACTTACTCATTCACCCATTTACTTATTTAAGTTTATTAGGTTACTAGACTTTATTCTATAATGTTCTTTAAGCCTTCTGGCATTTTTTTTGTTTTTTGTCTCCTTGCCTTTTCCTTCCTTTAATTTTGTTTATATTAGTCATTTTAGTCATTGTGGTTTTTTTTAATCTCATGATTTTCAAGTTATAAAACTTAGTAGTCATTAATTTTCAATTAAAAAAAATATTTGCAGGGGCGCCTGGGTGGCTGTCATTAAGCTTCTGCCTTCAGCTCAGGTCATGATCCTAGGGTCCTGGGATCGAGCCCCGCATCAGCCCTCCCTGCTCTGTGGGAAGCCTCTCCCACTCCCCCTACTTGTGTTCCCTCTGTCACTGTCTCTCTCTGTCAAATAAATAAAATCTTCAAAAAAAATTATTAAAAAAAATTTTGCAGCCCTACCTTTGATTCCTGCTATGAAAATAAACTGAACATAGTTTTACCAAACTTTAGGTTTTGTTGAAATGATCTGGCATTTTAATTCAGACAATTTATATAACCCATTTTGCAAAAGCATTAAGCAACAGAGATCTGTCTGAGGACTTTGAGGTTTGACTAACGTGCATCCTCAGTCTTTTAAGATTGACATAAATACAGAGTAACCATACTTTCCTTAAAAAGAGTTATTTGTTTCTCTTTATTTGCTGTGGTAGTTCTTCAAGTTTTATCTTTGTGCTTCTTCAAAATTTAAAAAACTAATAGAAGCATGCCAAATTATTATATGTTCAGATACTTATTTTAAAACTGTTATAAAATGAAAGTTTTCACCTTTTTTTTTGTTTTTTTACTCTGGAAAAGGTCACCATTAAAGTATATGGAGAATATGAAATGTAAGATTTGACACTTAAAATGTTTTATAGGTATTAATATAACTAGTGAATCTCCAGTTGGACGAAAACTGACCATCCATTCTGAGAAAAACAATGGTGAGTGTGAATATAATCTGAAATGAAGAATGTTCCATATTAAGCTACATTTGATTTTAAATTCAGTTTTTGTGATAACACTTTACTCTGAAATCAAAATTATTTAATTATGAATGAGCCATAGGAGAGCTAATTTTTTTTTTAAAAATTAGAATACATATATTCCTCCATGTTTTAGAAATAGCAGTAGTGTGTGTGTGTGTTGTTACTGTTATTTGAAGCATGTGAGTCGATTTCTGGTGTTGGAAAGCATTTTTCTGAATATTTGTGAATAATTAGGATATCTGTACCCAATACACTTGATCCTTGAACAACATGGGGGGCAAGGGTACCAGCCCCTATGCACTAAAAAAATCCATATATAACTTTTTTACTCCCACAGAATTTAACTGCTAGTAGCCTACTGTTGACTGAAAGCCTTACTAATAACATAGTCAATTAACGGGTATTTTGTACGTCATGTATTATGTAGTGTATTCTTACAATAAAGTAAGTTAGAAGAAACCGTTAAGAAAATCGTCAGGAAGAGAAACTACATTTATATAGTACTGTACTGTATTTATTGAAAAACATGGACATTTCAGTAAACTCATGCAGTTTAAATCCATGTTCTTCGGGGGTCAGCTATGGAGATGGGCTTCTTTTCAGAGCCAGCAGTACAACCAGAAATTAACTCTTACCACTAACACGTTTATGTCAGAGCTTGAAGGGGTGGCAAACTGCTTATAGAAGGGTGGCATGTTTTTAATAGAATGCATAAATGAAATAATTCAATTTGTCTGGAACAGCATGGGGAGATGGTTGATTGGGAAGCACATGGTAAATTGCATGTAATATGCTTGCATTGATTTATCCGTGTTTGTATTTATTTATCTGCTTACTTCCAGCTGCTTGTCAGACATTGCTGTCTCTTCCTGTGGATTTTAATTTAGAAAATGTATTAGGTAAGTATTGTATTTGTTTAAACCTTTAATAACTTAGACAGAAGGTTTTGTTTTGATGGCTTTTTGTAAATGGAAGTAGGTGGCAGTGTCTCTTTCTAAAGAAGTGGGGATATAGTCCTAAACTTTCTTTTTCTTTAACTTGGCCTGATTAGCCTTTTTGTCATAATGAATTTTGCTGTAGACATAAACTATTCATCAGCACATCTTATTGGTTTACTTACACTAATAATGAAGTATTCAAAAAAGAAGGAGTAATTTCATATTTCAAATGTCACATATGCAATTAAACTTTGCCCTCTTTTTTGAACAAAATTCAGATAAATAGTACATGCTGGGTTTTTTGTTTTGTTTTCAAAGATTTTATTTATTTATTTGACAGAGATCCTAAGTAGGCAGAGAGGCAGGCAGTCAGAGAGAGGGGAAGCAGGCCCCCCACCAAGCAGAGAACCCGATGTGGGGCTCAATCCCAGGACCCCGGGACCACGCCTGAGCCAAAGACAGAGACCCCAACCCACTGAACCACCCAGGCGCCCCAACATGCTGTTTTTTTAAAAAATCACGTAACTGAAGAATAATTGCTCTTTAAAATGACTACTTTTGTCTTTACTTCTGCTATTATTAAATATAGGTGACTATTTTAGAGCTGATGAATTTTCAGATCAGTCTCCTGGAAACCTCAGTTCTTCATCCCTCAGAAGAAAGCTGTTTTTAGATGGCAACGGAAGTATTTCTGACTCCTTAACTCCAGCTTCTCCCAGAAGTCCTTGTGGTGCTCAAGCCTCACTGGAGGTTTTTTATTCGATAGATTTATCTCCTGTACGGTGTAGGAGCCCTGTGCAGACACCAAGTTCGGTAAGACGTTGTGCTTGAAGTGTGCTGTGTAGTTGGCTATAGATGGACCTGGACACTCATTTTGTGCTCAGGGACCGAATGGTTGCCTTTAGACTTTATATCTCATGAGGGTTAGCCTAGTTCACATTTTATCATTAGTCAGGAATGTTTTGGTGAGACTCCATTTTTATATTTAGGTGTATACAGGATCAGATTAGTCATGAGTCTCAAGGAATTTCAGTGTAAGTTGTTTTCAGTACAGGTAAGGTTTTCAGTACACCACAACTGGATTGACATTAATTGAGTAATCTAATTTAAAGGTGCTCATAAATAGCTGCTCCTATGAAATAGAATGGTTTGTTTAAAACATGGCATTTATATTTTATTTTAACCAACATACTCTATTTCAAAATGTTTCTAACAGTCTTCTTAATTGTTCTCATTATAAGATGCTTTGCCTTTTGGTGAATGACCAAAGTTTTTAATGACCTACTTTGTAAACGTGTTTTGAAGATGAAAGTAAATAGCATATGGTATAACAAACTGAGAAAGAGAATAGTATAATTTTATTTTTATCACAGGGGCAGTTTTCTTCCAGCCCTATTCAGGACAGTGCAAAAAAATACAGCTTGGGAAGTATAACCAGCCCTTCACCTCTTACTTCACCCACTTTCTCACCAATTGCATTTCAAATAGGAAAGACTCCACTCTCAGGTATGTCTCATAAGAAAATCCCTAATTTCAATTTTTACGTTTACCAACATTTGTTATTAAAGACACTCTTCTTTAACTTGTTCTAACTGTAGAGCTTCTAAATGATTACTAATCTTCAAAAATTTAAAAACTGGTGTTTTTTTGTTTGTTTGTTTGTTTGTTTGTTTTTTACAAAAGGAACAGTTTACCTTCAAAACCTGGATTCTCAACAAAGTTCTACTCTAGTATTAAACTAGAGTAGTTTAATACGGCCATCTGATTAGCAGTATTTATTATCAAGTGTTCTTGTAAAGGGAATCAAAGAAAGATGGCAAATTTAGAGTTAAGTTGATTTCTGTGTGCCTTCTGACCTGTACTTTCAGAATTTGGTAATCAGGTATTCATATTTTGTAAAGATATATTTGTTTGAGTCAGACTTTTAAGGTAAATATAGTGTGTGGAAATTTACGTGTTTCTCTTTGCAATGTGTTAGTTTCTCAGAAAAAAAAATTGTAACTCCTTTTGAAAAAGTTAAAAGAGTTATTCATAATAAAATTGGAAACCTGAAAACTACTTTTGTTAGTGTATGTATATATATATTTTTTTGCATAAATACATGTGTACTTTTATGAGGAGATAGACACACACCCCATAGTTCTATGGTTTGTTTTTTATTTTGTTTTGTTTTTGTTTTGTTTTTAATTTATTTATTTGACAGAGATCACAAGTAGGCAGAGAGGCAGGCAGAGAGAGAGATGGGGGAAGCAGGCTTCCCGTCAAGCGTAGAGCCCGATGCGGGGCCCGATCCCAGAACCCCAGGATCATGACCCGAGCGGAAGGCAGAGTCTTTAACCCCGTGAACCACCCAGGTGCCCCAAGTGGTCTGTTTTTTTCACAAAGAATTGTACTGTGAACATTTTCATAGGTCTTTCAGATCATTTATTATTGTATGAAACGGTGATTTTTAATCATTGATCATGGATATATCATTTGTTTTCAACCACTGATGAACCTTACTTCTAATTTTTTATTAAAATAATTATTTTTGTTTATACACTGTATTTAAATTCTCAGTAGATTTGGTCAAAGGAGGTGAACGTTTTTAAGGATCTTGATGAATTTTGTCAAATTTTCTTCATAAAAGGTTGCATCAATTGAAATTTTTATCAATAGTATGTAAGAAAGCCAGTTTCTCCCATTTAGAAGTACTGGTATTACCATTCTTTGTGATGTTTCTTAATTTGTTGTATTACAAAAGAGTTTCTTACTGCTTTAATTTTTGTGTCTTTTTTTTTTTAATTTTTTTATTTTTTATAAACATATATTTTTATCCCCAGGGGTATAGGTCTGTGAATCACCAGGTTTACACACTTCACAGCACTCACCAAATCACATGCCCTCCCCAATGTCCATAATCCCAACCCCTTCTCCCAAACCCCCTCCCCCCGGCAACCCTCAGTTTGTTTTGTGAGATTAAGAGTCACATGGTTTGTCTCCCTCCCAATCCCATCTTGTTTCATTTATTCTTCTTCTACCCACTTAAGCCTCCATGTTGCATCACCACTTCCTCATATCAGGGAGATCATATGATAGTTGTCTTTCTCTGCTTGACTTATTTCGCTAAGCATGATACGCTCTAGTTCCATCCATGTTGTTGCAAATGGCAAGATTTCATTTCTTTTGATGGCTGCATAGTATTCCATTGTGTATATATACCACATCTTCTTGTGTCTTTGATTATGATGCTTTTGAACTCTTTCCAAATACTTTCCTTTATTTGAGGGTAGGGATTCTTAGTTCATACTTCACAGTTCATTTGTTTTGTTAAGCAAATGCTTTCTTATTGCTTTAACTTCTGTATTTTTTTATTGTTTGTGTGGCTGACCATTTCATGTTTATTTGCCATTGGGAGGATTGTTTCTGGGCCCTTGCCGTTTTTTTTAAACTTCTGTTTTTGTTAAGCCAGTGAAGTTATAAGAAGCATTATATTTTAAAGCACCTTTACCATTTTGATTATCATTGTTAAGCTCTTTCTTGTTGCAAATATTATTTTACAATTTTTGCATGCCTTTTAACATTGCTTATACTGTTTTTGCAAGGTATTTACCTGCTTCATTTACCAGGTATAGCTATTAACTTGTAGCTCTCTGCTGATTTGTCCAGTATCTTCTTTGTATATGAGCACTATTACTATAGGAGCAATGTGTTTATGAGGAAATAATTCTCAGAGAATAAATTATTTTTTTTAATTAAATGGAAGTGCCAGAGGAATTCTTTTTGAAGAGTCTTATCCTACTTATTGAGACACAATCATTTGTGCTATTCTTTTTTAACCCCAAAACTTCACTTCAGTAAACAGTACACTCTTCTAGAAATCCAGTTTTTCAGGCATTAAAACCTTAGTAATGTCTTTTCCATTTGCATGTTCTTATGATGGAATTTTTCCCTTTCAATCTTTTAGAACAAAGAAAGTTTACTTTTCATTCCCCTGATAATTCGTCTGGAACAACACATTCTAATGGAATTACCAATCCATGCATCAGAAGTCCTTATATAGATGGCTGCTCACCAATTAAGAATTGGTCTCCCATGAGACTCGAGATGTGCACAGGTGGTACACAGTGTCGGACGTCCCTGATTCAGATACCTTTTGCTCTTGAAGCTCACGGGGAAGACGAAGAAGATCAGCTGAATCTTCCTTGCGCAGATGCCTCGTCACCAGCCATGGACATGGGTGGAGTACCCCTGCGGCAGGTGAAGAGTGACACTGCTGCCCATGGCGCACATTTGGTAGTGACCGCCATGTCTATTACACAGAATCAGTCCAGCACTTCTGAGAAAGAATTAGCACTGTTGCAGGATATTGAAAGTGAGAAAGAGAACAACACTGTGGATATGGTTGATCCCATAGAAATAGCAGATGAGAACACTTGGATTAAGGAGCCAGTTGATAATGGGAGTATGCCCATCACTGATTTTGTGAATGGGATTGCCTTCAGTATTGAAAACTCTCATATATGCATGTCACCTCTTGCGGAGAGCAGTGTCATTCCTTGTGAAAACAGTAACATTCAGGTAAGAAATTTTAATACTCTGGAGTCCTTTACTTTCTCCCTTATTCTTTCTTTTTCTGAGGTTATACTAAGAAAATGGGTTAAATGTAAGGACTAGAGTATTATACAACTTTTTAGAAGTATCAATACACAATGATACTAAGAGGGTTAGTTTCTTTTAATTGGGACTGGTGGTGTATATTTAATAATCACATTCACTGGTATTTTTGTTGTTGTTCTTAAATATTTTATTTATTTGACAGAGAGATCATAAGTAGGCAGAGAGGCAGGCAGGTGGGGGGGAAAGCAGACTCCCTGCTGAGCAGAGTGTACAATGCGGGGCTCGATCCCAGGACCCTGAGATCATGACCTGAACTGAAGGCAGAGGCTTAACCCACTGAGCCACCCAGGAGTCCCACATTCACTGTACTTTACATGTGTTAATTTATTGAATCTTCACAACGCTCTTGTGAAATAAGTGGACAGTTATCCCCATTTTACAGATGAGGAAACTGAGGGTCAGAGAGGTTAAGTAAATTACCTTCATTGGTAGCAAGTAGTGGTGCCAAGATTTGAATCCTGCAGTATGTATGGCTTTAGAGCTCAAGTTCCTGAATCTGAGTTTGTACTGACTCATGGTAATAGCTGACATGAACGTGGTGTTCAGTGTGTCAGGTGCTTTTCCGACCACATTATATGTAGTCAGTCATTTAATTTTCCCATCATAATTCTCCCACCTTTTCAGAATGCTAAAATTTGAAACTCACAGGAGGATTCTAAATGACCCAAAATTAAATATAATCATCTGCTCATGTTTTTATGTCTATATTGTCTCTCCTGACTTCCAAGATCGTTGCTCAGAAAAATACACTAGAATTGCTTTTATATCTGGTAGCTTCTAAATTTGGTTCCTAAGTGAAAGAGCACTTACATCAAACTTAGCCTTCAAGGTATTAACTTTTCCTCACTACCTTTTTTTTTTTTTTCCAGAACATTTATAAAAGAATCAAAATGCTTTCATTGAAATACACTTTAATCATCTAACTCAACTACCCATCAGAAGCCTATATCACTACTAAATTGTCATCCTCTCTATGCTTGAGTGCCTGCAGGGGAATATAATCCATTTTGGGGCTTCTCTTATCATTACAGGCCTCTGCCTTATATTGAGCTAAAATATGCTGTCTGGGATATCTACCAGTCAGTTTCAGTTTGACGCTTTGGGCCATATCGTAATAATATTTACCATTGGTAGAGCATTTGATAGTTTAGAAACTTCAGACATTCTTATTTTCCTACCACAAAGGCTACTTCTAACCACTTGAAGATAGCCATATTTTCTCAGGGCCTTTTGACTTGCTTTATTGTGGGCTGGTTAGCTTCCAGCTGCGGTATAAGCTGTCATCCCAGAATGTCCCTTCACAATGGGAATTCTCTTCACCTTTCCTATGTTCTGTCTTCTGTTTTCTGCATTCCATTCTTCTCTTTCCTGGTTTACCTCTTACTTTACTGGAACACATTTTCTGGAAGCTGTGTGAAAAGGAGTACATATTTTAGATACTGCATGTCTGATCATGTATTCTTCATTCTCTCACATGAGAGTTTGGAAATAATTGTCCTTCAGACTTTGAAGGCATTGTTTCATTGATTCTATTTCATTATTGCTGGTGAGGGATCTGAAACCATTTTAATACTTAATCTTTTGTATCTGGTCTCTTTTTACCCACCCCTGGACATGTATAAAATCTTCTCTTTGTCTACAGTGTTCAGAAATTTCAGCGATTCTTCGGCGTGGGTATCTTTTTGTCCACAGTACTGGGCTTTTAGCAGAGCCTAACGATCTGTAAACTCATGCCCTTCACCTCTTCAATCTTTTTTTTTTTTTTTTTAATAATATCTTAGATTTCTCCTCTCTCACTTTCACTTTTCTTTCTGGAATTTCCTTGTACTTGTCCAATTTTTAAAAATCCTTCCGCTATATTTTTTATCTCATTTTTGTTTGTGCATCATTAACTTCTAAGGCCTTTTGTGGGTGGAGGGGGTTGTTTTGTTTTTGCTTTTGGTATTAATTTAAAAATCTGTAGCATGGCTGGCAAAGCATCTAATAGTCTGACCTTTACCTTACTCGTCAGCTTCATTTTGTTTCCTTTTATTCTCTTCGTTCAGTCACATTAGCTTTCCAGAGTTTTAAACAAAGAGCCTTTCCCCTCCACAGCTTAGAATTCCTGTCTCTCCCACTTTACCTAGTTAACTCCTATTAGTTTTTTAGTTCACAGCTTAATAATCACTTCCTCAAAGGAGCCCTCCGTGATCACACTAGCCAAGCTAGATCCCATTATCTGCTTTCATAATTCCATGTACACTTTGCCTTCTTTCCATTCAGACCATTTATCGAGCAGTCATATATGTTTTTGTTTATCCCAGAACTTATGTGTAATAGCTATTTGTTAAATGTTTGGAATGAAAACAGAATAAATGTATAGGTAAGTTCAACCAGAAGGACTGTATAAAGTGAGAACACAAGCCATTTGATGTTTGGAACCCTGAGGAGACGTCAGGGGTTTGTTAAAGGAAGCAGAGCCCCCAAAGGAAACTGAGAGGGACCAGCCAGAGAGAGGGACATGAGGAAAAGCATAGTGTTAATATAACATCTTAACCAAAGAATGGTTATTGCTGTGAAAGTAAGAGCAAGGGATATGGGGCTTAAAAAGTGGCTGTTGAGTTAATAACGGAAGTAATTTGGTGAGTGAACGACGCCAGGGTAGAGTGATGAAAAGTGAGTGGAAGGAGGGTAAAGGAGGTGAAGTAGTGAAGAATTATGTGTAGAAAACTGAAGAAACTGTGTTGTGAGGGGAAGGGGTATCATAGTCAGAAAAGAACGTTCAAATCCAAGATCTTTTTGTAGTTTTTTAACTTTGTTTTTACTTTAGATGGGAGAAACTAGCATATTTAAGTTGAGAGGGAGAAGAGTAAAAAGAACAAAGAAAACTAGAAATTGGGCAGGATAATTAATAATAATAGGTATCAACTATGTATCCTTTTCATGTACCAGAGATCAGGGCAAGTATTTTAGTTAGAATCTTTTTTTTTTTAATTAACATATAATGTGTTATTAGCCTCAGGGGTACAGGTCTGTGAATCGTCAGGCTTACACACTTCACAGCACCCATCATAGCACATAGCCTCCCCAGTGTCCATAACCCCACCACCCTCTCCCTACCCTCCTACCCCCAGCAACCCTCAGGTTTGTTTTGTGAGATTAAGAGTCTTTTATGGTTTTACAGTTAGAATCTAATCCTCATGATGCCTTACAGCAGATGGAATAAATATAATATATAAAATAGTAATGAATTTTATACATAGGGAACTGAGGTCTGTGAGATGGGATAGAATCTAGAGCTCTGGTAAGAGGTAAGAGGATTAACACAAGTAACCCTTCCACTTTTAAAGGGGACCAAGAGGTGACGGATGGACACGGGTATATATATTCGTAGCTGGGGTCTAGCGTGGTTTAGGGAGCTTGGGCTTGGGAAAGTGAAGTGGCAGATTTCCATTTATTTCCTAGCTCAGTTAGTTTTATCAATTTCGGGAATTGAGAGCTTCTTTGAGTTTTATTGTAATCCTCACTTTTATCTAACGGTTGTGAAAGTAACAGGAAAGCAAGTTCATAGTGGCTCGTTCACAGATTACAAAGGACACTACAAGATGTATTTTATCAAAAGGAATAGTTTAATACAGTGACAACCTTGAAGAACAACCAGTTCTGTATAGAATTACCTTTTATAGTTCTATATTTTAAATTTCATTATAATCAACATTAAATAGTATTATTAAATATGACCAATATTAAATAGTACATTGTATTGTTTACTTGCAAATGGTAGTATTCACTTAAATATTCACTTAAATATTTTATATATTTTTATATATATAACTCTACTTATTTTATATATATAACTGTTAACTGGTATTTTATGTGAGTATATAATTCAGAAATACATTTTATATAAATATTTTTAATTTTACTTAGACATAAGAGTTCCTCTAATTTTGTGGCTGAGTTAGTTTGCAGTGTTATCCTTAGTGTTTTTTCCTCTTCCCTGGCAGATGGATAGTGGCTATAACACACAGAATTGTGGGAGCAATATTATGGATACGGTTGGAGCAGATAGTGATGCACAAAGCTTGGAAGTTGAGAGTAAATCTCAAGTTTTTAATAAGGTATGGAAAAGACAGAGAAAGCTTGATATGGTTGTGTAAGTATTTATTATATATTACTTTTTTCAGGGGCACCAGTTGGTGGAGCATGTGACTTGATCTCAGAGTTGTGAGTTAGAGCTCCACCTTGGGTGTAAAGATTACTTAAAAATAAAATCTTTAAAATAAAAAATTTTTTCAGTGTATTTTCCACCCATTTTGCTTAAAACTTTGTTAATCATCATCTGTTTATGCCTCATCCTAGTTTGGTTCATTTAACAGAGTATGGTGGTTTTTTTTTTTTTTTTTTTTTTTAAGATTTTATTTATTTGTTTGACAGAGATCACAAGTAGGCAGAGAGGCAGGCAGAGGGAGAGAGAGGGAAGCAGGCTCCCCACCGAGCAGAGAGCCCGACACAGGGCCCAATCCCATGACCCCCAGACCATGACCCGAGCCGAAGGCAGAGGCTTAACCCACTCAGCCACCCAGGTGCCCCAGTATGGTGGTTTTTAAATCAAAACAGTTCATTTTCCAAAATAACTCTTTGGCTATGGGAGAGGTTAAGAGGTTGGAGAGGGAGAGCTAGTCCTACTTTGGAGCAGGCACCTGAATTCCTTTTCTTAAAACTAAAGAGGAATGGGAATAAGGGGTGCCAAGACAGTTTTTTTGGCCTCTAACATTATTTCAAAGTTAAACATAAAGAATTTCGATCATTAAGAAAATGATACAACTGAGAGACCACACATCAAAATAAGAACTCTCAAAAGTAAGGGCTCTTTTCTTTAAAATCCAAAAGCCTTTCAAGACTATAAATAACATACCTTACCTACTAAGTATTTGTACAGAGGTATGCTTTTGATTAGGACATTTACTGTACCTTCTTGATAGGATGGTTGTAACTATATTTGCATATTTGAGGAAAAGCCATCATAATTATAGGCACTGATCAGGAGAATCTTTCATTTTTATGTCAACTTGTTCATAAACACAATAAACACCAGCAACTGTGCAACTGAACATAATTCTCTCCCAATGGATATTAAGATATAATATGGAGGCTACCTTAATTTCCTTTTCCTCCATTTTCTTGAGGTGTTTGGTTGTAGTTGTTCATTTAGAAGCAAGCAGGTAGGGTACAGGAAAAGGACTTTTTGATGCAGAACACTGATTTATAGAAATCCCTATCTTCACTGTGCTTTTAGAATTCATAAGGAAATCTGCATTTAGGTTTTAAAACATGGTAGTTGTGCCCTGCACCCTTGAATGGTCCTATTCATGCAGCAAATAAGGTATTTTCTGCTTTTTCCCCACCCCACAGGAAGACCGTGGAACACAGAGGTGTTGAATGAACACAGAAACTTCCCATCAAGGCAGCAGTCCATAGAATACCTCTCAAAGCCGAGGTCCATCACTCAGTGGCTCCTCACATAATTTTTATGCAGAGGATCAATAATGGGATCGTGACTGGGAAAAAGGTGCTTCAACTAACATGCTTAGCTTTTTTTCTTTCCCCCCTTAATGTGAAAAATCAAGGGCTTAGTGACATGGGAACAGAAAAGCTCCTGGAACTTTCAACTCATCGAAGTACAACTGTATTTTTTTTAATAAATATTTTTGTACTTACCTTGATTGATGTGTTTAACAGTAAAAAAAAAATTTGAGAACAAGGACTTTGCTCCTATCCCACAGGGTTAGTGAACTGCCTAATAGTAAACCTTACCAACAGGACAGAATTTAGCAGTAGTTTTAAGAACATGTAGAATTGTGAGGGTACGGTTTTATTTTACATAAAAATATGTGACTATACAGATGAATTTACATTTATAATCTTTGTGAAAGAAATAAATCTTAGATATAAAATGAACTTGAAGAGTACGAAGGAGATTAAGCATTTTCCCAGAATTTTTTAATTCTTGATTCGTTCATTTGTGTACAAATTCTGTTCTAGTTACTACTTCATTTTTTTTTAAAGAGTTTTATTTATTTATTTGGCAGAGAGAGGGAGAGAGATCACAAGTAGGCAGAACAGCAGGCGGAGAGAGAGAGGGGAAGCAGGCTCCCTGCTGAGCAGAGAGCCTGATGCGGGGACCTCAGGGTCTCAGGACCCTGAGAGCAAGACCCAAGCCAAAGGCAGTGGCTTAACCCACTGAACAACCCAGGCACCCCCCAACAGGGCTTTTTGAATGTAATATTCCATGTGCTGCTTAGCATAAAAACTGGCATTAGAAGCCTTTTAAATTACTGAAGACAAGGCTTTGGATGAAAATAATGATTCTGGTCATCTTGACCTATCCAATAAGAACTAATGCCTGAATTAGGCTTTCCTCCTAAATGAAACCAAGAAAACAAACATGGGAAGACCAAAGATTAGCCATTGCCTTGTTTAACCAAGAAGCCTCCCTTTCCTTCTGTTGCAAGTAAACTATGGGCTGTCAGCAAAGGATTTTTAAATGGTGGAGAGGTGGAAGTCAAATGGGTTTTGTGACACATTCAAGTTAGGAAATGTAAATTTTTGTGGGAACATAGCTGCGCTTGCTTACATCCTGTCTGCGGCTGCTTTCACGCTGTTCAAGGAGAGTTGAGTGCGACGGTTGTAACCGAGAATGCATGGCTCGCGGAGTCTAACATGGCTGTCCTTCACAGAAAAGGTGTGCGGACACTCTTGCACGTGAGCCCGCTACTTGGTACCGAGACCAAAGCCATCTTCGTTCAACTGAAACAAGTTCTGGCTCAACATGGGGGAAACTGGAACAGTCACTCAGCAATCGCTGGGGGCCTAAATGACTGTACACCGGGTCATTATTCCCATTTAGTAGACCTGATGATTCACTTGCTGGTCCTTCTCACTGGACTGCAAGCTCCTTCAAGGCAGAGACAGTTCACTTGACTCTGCGGAGCCTGGTACGTTTTAAGTACTTTAGAAATTGAATAAGCAAAGTAAAGAGTTTTAAGATAACTATCTCAAAACATTCTTAAAAAAACAAAATAATTACTAATCTTTGTGATGAACAAGGCACACCAAGTTGTAATATTTACTTAAGACTGTTCCCTTTAATATGTTCTTACACAATCCCCCCTTTTCCTATAGAACCTGATACATACACAGTTTAAAAGCCATTCATGACCTGTGTTTTATAAGTAACATGATGCAGATGTTCAAAGTGCCATCTCTATTTGCTCTTTGAGCCCTAATGCCTTATTTTGGGTGAGATGTGAGCTAACGGTCAAGGATGATGATCACCATACTTATTATCTGGTATTAAAAAAAAAAAACTTATTCTAGGCAGCTCCAAATATCCTTCT
The DNA here is from genome assembly GCF_022355385.1 of Mustela nigripes. Classification (NCBI taxonomy): domain Eukaryota; kingdom Metazoa; phylum Chordata; class Mammalia; order Carnivora; family Mustelidae; genus Mustela; species Mustela nigripes. Next base: position 50,744,155 of record NC_081571.1, read on the forward strand.
TGCCTTCCTACAACATTCATCCCAAACACAGCTGTTCAGGACCACTAATAAAAATGCAGGAAGCTTTTAACAGTAAGGGAACACTTCATATAAATTAGGTACATTAAAGATGGCAAAGGACTGAATTCCTTGACAAATCTTGATGTCATTGTCTTGAAATCTAAAAACTACTATATCAAACATGGACATCTTTCAAGACTTAGAAAGAACAGATTGTTCCTGACTTCTGAAAATGTTCTATTTTCCTCCATAGGAAAATGATAGGGTTTTTTTTTTCTATCAATATTAATCAAATTACTTATATAAAATTAATCTGTTCTTTAGTGAGCAGACGAATGCTCCATTTAAATGATCTTTACAGATCCCTGAGGTTGCTATCTTGTCACTATTTAAGTGATGGATATTCAATTGAATTTTTATGCATAAATAGTTCAGTTCAATCTAGAAATGAAGTAGCAAGCATGATGGGCCAGACACAGTCAACAAACAGTTCAATAAAAATGCAAATTTTTAAAACCATTATAATGTATTTAAAAGTAACAAACTGTATCACACACTTCCGAGGTTTAAAAGTGTTCTCTCAAGGTCTTTTTTTTTTTTTTTTTTTTTAAGAAAACCAGTCTTTGAAGTTTTTTTGTTGAGGGTAGCTATTTCTCACGTTTCTTCTTCTTTCTCTCTGGTTCATCAATGTCCATGTTTGGAGTATCAGCCGAAATGCTTATTCCTGGTATCTAAAGTAATGCAAAGAGAAAAAATAAGGTGAGAAAAAGCATAAAATAAGGAATAAATCTCATTCTCATCATCTCCTTCCCCACTGACACTTCAAGTTTAAAAGGATGTCTGAGAGAGGGCGAAAGGAGGTCAGCAGAGGTCTTCCACACCAGGTATACATATGTCACACACAAATAGTGGCTCAAAAACGTGAATGACAGACACCCTCTCAACGGGGGGAGAAAACATGTCATGTGGAGAGTGGCTTAAAGAGAAGAGATCCAGTCTATCCTGGCTGAGCCACTACGGCAGGCAGTATCAGAGAGGCCTCTGGTGATACTGAGCAAAGTTAAGAAGTAGTATCTCAGAGTGATACATACTTTATCCTCATCTTTAAAAGTGCAGATTTTAAAACTCATACAAATGAAAAGGGACCAGGCAGGCGATCTCAGACAGCTCTCTGCCTTTGGCACTGAGGACATTTTGGATCCCACAGCGTAAGGAAATCAGTGAGAAAATAGAATTTGCTACGTTAAGTATCTGGCTCCCACACTGCTTGTAAGATTTCTCTATTGAACAGAAATAACTTAAAATTGTATCGTTCTCTTTCACACAATATGTACCTTTTATACCATCACAACATAGACACTGAAGTTCGGTCTTACCTGCGGTTCTACTAGGGACATTCGGATTTTCTGATGCTGAAGATTGGATGAGTCTAGCATGATTTTCACTTTAACTTTATCAAATATATGGAACACTGTATCCTCTATTTTAAGGGAAGGTATCTAAACAAAACACATTTTATAATTTTAAATTGCTATCTAATACTTAACGTTTGTTTTAGTTTTTTACTATTCCCATTAATTTAAAAGTCTACATTTAAAAAATTATTTCCATATTTAATACACATCTAAGTGTGTATTAATATAACAATGCAATATAACAATATAACAGCTTCACATACATATGACCTATTTATGGGTATACTTCCCCCTTTCAGTAAGATGGTCTGATATATGTGTTAATTAATCTCAGGATTCTCACCCCATTAATTAGCAAATTGTTGGTCTACCAGAGGAGAAGGTACTGTGGGCAAAGTTTGCTGTTTTGTAGTTCTATTAAAGTTAGGGAAGTAGACAGTTTATCAGAAAAGAGACACTGGAAATAACTCTAAAAAATTCTGAGCTAAAAGCAGCCATGTATTCCTTTACTTTAATGCATCTGTCCAACTGTGCAAAGCATAATTTAAGTTTTCCTTAGGGGGGAAACTACATGGTGTAAAACAAATCAAGGACAACATCTGTATGTGGGAAGATATACTGAAATGAGAAATTACAAATAGAATAAGCTTATTAAATATATCTGCACATCTGCAGGATACAAAAATAATTTTATCCTTTCTAGGTACCATTGAAGAAAACCCCCTCCAAAAAACCCCAAAATCAAAACATTAGAAATACTATACCTCATCATCATAAATAAGCCTTGGCTTTGGTTTGTCCTTTTCTTCAAAAAAGACGGTACCTTCTAAACCATACTTTGGAATTAACACCACAATAGCATTCTTTCTTACAAACAGAATATAGGCTTCTTCACTTACTATTCCTTTGCTTTTGAAAAACAACTGTAAAATAACATACAGCCTTATTAAGGATTATCTTAAAATATTTTTGAAATTAACAAAAAGTATTCTGAAATTAAATTGAAAGTGAACAAAACTTCATCTCCCCTAATATTACTGACAGAAGGCAAATACCTGGGTATGAAAAGCCACTGATGCACGCTGGGCATACTGAGCCATTTTGTGCCGGAAATTGAGATTCTTACATAAATCTGCAAGTTTGTGTTTGTCTGTCAACTCTGGATAAGTACAGTCAGCCCCAATAGCCACAGCCAACAATCGATGGACGATGATGTCTGCATATCTAGAAACATGAAGGAGAAATAACAATCATGGTATGTTAACATTAAAATATCTTTTTACAATCCAAAATTAACTATTTTCTATCCCCTATAATTTTACAAGGAAAAAATACCTTCTGATGGGTGAAGTAAAATGTGTGTATATCGGCGATGCTAAGCCATAGTGATGAAAATCGTTATCCATTCCAGAGCAGAAGTACACAGCCTGCATCATACAGCGAGTGGCTAAGATCCTTAAGAGAGTGTTGAGATACGGAAAAGTCGGAGAATCCGCCCGGTCCAAAGAGTCAGCCAAAGACTTGGCTGTATCAGTTTTAATTTCCAAATTCTGAGAGTAAAGAAGAGGGGAAGTGCACCCTATTAAACGTTTTAAAATCAGTACCATCATGTCTTCAAAATACAAGTCAAACAGAACATTTATGATGTTTTTGACCAGATAATAAGTATTTATATCTTTTGTCCTTAATCTAGGAGAACCAAAAAGAGCTTATAAAAAGTCATGATTGTTTTATGCAACATCAAAGCTTAAAATTTTATGAATACATTTAAAGGTACTGAAGTATCAACATTCTGAAGAAGTTTCAAAGGGGAAAGGGACTGCGGTAGCAATAGCACCGATTCTCAGGGGGCGCCTGGGTGGCTCAGTGGGTTAAGCCTCTGCCTTCAGCCCAGGTCATGACCTTAGGGTCCTGGGATCAAGCTCGGCATTGGGCTCTCTGCTCAGCGGGGAGCCTGCTTCCTCCTCTCTCTCTGCCTGCCTCTCTGCCTACTTGTGATCTCTGTCAAACAAATAAATCTTTAAAAAAAAAAGCACTATTCTCAAAGCCCAATTTGTGCTTGCCTATTCTTTGGTGGGGTAGGAAAAAAAAACAAATCAAAGCAGATCTGGATTCTTTCTAGTATGCCTGGATTTCTTCTGTAGGTATTCTTTCCCTTCCATTCAAGGTAGAAGTAAAGGCCAGAGGCAAATTAACACTGTACTAGTCACTACAGTTCAATATGCTGACACGTCAAACTAACTGCGGTCTTCTGTTTTGGGAGAGGAGGCAAAAATACTTAGATCCTCCTTCCTTTATCCAGGTCTTAGAAAGAAATAAGATAGTAGGAAAAAATTGCCCAATTTACAGTGTAAGCTTAGAGAAGAAGTTGATTCTGTTCTGATGGATAGGGATAGTAGGCCCACCATAAAGATCTGAAAAATCAAAACCGACATCATTCTGTTAGAAAAATACCTTGAGATCCAACACTACTTCCAGCTGTCTTCTGGACAGGAGAGATGGGAACCGAACAAGTGATCCAAAGAAACCAATGTAAGCCATAGTCACAAGGGTAAAGGTAATTATGCCTAAATGAAGTCGAGGATATGAACCCCCTTCCTATGTTTTTCCTTTTCCTCTGTGTATGCAGTAAATGGATTTCTCTCTTAGGGACATGATACAAAGGGGGCCTAACTGAGTTGAAGATAAGAGGGAAAACAATTATTTCTAAGTCTCTGAAGTTAGGCATCTCAGAGGAGGCATGAAATAATATAGGCATAAAGAACACGTATAAAGGCAAAGAGATATGGAAGAGCTTCATATGTTCGGGATATTGCAAATAACTTAGTCTGGAACTTCTGGCTATAGCAAACAGTGCTCTTTAAAGACATTAAAGGATTTTATTCAGCAAATGATTTCAATGTGAGAAAAGATGACTGTATCCAAGTTAGATGGTTTTTTTCCTTAATCAAAAGTACTACTAGACTATTTTTGCATCAAAAAATAATGCAACTTTCATGCAGATGCGAATACAGATTATTTAGTACAATGGACAGATCACAACTCAAATACTGATGATTTTGCAAACTATGTGACCTCACCTTGGATTTAGCTGCCTTAACAAGAATTTCATAATTTGATGGAGGAGGAGCTGGGTGTTTTCGAAGCAAGGCATGTTCTGAAAATTCTTCATGAATTTTTTTTGCAACAGAGATATTGGCCAGTAACATAAATTCTTCCACCATGGAATTTGTTTCCCTGCCAATGGAGAAATCATTAAACAATGAAAAAAGAATCTGAGGCTTTTATATATCACATTTATTCCCAGGCTACCTTTTCCACCACTGAGACAATAGAAGTATTTCCTACGTAAATATCTGTATGCCTGTGTGCACATGCGTATTTTTTATAACCTAACTCTTTCATTTCTCAGGTGCTACGCTGACAGTCTCTTACTCTGCATCTACTGCATGAGTAAATCTCATGCAAGAGACTTTTAAACTGCATTTAAATAACAGAAGCTTTACTCTTATATAAAATCTATACCATAAGCATTTTCTTCACCTTCTTTTACTAAGTCTAAAGAGATTTTTATTTAACTACAAATCCATAAAAATAAAGTTTACTAATATGAATTAAAGGCTATTTAGGTCATATAAATTTGGGCTAAAAATTAAAATTTTCACCAATAAATCACCAAGATGAAGAAATTAGATTTGTAATAGCTCTTCTGGGTACTTATTATTGACTGGCATTGCACTATGTTGTTAAATATTGATCTATCTGTATCCATATAGGGAGAGAGATAGGTTAGTCTTGTTTTGCAGATGAGAAAACTAACGATCTGTAATATTCTCTTGCTAAAAGTCGAAGTTAGTAGTATCAAGATCCAAACTCATATAACTAAATTCAAACTCTTAACCAATTTGATATTGCTCTTCATTCTCTATAGTCTGTGTCTATTTAAAACTTAGGTTAGTAAATGATCTGTATTCTGTGTACGATGTACTATTTTCTTACCCCCAAGTCACTGAATTGGTATCATATTAATCTTTTATTCATGTTTCCATTTTTAACATCTTATAAACTTCTTGACTAGATTCTTAAAGCATATTAATTTTTTAAATATTAGGAAGATCCCCAGTCATACCTTTAAGACAAGAGACAACGTCTTAGAAATATGTTGTCTTCTTGGTAAGAAGGGGTAATGTTTTACTTTGGCAGAGTTAGATTTGACATTTTCCTCAAAAAACCTCTTCATATTAGGCTCATTGTTCACATTAGCATTAGTTTTAGTTGTACAAAGTTTTCCCAAAAGTATTTTTAAAATTTTATCTCTAATAGTATAAAGCACACACTTCCTAACAAAGAAATGAGTATATTTTCATTTTTAATCTTTGGTCATCTACTAGAAAAGTATAAATGCACATTCATTTCAGAATTACCTTATAGAAGGCATAGAAAAGAGGCCCGATTTAACCAAAAATAATCTTGCTTTCTAAATCTCAACCAAATCAATTACAATGGTACCAAAAATAACATCTGAGCACTCTTCATAAAACCCAGTGAGGTAGGTACCATAATCAGCCCTGCTTCATCAACAAACAAAGGCATAAAAAGGTCAGATCACTTGTCTGGAGTTACTGGAAAGGGGATCCAAACCAAGGCAGTCTGGCTTTAAAGCACAAGGTCTAGTACATATTTGTACACCACGCTCTTCTTAATTAAATACTTAAGAAATTAACTAGGGCAATCTCTTACTTACCACAACTATTACTAGTCACATTCCCACACACCACATATCAAAACCAATTTGAATTGGAAATTCTTCTATTATAATACTTACCTTAGTTTTATATAAGAAAAAAAAAAGCAAAGTCACATTTACTTCTATCTATCTGAAGTCAAAAAGATCTAGAGAAATCATTATCCTACTAGAAATAGGTATTTGGGGTACAAATAAGTTTTGTTTATTAATACAGATACTAGATATTACATTTAAAATAAAAATCCTATCTATTGCCCAGGAAAAATTTACATACCTAAGTTCCTTGGTCTGCAGATCTATAGGATCATGAGTTTCACTGTCCATGTGGAATCGAACTTCCGGAGAAGAAAGAGTCAAAGCCCTAAATAAAAATTACAGATGTAAATTTAGTAAAGTGAGCCAATAACATAAAATTCTAGAAGTGATGCTTTTAAATTAGAAAATGATCACAGCAAGTGAATAATAGTTTTTCTTCTGAAGGCTTTAAGACCATCTGCTAAGCTTTATGCTCTATTTTCATTGACAGCTTCGCCTCTTACGGATCTAAAATGCATTTAAAAAGAGAGGACAACAGAGGCACCTGGGTGTCTCAGCTGGTTAAGCCTCTGTCTTGGGCTCAAGTCACAATCTCTGGCTCCTGAAATTGAGACCTACAGCAAGTTCTCTGTTCAGTGCGGGGAGGCTGCTTGTCCCTCTCCTTCTGCCTCTCCCCTCCACTCGTGCTCTCTCTCACAAATAAATTTTAAAATCTTTAAAAAGGAGAGAGAGAGGACAACAGTAACACAACAAAATATGAGTCCTTGTGCTTCTGCAAATCTGCACCCAAACTGAGTCTTCACTAAGCTACATGGGTTTATAATTACTTTTATTTTATTTTTTTTTAAGATTTTGTTCATTCGACAGACAGAGATCATAAGTAGGCAGAGAACCAGGCAGAGAGAGGAGGAAGCAGCCTCCCTGCTGAGCAGAGAGCCCGATGTGGGGCTCAATCCCAGGACTCTGGGATCATGACCTGAGCCACTGAACCACCCAGGTACCCCATGTAATTACTTTTATAAATAAAGAAGGTAACTGGCAGTATTTTATTTATTACAGAAAACAATGTATTGGGGTGAGGGATGATGAAAAGGCAAAAGGGAAGCTGCCACACATAGATTAAGTACCATCAGAAGATCCACAGTTCAAAAGTATGCCCACATTCGCTGAGCCAATGTAGAGACTGATAAACTCCTACCCTGATATGTACACACACTGACGGCTGCTGATATGGAGGGCTGCGTACCAGCTAACACACTAGACCAAGGCTTTTATGGAACGGTTCACTTCATGAGGTGGAAAGTTCCCCTGTGATAAGTAAATTCCAACAAGGCGAGTCTTATGTTTCCTCACACCCTTTTTTTTTTTTTTTAAAGATTTTATCCATTTATTTGACAGATGGAGATCACAAGTAGGCAGAGAAGCAGGCAGAGAGAGAGGAGGAAGCAGGCTCCCCGCTGAGCAGAGAGCCCAATGTGGGGCCCGATCCTAGGACCCTGGGATCATGTCCTGAGCCGAAGGCAGAGGTTTTAACCCATTGAGCCACCCAGGCACTCTGTTTCCTCACACCTTGGTGCTATTTTCATCAGTTTAGCTTCAAACCAACTTAAAGAATTTCAGTGAAGTTGGGTAACCCTAAACAATCATGGAGGAGGCAGGAAAGTGGAAGAAAAATGATGAGACGGTACAAGCTAATTCTTCATCTTTTCCCTCAACTCTTCAGCTTTGTTAGAACTACCAAAGGAATACTAGACAGAGAATCTTGACAAATATTCTTTCTTGCCATGCAGTCTTTACAAGACTCTACACTAGACTTAGTCTGTTTATCAATACATCTGACCTAAAAAGCAAGGTATAGTAATCACATTTTGATCATTTTTTTCTTCATAAAACACCTGAAATGTTATGTCTACCATGACTTAACACTTATCCTTTAAAAAAGACATAAAATAGGGGCGTCTGGGTGGCTCATTGGGTTAAACCTCTGCCTTCAGCTCAGGTGACGATCCCAGGGTCCTGGGATCGGGCCTCATGTCAGACTCTCTGCTCAGCATGGAGCCCGCTTCCCCCTCTCTCTCTGCCTGCCTTTCTGCCTACTTGTGATCTCTGTGTCAAATAAATAAAATCTTAAAAGAAAAAAACATAAAATATAAAACAAAACACAGTCTTTAGGAAGGTAAAAAATACCAATTTTTTTTACTGATTGTTTTCTTAATTTCCACCTAAGACTAAGAAGACTCAATGACCTGTTTTTACCAGTAGATGACTCTGGTTACAAAAGGTACAGTTTTTGAAGTTAAAAATAATCTTTCCTATACTAAATAGGAGAAGCTAGTTACTAATTCAATTTTCTCTTACTGTAAAACTACCAAAATGAATTTGGGTATTTTATTCATTTATTTTTGCATTTTATTCATTTATTTTTAAAACAAACTTTCTAGGGAAGCATGAGTGGCTCAGTTGGTTCAGCATGTTTTTGGCTCAGGTCATGATCTCAGGCTCCTGGGACTGAGTCCCACATGAGGCCTCCTGCTCAGCAGGAAACCTGCTTCTCCCTCTGCCTCTGCTGCTCCCCCTGCTTGTGCTCGTTTTTTCTCTACCTCTCTAATAAATAAAATCTTAAAAAAAAAAATACAAATAAAACAAACTTTCTAAAAATTATCTTCAAACTTTCTTCTGATGTCTTGCATACTGTAAACCTTTGATGAACATGTGTTGTTTTGTGTCCTTTTAAGGTTCTTTGGGTTTAACATACCCAAATTATCCTTACATAGTTGCAAGTTTTACATTTAGGATCGCACTAAATATTCCAGAAAATTGACCCATGAGTAGAGATAGAGATGGCTCAGTGTAACTACATGGAAGGGCGCTATCCAGTGGAACTTTCTGCAGCAATGGAAATGTTCTCTGTCTACACTGTCCAATATGGCAGTCACTAGCCTTAAGTGGCTACTAAACACTCGAAATGTGGCTGGTGTGACTCAGGAACTGAATTCTTAATTTTCTTTAATTTAAATCAGCATATCTTATGAAACAGCACAGATCTAGAGTTCATACTCCGCAACAAAAGTACTTTTAGTGACCATCTGTGACCCCTCCCTGGATGGGCGTCGGAACCCAAGCCCAACATCGGAAAGGTTCATGCACTTGCTTTACTCGGACAGTTGATTATGTCTTTATAAAACAAATTTCTTTTAACTACTTTACTTCAACAAGTCTGGGGACTTGGGATACTCCTTTTTATCTTACACTATTGCAGTTAGGCAAATCCCATGATATAATAGCTGAAAGAGACACATCTGCTACTAGCTATCACATCTTTGGGAAGACTGCTTCTGTGTAACTTCGAATCATTTAAGAAATGAAGGTGTTGGATTAAACAATCTCTAAAATTGCTTCAAACTCTCAAGTGCAAGAAGTTCATCTATTTATTTAAATATGTGAAAACCAATGTTCAGTATGGAAACTCATTTCTAACTGCAATTAGAAACAACTGATAGAAAAGTCTTAAGGAGCTCTTCTTGCCTCCCTCGAAATTATCTCTAAGATCTTCGACTCTTTTGGCATAATATATTACAAAGACAGAGCTAAAAGAAAAAGAATGTCTCTACCTTTCTATTCAGCTCATTAAATAATGTCAATTGTCCATGATAAAACACTTGGAAGAGTTCACAGGTTATCTTATTACCAAGATAAATAAATTAAGACACTTCTTAATAAATATTTTTGAAATGTACCCTTTTTCAATTCTTCTTTTTTTCAAAATTTTAGCTAGTTTGTTTAGTCCACGGAGACTAGTGGTAATCTCATCATTCATGGCTGCAGAATCAATTCTCATCTGAGCTTCAGCATATGTAAGGGAAGCCTAAAAGGAAAACCATATGTTAATATAATTCTTATAAAAACTGGTTTCTAGGGTACCTGGGGGGCTCAGTTGGTTAAGTGACCCACTCTTAATTTCGGCTCAGGTAATTATCTTAGGATTGTGAGCTCAAGCCCCACACGGGGCTCCATGCTAGGTGTAGAGGCTGCCTAAGACTCTTTTTCCTTCTCTCTTTGTCCCTCCCTGCCCCCCAACTCTTGCACTCTCTAAAAAAAATTAAAAATCAAAAAATCTTTTTAAAATGTAAAAACAAAACAAACAACCAAAAAAATGGTTTACTATATTTGCATAGTTGTACTACATTCAATTTATTATTTTGGAAAATCTAAAATCAGTAACAAAAGAGAGATTCCTAGCTATAATATTTATACTGCAGACCTACGGTTTTTGGTTCATTAATTTGTATCTGATAAGTTACATAACATCAAAAAGCTTATGTTAAAACAAAACAAAATGGGGTGCCTGGGCGGCCGAGTCTGTTGAGCATCTAACTCTGGGTGGGCTCAGAGCATGATCTCAGGGTCATGGGATCCAGCTCTGCACTCAGCAGGAGGTCTACTTGGGATTCTCTTTCCATCTCCCTCTGTTTCTCCCCCACACTCACGCTCTCCCTCTAAAAATAAATCTTTTAAAACAAAACAAAATGGCAGTATTTATTGGTAAATTTGCTTAAACTTTACTTTCATAGTTAACAAATAAATACTTCAGTAACACTAAAACAAAGTAAAAAGGAAAGTTATTTTCCAACAATGACCGTAAAGTGAAATCCTCGCCAGATGATCATTACTTCCTTACTCAATGACAAATAAGAATACTATAATAGCCTAAACATCATGTCTTACAGAAAAACCTATGAAATATCCCAAATTAAGTATCTAAAAAAGAGACCAATCACAGTAAAAAAGATCTCAAGTAATTTCCAATTATAATCCAAACATACAAATAATGCTTCTGTTCCTATTTTGCACCTCATGGAAAACTACCATTTTTTTAGCTTATCAAAAAAAAAAAAAAAAAAAAGGAGAGGTGCCTAGGTGGTGCAGTTGATTAAGCATTAGGAGTCAGCTCAGGTCATGATCTCTGGATCATGGGATCAAGCTTCACGTCCAGCTCTAGGCTCAGCACTGACTCTGCTTGAGACTCACTCCCCCTCTCTCTGCCTTCCTCCTTGCTCTCTCTCTCTCAAACAAATAAATAAATAAATAGCTTAACTAGTTAAAATCAGGAAAAGGATAAGAGGCTTAGATGATGCAGGAGGCCAGGTCAGATTCTTAGGAGAGCTAAGTTATCTACTAGGGACTGAGAGCTCCCCTTCCAAAAATGTTTTCTGTTTTATGTTCACTGAATTTTTCTTCATATGACCTGGTTACACTGAACAAATGTGGGAGAAAAATAAACTCATCCTTTTTAAAAATACAAATGAAAGAATGCTTAAGTCATTCATATATCGCTATACATCACAGTCGGTCCAACACTGCTGTCTTTTCCAAACATTAGTTCATCCGAAACTGCTGAAAGCCAACTAGATGATGCCAAACCTCAGAGAAAGGCCAAGGGCAAAGTGAGAACATAAGGGGACCCAGGGAGCTTTCCAAAAGAGAGAAGGATGAGAAGTAAGCCTGGCTCCATGCTGTCTGATGTGAAACCTCAGGCTAGTTCTGCTGAAATCCAACGATAATTTATGACATCATTTCTCTGAAAACTCATGAATATTACAAGATGGCATACATGCCAACTTTGAAAATACTGACCACCTTATATACTGGAATAATTTCAAATAGTAGTGTTTCTGTATTAGGGCAGTAAGTCATCTATTGAGTCTTCTCAAGTATTCAGGCTTTGTGAGTTTCTGAATACAAGGCAACAGATAATGGAAAAAGCTAGATCCTGCTACGACACTGGGGAAAAATTTAATTTAGTAAACCTGACTTTTTCAAAACCGTCTAGTAACACTGTTAAAACAGAGTACCAAATATTTTAAGCATTTTATATTAACCATGAAACCAACCTTTGAATTAATGGCACTTTTGGTAAACCTCACTTTCAAGATTTCAGCATTGTGATTCATTTCCCAAATACACGAAAATGCCAACCTATGGGGGAAAACAGATAGTGTTTGTTAATGGGAATCTGTTAAAATAATAAATACTATGTCCTTATGACAAAACATGCATCAATACCTGTCAACGTTACATCTTAAGGAACATAAATTAGAGCTAAGCAACTCTGGAACCATGTCAATCCTCTGGAACAGAAAAAAGAGAGTGACAGATTACTTAACTATATCCGTACATTTATTTGACATTTCATTCTCAATAGCATTAATTTAATAAGGGAGGAAAGGTGTCTGTGAACAGAACTGGGAAAAGAAGAAACAAATCTATTTCTAGAAAAGTATTTACACACAACTGTTACCAACAGCACCCGAGAGGAAACCAGACTTCATGTCAGTGGATCTAAGACTAAGTCCCCTCCACAGCCCCCGAGCTGTCCTCCAAGTCTGCAATCTCTGCTCAAGCCTCAACGGCTCTATGACTGGATCTTTCTCCAATGCCTAACACAAACTACATGGTGTTTTAGACATACTGAAAAAGACAGCCACGGTATTTTTACAGAAAAAAGCTACATGGAAGAACTCTGACAATGAATTCATAATAGACTAAGTTTAACTTTCTCTTCTACTGTCACAACTTTTCTCTTTAAGTTTATGGGAGATTCTAAAAGAAGAAATGGTACATCATGACAAAATGGATTCATGACTAAACTTTTGAAGCAACAGAAAATACACTAGTTATTCAGAGCTAGTAAGTTAAATGCTACACAACAATTTATATCAACCAAATCTACTTGTTAATTGGGCCACTCAATAACCAAACCCTCTGCATTATTTTCACTGATTTATTGCCACCTTCTTCTACCTAAGTCTTTTGGCTAATTCATGTGCTATTCCAGACTGTGCAAGAATTCAAAAGTTCTCACGGTTTTTACAAACTAACAATGCACACTCACATGATACTTATTCCTCATATTTCACTAAATACTGAGGCTGAAAACACCTTTCTCAGAAAACACCTCAGATGATTTTATTATTAGAAATAAAACAGATGATGAAAAAGTTACAAGCACGTGTCAAAATTCCATTTTAAATATAACCCATTTACCTTTTCACAAAGATAAACAGTTGTTCCCCTTCTGGCTGACTCTTGATCCAAAGCATTTCCTGGCCTAATAAAATGGCTAACATCTGCAATATGAACACCAACCTGAAAAAGATAAAAATGAAAGGATGTCAACATGCTCAATTGGGTAAATGTCCTAACAGAGATCCGAGAAGAAACTGAGCAAAACTGAAAAAGGATGGCCACACTTCCCATTTCAATTTCTGTCACAATGTCCATTAGTCTCTGTACCTGCAACTGACTAGGCATGAATAATTCACGAATTCTAAAATGGGTCAAAAGAAAATAAACTCAAAAACAGAACTACATATTTGGATAAGAATGTCACTACACCAAGAATACCTCCAAATTTCCATTTTCCAGTTCTCTACAATGTAGAGCATCATCTATGTCAGTACATCCTGGAGGGTCCACACTACAAACACACAGATGTCGCAGGTCTTCTCGGTTTTTCATGTCCTAGAAAATGCCACATTGTTAAGAAATAAAAAACTATTTCAGTAGTTTAAATAAAATACAGCTCTTATGAAAATCAACAATTTCTCTCTATATATCTTAAAATAAACTTTGTTTTATTTGTTCATAGTAACCACACGTTATGATTTGTAAATTGTGGTTTTTTTCACCTTTGAATAATTTGACATAAGCTAGTGCTGGTTCCCCAGAAAAAGGTATCTTTCAGTAAAACAAAGGATTTTTGTAAGACCTAACAGTTCTGTAACAAACTTAAATGCAGAGGACTAAAGTGGGGACTATGGTTTCTACTTATTTAATTAATTATTTGTAGACTCCATGCCCAATGTGGAGCCCATTGAGGAGTCCATGAACTCACATGAACTCACATGAAGGAGGGCATGAACTCCCAAACTGAGATCAAGACCTGAGCTACAGATCCAAGAGTCAGATGCTTAACTGACCGAGCCACCCAGGCGCCCCAGGTTCTACATATTTAAAAACACATACAGAAACCAAGTTAGCTCAGATATAGGAATTTCTACATTGTTTTCAAATTACCTTTTCAGTAATGCTCCAGGGCATCTTTGGAAGAAAGCTAAGAACAGCCTGTGAAAAAGGCTGATGGGGAACGTCGTGCTCAAGCAACAAAACTTCTGTTTCAGTCTCTTTATCTCCAACGTCACCTAAGTTTTTTACAAAATGTCCCTAAAACCGAAAGGTTTTATTAGAAAGGTGAATTCTATAGGTTTTTGTTTAGTGTATGTTATTATGACACTATATTCTTGAACATTTATATATCGCTTCAGTATTTGTAAATGCTTCCAATGCTGCTTCTTAAAAATGAGTCCATAAATCTTAAGTGATTTATGATGGAGACTTCCTGAGGGCTCAGTTCCTACACAGCAAAGTGTTGTCTATTTCCTATGATCTCTCAAATTTAAAATGTTACTTCAAACACAGTAGCTTCAGAACTTATTACAATCTATTTAGGTTTCAAACACTATTTTTAACCACTATCGAAACTTATGTCTTAGGAAACGAGTAAAAATAAACAATTTGCACCGGAATTTCATAAGATTAATTTTCAAATAAGATATACTACTTATTAGGTAATTGTGAAACAGTCCTATATTTCAATATAAATTTTATTTCAAAATCAGATTCTGTTTTTACCAAAAGAAGAAATTTTATACTTAATTCTTAATTTAATATTCTAAAATAAAATAAATCATTCAAGCTTACGTTTGGATATCTGGAATTTCTGGGCCAACCATCAATGGCAACAATAATCCTCCTTCCTTCTAATGCAGAAGCCTGTCTGGTTTCTATTCGAATTCTAGGGATTCTCCTATCAGCAGGGGTAAAGAGATGTCTTCTTGACTAAAGAAAATTAGGACAGAAGATTTTATACACAGACAACAAATCTGAGGTTGGGGTATGGGGAGGGCTCTAAGTTCTATTTAACGGCTACCATTTTTTAATTACATAGCAACATGTGCTTTACTTACCTCTTTAATATCAGACTTGGAAAGCATGCCACAGTATGGTCTCCAATTTCTTTTTATTATTCCTACTACTCTACCTGTGGGCTTTAACATTTTTTCATTTGCAGCAGTCTTAAGCTGAGATTTAAAAAGAAAGTCTTCAGTTATTCTTCCTTTAAGTATAATGAGACAATTTCTCTTTAAAATCAGAATATGAATATGGATACTAATATTTCCACGTAGTTAATTATGACACAGTTACAGAATCTTGATGCTTTCAAAATTCTAGGTCAGAATATGCCAAAGCAAGCCATGGAAATAGTTCCATAGTAATACACTACAGAAACTTATAATCAAAAAACAGAAAAAATATAAATATAACTGAATAAATGTGTCAGAATTCAACTGTTTAGTTTTAAGATGAGGATTTACACTCACACACACAGACACACGTGTGTGTCTGGGAATTAGTAGACTAGGATTTTAGCAGCAGCTTGCACTTAAATAGCCATGTGGCATTTATTAATTCACTAAAAAGACTTGTATCTTAGAAGTTATTCCTTATCCAAAATAAAAACCCATATAAAAAGAGTATTTATTAGAAATAGCTTAAAGACTTCATGCTATTTCACGTCAACACTCTCCTATGGCCTAGCCTCTGTAAGGATGATATGATAGTAAGACTCCAGAGCACTGAACAGAATTCTTTTTTACATAAAAAGGAGAACTACTAATGTCTGAATTCCAACTATTTGTGTTATTCTCATAATCCTAAAATACAGAAATAAATGGGTCATATCAGACAGACTTTAGATTATAAGAAATCTGAAGGGATAATAAATATGGTGGAAGAGAAGGAATTAAACAGACTTTTATGTAAGGGCCTCAAAGTATATCTATTATGCTGATGGGATTTTAGCATTACATAAAAACAATGCAGAAAATTTCCAATTTGTATTTACTTAAACCTCACTGATTCAGACAAACCTAATTCAGACAGATCATGTACCTGAACATCAGAATTCGAGTTTCATATTCAAGTTCCAGTCTTTTTATATTTAAACCTGTTTATTGAGCAAAATAAGATAATTCAAAAGAAAACTATTTAGATATTTAAGAGGGAAAATAATCAACTATGTATGAAATATATTAAACCCACAACTATAGTCTTATTCAGTAAACCTGAAAGCAGTGAAATTTGTTTAATTTTCTCTGAAGCCAAAACATTAATGAATTCTACAAAGCTACACAGACAAAAGATAAACCTGCTTGGTTTCATACAAGGCATTCTCTTTCCTCTTCTTTTTCCACATCATCTTCATTTTGACCTTCATCGTGTAAAACCACAGAAGATGGGGCCACCCACTGATTCTTGGGAAGAAGTTCTACAGCAACAATATCTTCATGAACAGCTCGGTTTAAATTCTTAAGTCCCTGTAAGATTATCTGGGTACAACAGCAAACAGCAGGTGCTCAGATATTTTTAATGGCAATATAATAATGGGAAGGTTCCTTTTTTTTTTTTTTTTTTTTATTTTATTTTATTTTTTTTTTTTTTTATTTTTTATAAACATATATTTTTATCCCCAGGGGTACAGGTCTGTGAATCACCAGGTTTACACACTTCACAGCACTCACCAAATCACATACCCTCCCCAATGTAATGGGAAGGTTCCTAACAGAAGGAAAGCTATATTGAGAGTTTCTATGTATCTCTAGTTCTCTTTTATATTTTTTCTTCTTCTCTAGTGTCCCGCCCCTTAATTTCTCAATAGCAAGTAGAGAAAACAAATTAGAAAATACGGTTGTATACATGGCTCCACCACAACTCTTACATTAGCATCAAAAGACCTTGGGAAAACTTCTCTCTAAATCTCAGGGTCCTGGGGCGCCTGGGTGGCTCAGTGAGTTAAGCCTCTGCCTTTGGCTCAGGTCATCTCAGGGTCCTGGGATCCAGCCCCACCTTGGGCTCTCTGCTCAGCAGGGAGCCTGCTCCCTACCATCTCTGTCTGCCTCTCTGCCCACTTGTGATCTCTCTCTCTGTCAAATAAATAAAATCTTAAAAAAAAAAAGTGGGAAAAGCTTTAAAAAAAATAAAATAAAATAAAAAATAAATCTCAGGGTCCTGATTGGGTAGAATGAAAAAAGAGTACCCACTTTCACAGGCTGAAGGTTAAATGAAATGCAGCATTCAAAGCAGTCAGAAGAGTATCTGGCAAACAGTGAGCACCCAAAAATGATTCCTATTTGCTAAAGTGTGTGAAGCCCTCTGGAGCATTTGTATGTTATATAAACAGCATTTTTCATAACTAGGCATAATACAGAAAATAGAAGCATCCTATTATTTTTTTAATTGTTGAAGATTTTTATTCTCTTAAAAGTGGGGTAAATAAAAAGTTCTCTTCTTCCATCAGCAGCTCTGAAAGAAAGTGATTCATTCTATTATCTATGACCTCTCACATAACTGCCTTTAAGCTGGGGTAGAGTAAGTTCAAATTCTACAAAATTTTAAACACTCGTGAAAGAAAATTATGAAAAGAAAATCAAGAAGAGAAAGTGTTTTACTGTACATGGAATTTATGTACACAAAACTTACCTCTTTATCGTCTTCTGTGTCTCCATGAACCCATACTGTAGCTTCTAAGTAATTTTCCCTACTTGCTCTAAATGTTCCTTGAAGGTATGTACCAGATTTTATGCCTTGCTGTAGCTTACTTAAAGGAAGATGCTCTGAAAATATTATTCTTCCACTTTCTATTTCATTCTGTGAAATGAGCAAACCACAAGATGTCATTAGTACATAAACCTTCCGTACACTCAATAAATAACTGTGATTATCTTTATCAGGTATTAAAAAAAACAAAAACAAAAAACAAAAAACAAAAAAAAATCAATGGGGTATCTGAAATAACTGTTCAACTCTTGATTTCGGCCATGATCTTGGGGTCGTGGGATGGAGCTCCACATTGGGCTTTACACTCAGTGGGGAATCTGCTTAAGATTCTCTCTCCCTCTCCCTCTGTCCCTTCCCACCCCTGCGCACAAACATGCTCTCTCTCATAAAAACAAAACAAGGGCGCCTGGGTGGCTCAGCGAGTTAAAGCCTCTGCTTTCGGCTAAGGTCATGATCCCAGGGTTCTGGGATCGAGTCCCACATCGGGCACTTTGATCAGCAGGGAGTCTGCTTCTCTGTCTCTCTCTGCCTGCCTCTCTGTCTACTTGTGATCTCTGTCTGTCAAATAAATAAAGGAAATCTTTAAAAAACAAAACAGGGATGCCTGGGTGGCTCAGTTGGTTAAGCAGCTGCCTTCGGCTCAGGTCATGATCCCAGCGTCCTGGGATCAAGTCCCACATCGGGCTCCTTGCCCCGCAGGGAGCCTGCTTCTCCCTCTGACTCTGCCTTCCACTGTGTCTGCCTGTGCTCGTTCTCGCTCGCTCTCTCTCTGACAAATAAATAAAATCTTAAAAAAAAAAAAAAAACCCAAAAGACAAATACCATATGATTATACTCATATGGAATTTAAGAAACAAAACAGATGAATATGGGGAAGGAACGAAAAAATAAAGTAAGAAACTCTTCACTACAGTAAACACTGAAGGGGAGATGGGTCAGGGTATGCAGTAATTGGGTGATGGGCATTAAGGAGGGCACTTGAAGTAATGAGCACTGGGTGTTGTATGCAACTGATGAATCACTAAATTCTACCTCTGAAACTAACAATATAGTATATACTAATTAAATTGAATTTGAATAAAAAAATTTTTAAAAACCATCCACGTTATGATATATACAACTCTTTGAGTTTGAGAATATGGCACAGTAAAAAAAAGCACTTTCTATTCTTAGGGCAACTTATACAAATATTTCAATTTCATTACATTTCAGCATTTAGCCATAGATATGTCTCTAATAAACTCTGTACACCCCCTCTTCCCACCCCGGGCCTTTCATAATGAAGGTGTGTAGTTAAGGAGGTCAGGTGAGCAGGTGGGTAGGTAATTGAAGGGTATTTTGAAATTTCAATTCCATGGAAAGAGTGTAGCTACTAAAGTACAAGAAAATCTATTTTCATTTTGGGTATATTACACAGTTCAGAATATGAGATAGAAGTAGGAAAGGAACTGCTTTAGGTCTACCACAGGTCTTAGAGACCTCAACATCCAAAATCCTTACTGCTTGGCTCCTTTAATTGCCTTTTTCATTTACCACAACCTTCCACAGAGATTAGTCCTTTTTTTCCTTAACTCTCCCATTTCCCTGTCCCTGCCTCCCTCTCAGATGAGTGACCGCAATCTCCATACTGAGATGCAAAAGCAGTCACTGGAGACCTGCTTCATCTTCCTGACCCTGAATCTGCCCTCCTCCCCGCATCTGTATCAAAACCTCAGCCTGGGGCACCTAGATGGCTCATTGGGTTAAGCCTCTGCCTTTGGCTCAGGTCATGATCTCAGGATGCTGGGATCAAGCCCCACATCGGGCTCTCTGCTCAGCAGGGAGCCTGCCTCCCCTGTCTCTGCCTGCCTCTCTGCCTATTTGTGATCTCTGTCTGTCAAATAAATAAATAAAATCTTAAAAAATAAAAAAACAAAAACACCTCAGCCTTCTGCTGAGCTCTCATGCAACAACGAAGACAATGTTTCTGTTCTTTCCAGTGGGCACTACCTACCATCTCTTCTCCTCCATTCAAGAACTTGTCCTATAATCATCTCCTCTCTCCAGATACAATCTCCCTACTTCCCCTTACTACAACATTCACACCATCATATAAATTTGCAATAACATGACCTATTAAAAGAAATAAATACAGTTAATTAACTTTGGGTCTCCTGGCTGATCCTCTGTTCTGCTTCACACCAACAGGCCACAAAAATAATATCTGTAATTGCTATGTGTCTACACACAGCACTACGCACTCTCTCAGGAATAGCTGTAAGCAAGTTTCATTGTCAGTCACCAAAGCCACTGTCGTTGAAGTCGCTAATATTATCTTCGCTATTTCAGTGCTCCATTCTCTGTCTTATCAGGATTTTTTTTAATGACCTTTCCTTCCCTGAGACACTTTTGAGTCCAAATCATCATCCCGTGGGTTTCTGTCCTACTTCACCGTAGCCCCTCCTTATGTTCCTCTGCCCACATTCCTTTTCCCGATCTCTAACTACTGGAGTATCCCAAGAGTGGTTATAGGCCCTTTTCTTTACCTACCACGGTTTCTTTACCTTACCCACGTTTACTCTCGTGTCATTTTCTCCCACTTGAAACAACAAAACCTCTTGATCCCTCTTGCTTTCTGACAAACACCTCATTTCTCTCCTTTCCCACCGCAGCAACGGGAAGTGTTACCATACTATACTTTTTCTCTTCCTATTTTTCACCTATTCTATTCAGATTTCTGCCTCCCTACCATCAAAACTACTCTGGATAGTACTCACCCCCTGCAAATGTCATAATGCTAAATCCAACGATCAGTTCTCATTACTCTGACTTAGCAACATTTGACCCGCATGATCGGCCCTTCCTTCCTGAAACATTTTCTGTACTTGGATTCCAAGAACTTTACACCTGCTTTTCCTTTTACATTTCATTTGCCAGTTCCCCTCATGTTTCTGACATCTACTGGAGTATCCATGGGCTGAGCCCTTGGACCTTTACTCTTTTCTATCTATATTCAATTCCCTAAATCAGGGCTAGGCAAACTAAGGTCCATGCACCAAGTTCAACATGCTGCCTGTATTTGGAAAATTAAGTTTTATGTTCCATGCTCTTTCATTTATCTATTGTTGATGGTTGTTTTCATGCTACAACAGCAGAGGCGAGTACTTGTGTTAAGACTATAAAGCCTGCAGGGCCGCCTGGGTGGCTCAGTGGGTTATAGCCTCTGCCTTCAGCTCAGGTCATGATCCCAGGGTCCTAGGATCAGGCCTCCACATCGGGCTCTCCGCTCAGCAGGGAGCCTGCTTCCTCCTCTCTCTCTGCCTGTTTCTCTGCCTACTTGTGATCTCTCTCTGTCAAATAAATAAATAAAATCTTAAAAAAAAAAAAAAAAGACCATAAATCCTGCACAACTTAAAAAAAAAAAATTACACTCTGATTCCTCACAAAGTTTGTTTAGGAGAAAATATTTGCAAATCATTTATCTGATAAGGAACTTGAATCCAGAATATAAAAAGAACTCTCATAACTCAATAATAAAAAGACAACCCAACTAGAAACCAGTCAAAGGATCTGAAAAGACATATGCACACATATGCACAAGTTACAATATACAGGTATATATTACATATAATATACACGTGGCCAATAAGCTCATGAATAAATGCTCAACACCATTAGCCGTTAGGGAAATGCAAATCACATCAAAACCACACTGAGGTATCACCTGACACTCATTAAAATGGTTACAATGAAAAAGACAGACAAGCATGTATTGGTGAGAAACTGGGACCCTCATACATTGCTGGGAGGAATGTAAACTCCTGCACACACTTTGGGAAATAGTCTGGCAGTTCCTTAAAAAGTTAAATATAAAATTACCATATGATGGAGCAAGTCCTCTCAGACATGACTAAGTATGTACCAAAGAAAAATGAAAGCAGTCAAAAAGACCACATATTACATGATCACATTTATACGAAACATGCAGAATAGGCAAGTTTACAAAGACAGAAAGATCAGTAGTTGCTTAGGGCTAAAGCAAGAGCATTGCAGGGACAGACTGGGATTGAGTGGTAATGGATATGGGTTTATTTTGAAAGGGAAGAAAATGTTCTAAAATTAGATTTGGTGATGACTGCATAATCCTGTGACTATACAAAAAACTGTATATTTTAAATGGCTCGGTTGTATGATATGTGAATTATACCTCAATAAAACTTAAAAAAAAAAAAGTCTATCAATCCCTGCCTCACATATTCTCATTTGGTCTTACGGCTTTACATACCACCTATATGTTGATGAGATCCAAATTGTTATCTCTAGTATACCAACATCTCTAGTCCTAAGCTCCCTCATGAGCTAGAGATTTGCATATCTAACTAACTGCTCATACCACAAAGCCACTGAGAGCTTTAACAGTTATCTCAAACTTAAATGTCTAAAATCATACTTGTGATTTCCACTCAGTCCTGCTCCCTGTCTTCATCCCGTGTAAATGAAGGGATACCACTCACATGGTCACTCAGGCAAGACACCGAAGGTCATCCATACTCCTCACAGCCCCTTCCAATCTATCACCATGCCTTAAAACATTGACACCCCCATGTCTGATTACTTCCGACTCCCTTAACTGGTCCTACCATGGTCTGGTCCATTTTTCTGTCTTGTCTCCCATGGAGTTCTAAAATATCTTCCTAACTAGAGGACCCTGCTTCTAATCTATTCTCTTAGAGCAGCCAGATGGGTCTTATTGTCTTCCCACTCAACATCTGCCCAGCACTCATGGACTAAAATCCAATTTTTTCACCCTATCTCATTAGGTCCTATATGATCTGGTGGTCTCTGTATTTCTGACTTCCTGTGTGTAATGTTTTCTCCCTTGCTTACTCCCTCCCGGGCACTCTTCCAGCTGTTCTATGATCTCGCCAACTTATTCTAATCTCAGAGCCTTTACTTGCTGATTCCCTCCGTGTAAAATGCTCTTCCCCTAGTTATTACGACGGTTAACTCCCTCACAAAATCTGGCTAAAATGTCCTTGTCTTGAAGCATATTTGCTTGGTTAACATCCTTCACATCTCTGCCTTGACATCCCAAATCTGGGTTAGGGGCTAAGTCCTCCCATAATGCTTGTTTTGAAAACATGAATTTGTTCTAATCCAAATGCTATATTAAAAAATACTAGGTGGGGGCACCTGAGTGCCTCAGTGGGTTAAGGCCTCTGCCTTTGGCTCAGGTCATGATCTCAGGGTCCTGGGATCGAGCCCCGCATCGGGCTCTCTGCTCAGCAGGGAACCTGCTTCCCCCTCTCTCTCTACCTGCCTCTCTGCCACTTGTGATCTCTCTCTCTCAAATAAATAAATAAAAACCTTAAAAAAAAAAATACTAGGTGAACGCAGAAAACTGCAGCTAGCTGAACCAAAGCTACAGAGGAACCCTCAAAACAAAGTCACCTCTCAAACATCTGTCACCCCAGACTACCATGTGTTTCATGAGCCACACCAATCTTCAACTTCTATAACTTTTTGTCCAAATTTAGATAACCCAATTTCTACCACTTCACAAAGCTTCTCAGTGTGTCCCACCACATTTTCCCATTAGCTCTGCGGCTTTCATTATGAGATTTTGCAGGTCACAGTGAATCTGAAGACCATATGTGTCGTATTAGAACAGCACCACCTGTAATTTCGTCACGTCTTACACTTACCCTACCCACCACAGTCCTCAATCAAATATATACTACCAACGTTAGATTTCTTCTCTTCTCTTCTAAACCAGTGCTATCCAAAACAACTTTGTGATCATGGGAATATTGTTTTTATGGTCTCTAATATGGTAACCACTGGGTACAAGCAACTCTAAAGCACTTGAAAGATGAATAATGCAACTGAGAAACTGAATTTTTCATCTGAATTAAATCAAAACAGCCAGAGGCAACTAGTGACTGCCTGTTAGAACAGTCCCTAAATCTCTATTCTGAAAGTCAAGCCCAGTTCTTATTTTCTCACTTCCTTTTAATTTTGTAGTTGATTGAAGATAAGCAAGGATGAAGAAAATTTTGTAAAGACTGGATATGTGTCTAATGTTCTATCCCATAAAACCTGTTTCTATAATAACGATAGGTGCCGTTTACATATACTATACATTTACTGTAGGTATGAGCAAGGCACTGAGTAAGCATTTTATTAATACTACTGTCGTTATTTCATTTGATCCTCATAACAATGCTATGAAGTCAATATTGTTAAATACATTTCACATGTAGGGAACGAATGCCCAAGGTTTATAGACTCACTTAGCAAGCCCTCTCTTCTCTACTACTGTATGGATCCCTTTACTCCTCCTTCTGCCCCTAACTTTGCCCTTGATAAAATGCATCAACTCACAAACTGACATTAAAGTGGTCTTTCAAATAAACATTTCTCATCGTTCTCCCTCATTCCTCCCAGGCCCACTCTCATCCACCCTTTATTTCTTGTAGCGTGCCATTATAAGGTATGGAGCCCAGAATCCTACCTGCTACCTTCTCTTCATAGCATGTCTTTGGAATAAGATTAAAAATTACTGACCAATAGAGTAAATTCTAGATCTTCGTTAGCTGGCCCCTACCCTTCTTGCTCTACCTTTAATGACTCCCTCCTTTCTTCCTTCAGGATTAATGCTACAGCTTTATGCTATCTCCAATGCCCACCAAGTCTTTTTTTGTCAAATACTTACACCTTATTCACAAACCAGCCACAGATTCCTTTATTCAGTCATCAAACAAATGGTGCCACCATGTGGCAGGCCCAACTCAGGCTGCTGAGGGTCTCTGAGTGAACACTGTTATTTTAGTCAAGTCTTTTAGGAATGGCATTTTGATAAGCCTATTACAGCCACTCTTGTTGCTTATAACCCAAGTCCTATTCAATTCCAGCTTACCTACCAATATTCCAATTTTTAAATTGGATTAACTATAAACAAGATCCCAAAGTGGCAATTTAATATTTTCAAGTTTCAAAAACAAAATAAAACAATTCAAACATACCCCTTCTTCAGACAAACAAGCAAGACGATCTATGAGCTCCGGGTTAGCAGTTAGGCTCTTTACATACTCTTCACCTGAAAAATAAGTTTCGTTCTTGATAAAGTTAAGTGTTTTCTTTTCTTTTTTCTTTTTTTTAAACCTGCATTTGTTGATATGGTCATATCAAAGCAGAAGTATTGAAATTAAAAAATATTTTAAAAAAAAGCAGAAGTATTGGATCAAGCATATCTATGAGTTGTTTTTTTTAAAGATTTATTTGTTTAACAGAGAGAGAGAGAGCGCACACGAGCATGAGCGTAAGCAGGGGAAGGAAGCAGGCAGAAGGAGAAGCAGACTCCCCACTCACCAATATAGGACTCAATCCCAGGACCTAGGATCATGACCTGACCTGAAGGCAGACACTTAACTGAGCCACCCAGGCTTCCCTCTAGGAGATTTTATTCCTCAGCCGATTTCGAAGGGTGATGAGGAAATTAAGAGCCACTGGGCACCACAACTCACTTGGCTGAGAAATGCTAACATCAGATGGAGTTACATAGGAATATGAAACTGTTAAATGTTCAAGTAAACATCTGATCAAGGACCTGATGGTAGTTCCTATTTGGAAATGCTTATAAAAATTAACAGCTTCTACATTAAGACTTACAGGTGAAAGCTGGTATTCCTTCTTCTATGGCTTTTTCTTTGTTTTTCTTGTCATTTGTTATAAAGATAACTTGTAGATGATTTTCTGCTGATATTTTCTTCAAATGTTCATTGTACCATTTTGCTGCTACTCGAATGGCTCTATCATTCCTGTCATTAGCATTTTCTCCCTGTTCTTGTTCTACATAAGTTTCTCTAAATATTGAAAAGAAAGTAATAAGTAAAAAAATCAATAGAAATAAGAATATATAAAAAGTCTTAGAACATAAGTGCTTAATAACCACTGAACTATAATAAAGCTTCGCAGATTTGATAAATTTTATTTGAACCGTAGATTAAGGGTAATTCCCAAAAGCTACAAATAGGATGATGCTTAATGATATGATTCTGTAGTCATTAAATACACAATACATGTAAATCATGAGTGGTAAATGCTCAAGACTGAAAGACCAAAAACAAATAATGACTGCATATTCCTTCATAGTCTATCCACACTAAAATCCTGAATATGTCAGCATACTTTACTTTCTTAAATCTATTTTTCCATAGCCAAATTTAAGTAAAATAACAGAATTCAGTACAAAAACTCTCAACGCTTAAGAGATTCAACTTTAGAATCCTAAGCTTATTAGAAGTTTTTTGAACGGCTTCATTCCTCGCCATTAAATGCCCCTGCTAAAGCTTTAAGCTTATCAGTCGGACACTTATCATTAAACTGTGAGTTAGTTGTGGCGTGACTTGAGTAATACAATCTGGGAGGAGATGTATGCAAGTGTCCTTCAATACCAGTATTGATAAGCTCTATTCACTGCATTTAAGCAGAAAAATTGCTAACCTCTCATTAAGAATCTGATGGTAAGACTCCACAAAAACTTGCGTCTTCCTGCACTGAAAAACAACTTTCTACTTCTGAATCTCATGAAGGTAAAGAAAAAGATGACATGACCAATGATTTTTCTAAGAATAATATTTAAATTGGGGCTACAGAAATAATGAGAAAATCGAAAAATTAAATATTTTTAAATACGCATATTTCAATGAAATTTCATTACCAGAATTCTACTGTCTAATCCACTGATGGTGATTTGCTGCCCAGGTACATTTGACAATGACTGGAGACATTTTGGATTGTTACAACTCTGTGGAAAGGGGAAGATGGGGTTGCTACGGGCATGTAGTGAGTAGAGAACCACAAGATGCTGCTAAACATCCTATGACATATAAGACAGTACATCATATGACGTATTTGTTGCCCACAACAAACAACTATTCAATCCAAAATGTCAACAGTACCAAAGTTGAGAAGCCGCAATTTAATAAAAGTATATAGAACTGGTCACAGATCATTTATGTAACATAAGAAATAGCACTATATTTTCTAAGAACACACGTTATGTTCAAAGGGCATCAATCTGAAACACAACAAAGAAGTGTTTCTTAACCCTATCTTCTTCAACGTGATCAGTTAAAAAGTATTAGTTTAACTTTTGAAAGCCCATTAATAATAAATCTGCTTTACAGTTTTAAACCTCTCTTTCATAAACTCTTACATTTTATCAATTTATGTCGGCTATCAAATAATACGGTATTCCAGGAACCTAGGGAAACCTCACCTACCAAGCTTTTACTGCTTAACTCATGCTGAAACCAATTCAAAATGAAAACATTTTGACATCTTCTGACAATGTCACAATTACTGCCAGGAACCCTTTCCCCAATTTAGCTAATTCTATGGTTTCCTGGTAATTAACATAATCTTCCCCCTACCTATGGTGCTCATTAGTGAACGTATAGAAATGCTTCTCCTGGTTATTAGTCACATCTCTGATTCGCTTATATACCGGAGCACTCCGATTTCGCACTTCCTGCAGAACTGTTTGTAGTACAATCACATTCCTGATGGCAGGGTCCTCAAGAACATCGATCTTAAAAAATAATAATAAAATAAAATAAGGAAAGAAAACTTAAGCTTTCCCATATTCACTGATAAACGGTCTCTGCCAAACATAAAACCCTGCCCATTTTTTTTTTTTTTAAATCAAAGCAGCACGTATACATTAAACTAAGGCGCTCTTATGCTACAGAAAACCTTTCAGGTCTATTAGAGAACATTACATATAAACAGACTAATTACATAACTTCGTACAATTAAGCCCACTAATAATGAAGTATGCTGGCCCACAAAGTTTTCATTCGTAGGCACTTACAAGCTGCCTGGGAGTCGCAGGCTGGAGGCCACAGAAGCCCAGGTCCCCGGCCTCCAGACACTTAAAATCTAAGGCAGAAGAGACACCAGGAGTTAGAAAATTAATCTAAAATTCTTATGACTCCAATAACTCAAAAAAAAAAAATTTTTTTTTTTTTCCAAAGAAAATAAATTCGGCCTGGGAGACAGGAGGCAAGGGTCCCGAGATGGGGTCTGCCTCTCCCTAAGTACGTCCAAGACTCTCCTCCTTGGGCCTCAGTTTTCCTAGTCTGTCACACCCTGCCTTCTCCTGGTAACGCCGAGACGACCACAGACAGCCCGTCGGCCGACGCACCTGGTGCAGTAGCACGTTGGTGTCCGGAAGCAAGTAGTGTGGTCGGGGGCACAGGCTGCTCGCCGGATCCAGGGGCTGCGGCTCGAGGACTGGCCCCTCATGAGCACCGTCGCACGCCGCGCACCCGGGCGCGCCGCAGCCGATGTCGTCCCGCAGGTAATGCTCGCGCACGATCTTCATCACGCCGCCCGCCCGCGTCTTTTTTAAGAAAGTCTTGGACTTGAGCATCTTGCTTGTAGCACGGAATCCTGACCCCGACGGCGCTCTTCCGGTGAAAAGTGCCAAGTAGAAGCCCTGCGGTACAACTATACTTTAACCCGAAGTTCAGCCCTTCCCGCTCCAGGGTATTAATAAATAGCTCTCGCGGGAAAACGTCGAGGCTGACGTTTGTTGGCTCTCTGAGGGCTCCGAGAATTGGGCGAAAAGGAGGAGGATGGGCGGAGCCCGGAGCTATTTCCCACAGAACCAGGGCGGGGCTGGTCTCTCGACTACAACTTCCAGCATGCACTGCTTCCCGCGTTGGGGTGGATCCAGGCTGAGTTCCGGCGGCGAGGGCGCTTGCGCGCAGTCTCTTCCTTGGTCCTCCTAGGGGCGCGGGAGTAGTTGTCTTGGTTACGGGTCTTAACGGTCCCCAATCTGAAATTCCTTCTGGAGGAGCTGCAACCTGAGTTTCTGTGTGGGGGACACTTTCAGCTCCTTGAAGAGGCGGCGGTAGTGGCTGGTCCAGCCTTGGACGTGGAGTAGTTGAATCTTTCCAGGTAGCTCGCGCCTATCCCTTCCTTTCAACGCGGGGCAGGGAATCATCCTACATTGCCAAGTTTGGCTTTTCTTCTTCGCTCCGCACATAGGGGCTTGCCCCAGCCCCCGATCCTTTATAACCAAGATGTTGCCTCTCTCAGATTTCACCTTTCTTTACCCTTTTTCCCTTTAGGAGGGATGCTGTTTGCCCTCCACACGCTTTTCTAATCATTTAGTTTAGAAAAGCTGATGTCTGCAATACCGTATATAATTTATTATGTCACGTAGTGTTGAAACGAGAATTGCTAAAATTCTTGTCGAAGGGTAAGAAGTTCGATTTAGAATACTTGAGTTTATCTTTTCTACGTTCCTGTGCTCATTTTCTCTGGAAGTCTATTAGAATGTTTTTGTCTCACTGTTTCCCTTTTTAAAACATCTTAAGTGACGCCTCATTGCCTGCAGAATAAATTGCGAACACATTTTGACATTCAAAGCTCTCGCGGTCTTGATTATTAAAGTTATATGGGTGTTTGGGTATGGGAGATAGGGCGAGTCCTACTCAATATCACAAAGGCTTGGCGCTAGCAAGACTATCATTATCTTCTGCTATTGTGCATTTTCGCCACTTCTGTACCAACATTACTTCTTGCATGCTTTTCTCTTGTTGCTGCTCTAAATCCTTCAAGATTCTACATAGACATGACATTCTCCTGATCAACTCAGTAGTGATTTCCCTAACCTTGAACACGTGCTGCTTTTATTAGTAGCTTTCCTGGATACTACTGACTGGAGCTTTTATCCTTAATCTCGAACATTTCTTTATTTCTTACAAGTAAGATTCCTGTCCTCAGGAACCGGGCTTTTTATTCATCAAGAGCAAATTCATAGTAGGATTTAATGAGCTTGGCTTAATATGTTTGATTTGAGCAGTAATTTACTAATCTGTCCTAGATGAGGGGTCCTCTAGATTGTCTAATAACTACTGAGGCATTCATTAGTATCTCTTTAATATACTTAAGCTTTCCATAGAGAATGTTTGAATACATTTAATATTTTTAACCCGCAGAAAATTGAAATTGAATTGGAGAAGAAAACTGAGCCATAAAAAAAAAAAAAAAAATGTCTCGAAAAATTGCCAGGGCATCAAAAAAAGTGAACATCTCTAGCTCTCTGGAATCTGAAGATATTAGTTTAGAAACAACAGTTCCTACAGATGATATTTCATCATCAGAAGAGCGAGATGGTAAAATCAAAATCACCCAGCAACTAATCGAACGCAAGGAATTACTTCATAATATTCAGTTACTGAAAATAGAGCTGTCCCAGAAAAATATGATGATAGACAACTTGAAAGTGGATTATCTTACGAAGGTAAGATTAAGTGTAATTTTTGTTACCTTTATGCGTTATTGTCTTCAAACTGAAGATAAATAAAATTTTATGTATGTAATCTGAACTCGAAATGATACATTTATCATTTCAAAAAGAAAATTGTATTTTCTTGGATAGTTAAAAAAAACTTTTTAGAAGGAGAGGGAGAGTGAATTATACTTCTGGGTATTAAATAAAATATCTTGAAAGGGGATGATTTGAAGTTGGGACAAGGATGAATTGCTTCTGTAGGCCCAATTTTTAAAATATAGCATGGGTGAGGTATATCTTTTTAGGTGTCTTTTTCTAGCCAAGATGTTTTCTGCTTCATTGGGAATTACTCTTGTTATGACTAATTTGATAGGGAGAATCAAGATCATAATTATATTATTGAGTTAGTGTAGGCCTCTGCCCTGGAGATTCAGTGTCTTTGGTATCTCTGCCAAATAGGAAGGAATGTCCTGGTCCTTGGTTTTTTGTTTTGTTTTGTTTTGTCTGTTTTTGCCTTGTGTGGTTATACTTAAGAGTATTTTATATAAGATCTGGTAGAGTCACTAACTCTGAGAAATTTATAGTGATTTCAGAAAGACAGGAGACAAGGGGTGCTTGGGTGGCCAAGTCAGTTGAGTGGTTAAGTGTCTGCCTTAGGCTCAGGTCATGATCCCAGCATCCTTCCCTGCTCGGTGGGGAGACTGCCTCTTCTCTGTCTGCCTGCCGCTCCTCCTGCTTGGGCACAACTCTCTCTGTCTGTGAAATAAACAAATAAAATCTTAAAAAAAAAGAGAGAGAGAGAGAGAACAGGAGACACTTCTTAACTCTTACTACTTCTGTCTCTGAGAAATTTTTTTCTTTCCAATACTAGATTCTCCACTTTTGCTCTTGATCCCACCTCTTCCAACCCCTGCCTTTTGTTGTTTCAGTTATACTTTCTCTCTTAAGTCAGTCTCCTATTTTAGCTTTTGCCAGTCATAGAAATATACTTTACTATTTTGCCACTAGAAGAAAATCATTGACCATGTCTCTCTAAGAAAATGAAGTGTCCTAAGTCCTAAGTGTTCAAGGTCTTAATGAAGTAAAGAAATAATTTGGATAAAGTTATTAGAAATATTAATGGTTAACATTTATTGAATGCTTACAGCTAGACACTGTTCCATGAGCTTTTCATGTGTTCTCACATTAAACTTCACAACAACTCTGTGAAGTATAAGTGCTTTTAGTGGGATTTTCTCTACCCTTTAACATTGAATGAATCAATAGAAGTAAGAGTAGTTCCTGACATTTAGTAAGCACACAATATGAATTATCGCTGCTGCTGTCTACTAAAATATTATCCTTATTTTTCATTCCTTTTATTCTCTGTGCCTTATATACGTGTTCATAGGACTACCTGACTTTGTTGTGGTATTTGTCCCACTCAGCAGACTGTGAGGTTCATGAGGGTTTCTTTGTGGTTATACTTCTTGTATCTCCAGCACTCAGGACAGTTCCTGGCACATTGTAAGTGCTCAAATACCTTAAATAAGGGACTGAACCATATTTTGCTCTTGATGAAACAAAATCACAAGTGGTTAATAGCATACCAAGGCCATTTAGATGGGAGTGATGGAGCCAGGTAGGATTCAGACTGAGAGATCTGAAGCCCATACTCTACGCAAGTGAAATTGAAACGTTTGTGTGAGTTGCCCTAAGAATAGGAAGTGTTTTTTCTTACTGTGCCATATTCTCAAACTCTATATATCATAACGTGGATGGTTTTTTAAAAATTTTTATTTAAATTCAATTTAATTAACAAATATTATTAGTTTCAGAGGTAGAATTTAGTGATTCATCAGTTGCATACAACAGCCAGTGCTCATTACTTCAGTGCCCTCCTTAATGTCCATCACCCACTTACTGCATCCCCTACCTACCTTGCCTTTAGCAATGCTTAGTTTCCTATAGTTAGAGTCTCTTATGGTTTGCCTCCCTCTCTGTTTTTGTCTTATTTTATTTTTCTCTCCCTTCCCTTATGATCCTCTGTTTTGTTTCTTAAATTCCACATATAAGTGAAATCATTTGATAATTTTCTTCTCTGATGGACTTGTTTCACTTAGTATAATAATTACCCTGTAGTTCTACCCACATCATTGCAAATGACAAGATTTCATTTTTTGATGGCCCAGTAATATTCCATCGTATATATGTGCTACATCTGACATTATTAAAAATAAATTTCCCTCACTAGACTATAGATAATAAAAGTCACAGGAAGAGTAGATTTCTGCTGACTATAAATCTATTCTTGCAATTAACATTTAAATGGCTTGATTTAAGTTAATGAGCTTCCTATCATTGGAAGCATTAAAGTCGTCCTGATTGATCAAGTGTCATGATTTAGGTATTTTTGCTGTGGAAAGTGGCTGAACCAGCTGTGCAGTGTTCTGGACATGAAGTTCAGCTGCTAGGACCAGAGGCTTAGAAGGTGGTGGCTGCTTGTGTAACACAGGAGAAGGATTTTGTTTCTCTGGTTTAATGGAAATCTGAAAGTAGGTAATTTAGATTTGGGGTGGTTACTCCTTGATATTGTTAGAAACCCAGGCCCCTTTTAACCTGCACACAGCTGTTTTAAGCATGTGCTTTTCACCTCAAAGTCACAGATGGCTGATCTCCCTCCAGTATTGTATCAATATTACAGGCAAAGATAAGTAGAACAGTAATGGGAAAATGGAGCACATGCCAAAGTACTCATTCTTTCTTTTTTTTTTTTAAAGACTTTATTTATTTATTTAAGATATTACTTGTTTATTTATTTGAAGGAGAGAGTAAGCCTGTGCTACAAGGTGGAGGGCCAGAGGGGGAAGGAGCGCAAGACAAGAGAGAATCTGAAGCAGACTACCAGCTAAACACACAGCTCCATGCGGGGCTAGATCTCCCTATCACGAGATCCAGACCTGGGCCAACACCAAGAGTCAGGCTCTTAACCAGAGGAGCCACCCAGAAGCCCCATGACTCATTCCCTTTTAAAAAGCTTTCCCAGGGGACGCCTGGGTGGCTCAGTTGGTTGGGCGGCTCAGGTCATGATCCCGGTGTCCTGGGATCGAGTCCCACATCGGGCTCCTTGCTCGGCGGGGAGCCTGCTTCTCCCTCTGCCTGCCATTCTGTCTGCCTGTGCTCGCTCGCTCTCCCTCTCTCTCTGACAAATGAATAAATAAAATCTTTAAACAACAAAAAAAAAGCTTTCCCAGAAGTTCAAGCCAGTGACCTCAATAAACTACAACTATATAGCATGAGCACTCTAGCTGCAAGGAGTGGGAAGGGAAGCTGAGAAATGTATATATTTAACTGGATACATTATTGTCACTTCAGAGTTACATTAGAAAGAAGAGAAGAGTTGGGTGTTGGCAGACAAGTAGCAGGTTTTTTTCCTATTCATCACAGTCTTTTTAAGTTAGGAAGTCTGTGAACCTATGAAATCTAAGGTCTTTTCCACAACAGCATGGTGGCAATACAATTTTCACATTTGTTAAAGTTTATTAGTAATGTTAGAGTTTTTTACTGTGAATGTCTTGATCCATGTTGATTTGATTTCGCCATATTTAAAAATAAGAACACATTTCTCCAAGGGAACTCAAAAGCGTTGAGTCCCACTTCCCTCTTGCTCACTGAGAGAATTTAACAGGTTAACAGCTTAGGCCAAGCGTCCTGATTGTAGAGAATTGTTAGCTTTCCATTTTTACCCCTGCCCATCGATGCCTAAATCTCCTTCCTTGCTTTACTTCTTCATTCCTTTCCTCTTCAGTCTTCATGCCTGTTAATTTTTAAATGCCAGAAAGTCTTTTTATCTTTCGCTTGAGATCTATTGGTTCCTTATTACTGAAGTAAATAGAGGGGTGCATCTTCCCAGCTTGATTATCTCCGAGTTAAGGAGCCTAAGTTAGAAGCCAGTTCAAATTGTGAAAGTTGTAACCCTGGAAAGAGTAGAAGTTTCTGTCCTTTTGGTAAGAGCATTCTTGAGATGCAAAATAATAATTATGAGGAATGTGGTTGTCTTTTGTTGATTTAAGACATTTATTGAAGCATGTTGCTGGGAATATAACTGGATATGGCAGGGTCCCTTTTTTATGTAGATGAACTTCAACTGAGATTTATGATCCCAAAACAAATGGGAGATCTTCAAGGTCATGTGACACAGCATCACTTAGCAATGGGATTTTTCTACTTTAGATAAGGAGTCAGCAAATTTTTTCTCTAAAGACCCAGACAGTAAAGATTTTATGCTTTGCAGGAAATATGTGGCCTATCACATATTCTTTGTTTTTTTAACCCTTTACAAACACAAAATCTATTTGCTTATGGCCTGTAGAGGAACAGGATGTAGGCTTGATTTGGCCCATTGCCATTGTTTATTATCCCTTGCTTTAGACTGTGTAATCAGAGAAGCCCACTAGCAGATTTTAGGCAATTAGAGTTACATGTTCTAGTATTTGTATTCAAAATGGCACTGAAGTAATAGACCAAGGACAGATAAGGTAGAAGTAGAAGACAGTTAATTAGGTTATTGTCTTATGTAAGACCTAAGTTTTTGGCTTCACCTACTGGAGCCATTTATTGAGAAATGGAAGGCTGGGAGAAGACTGATCTGGGAGGTAAGATGTAAGTTATGCTTTGAACATGTCAAATTTTAGATTCCTATTAGACTCCTAAATGGAATTGTCAGAGTTTAGGGGTGAGTCTATGACTCTGTATGTGTGTTTGAATGTGTCTGTGTGGTGTGGTGCATATAGATGGCACTAAAAGCTATAAGATTAGATGACATTATCTAGTGAGAGCAGAAGGCCCCAAACCACATGAAGTGGAGTCCAACATTAATAAATAGAATAGAGGAAGAGCCTGAGAAGCCTACAAGTGGCCAGTGGGTTAGGAGGAAAACCGAAGAAAAATAACATGGAATCCAAAATAGGATAGAGTCGTCTACTGTGTCAAATCATGCTGTCAAGTTAGATAAATATGCTGAAATTACGAGTGGACTGAGTATTAAAAGAGGTGATGCAGAATACTTTTACTAGAATATTACGGGAAAAAATATTGAAGTTTTGCTCTGATGGTGAGCAGAGAAATGGTACATTAGCAAAGGGAGTGGTTCGTGATCAAGGGAGTATTGTTTGTTAGTCTTTTCAGTGGTTGATAGAAGTAGTTTACTTAATGATAGGAATGATCCAGTAGAGACGGGGAATTTATTGATGTAAGAGGAATCCACTTGAATGTATTAAAGATTGGCTGTTAAATTAATCAATTTTTAAAAGATGAGTAAGAATTACCTGGGTTGAAAGGAAAAGAAAAGAATTTTTTAATTAGACTAAGAACAAAACCCAAGTCCATGGGGGCTTAAGAGAGACCACATCATATTTGAAGAATAGCAAACACTTATTTTTCCTGGAACAGAGTATCCTTTTAAGCTAGCGACCAGAGAAGGAAGGAGCTGGCAAGGGCCAGATCAAGAAGTACTGGTACATTATGCCATGAAGTTCAAATTTATTTTGAAAACAGTGAAGATCCTCTGAAGGATTTAAAACTGGGGAAATAAATTTTTGATAACATTTTTTTAAAAGGAAATTAAGGAAGATAAATTTGGAGGTTGACAAAACTGCACACAAGGAAACAACTCTGGTGAGAGATGGTAGGGGTCTAACTGAAGACTTATCAGTGGATCACAAAGGGGATGGAGCCATTTTGACAGCTATTTATGAAGTGGACTTGACAACAACAACCACAACAAAATGGTGTCTGATCAGAATAAGCTCTGAGGGAGAAGTGGACATCAACCATGACTTGGGTATTTTTTGCGTCAGAGACTAGGGAGGTGCAAGGAGCATAGGATTAGGTGAGGCTGAGGGCTAGCGTTTCTTGGACATTTGTGACATCACTCATGGAGTAGTCATTTGCAGATGTATGGATCAAGAGGACAAACGCAGGGTCTAACAAGGAAGTAATTACCTGAGTAAGGCACCAAAATAAAATCCCAGTTGTTAGTGGGCTTCTCAGTGAGTGGGCTATGAGGAAAAGCAGTCTTAATGACAGCCTGGCAAAAAACCCTTGTATGTGGCAGCAGTTTAAACCATTTGTATGAACAGACTGTAATTTGTTAATACAACCATTGCAGAGGAACCATATCCATTTTAACCCGTTGCTTTTAAGCGCTTTCTTTTTTTTTATTTAACGTTTAGTATTTTTCAGACATCTTGTAGTGATAAATTTGAAAGTTGACCATATAATTGACCTCATTCCCTTTGTTAAGATTGAAGAATTAGAAGAGAAACTTAATGATGCACTTCACCAGAAGCAGCTACTAACATTGAGATTAGACAGTCAATTGACTTTTCAACAAAAGGATGCCAGGTAAGAAAGTTTTATAAAAACAGCAATACCTATTTAGCCATTAAAAGTAATTTTGTTACCTATTTATGCATACAATTGTAAGCTAAAATAGAGCAATTTTAAGTCAGCGATGGTAATAATTTTTATATCCAAACCAACAAAAAAGGTTATTTGATACAATATACAAAATATAAAAATTTGGGGCACCTGGTGGCTCAGTGGGTTAAAGCCTCTGCCTTTGGCTCAGTTCATGATCCCAGGGTCCTGGGATCAAGCCCCATGTCGGGCTCTCTGCTCAGCAGGGAGCCTGCTTTCCACTCTCTCTGCCTGCCTCTCTGCCTATTTGTGATCTCTCTCTCTCTCTCAAATAAATAAATAAAATCTTTAAAATAAATAAATAAATTCATATATTATATATAATATATATATAAAGTCAAAATTCAACATTCATTCAGGAAACATTGCTGATGTAAGTGATCCATAAATGACAATGGAAATTCTCTAAATTCACCACCACTTAACCTGTTGTCTGGATT
Source organism: Mustela nigripes (assembly GCF_022355385.1). NCBI lineage: Eukaryota > Metazoa > Chordata > Mammalia > Carnivora > Mustelidae > Mustela > Mustela nigripes. The sequence continues at coordinate 50,781,217 of NC_081571.1, forward strand.
TACCTTTCTTCATTTCCTTTGTAAAGCACACTAAATCTCATGGCCCGTTTTAACTCTGCATGTTTAAATTATCTTCTATTTTGCTTGCATTCTTTCTCCCAGCTCAGTTGATTATTTACAGAGACTTCATTTTGTTTACTGTCAAATGTGCCTATGATAGTCATCCTTACTGAACTATGTAAACAAAGAAATATGAGTGAAAATAAAGATGTGCTCCTTCTATGAAATCTATAAGGAATTCTTTGAAACAATGTAATAAAAGTGAGTGACTAAAAAAAATAAACCCATCAAATTAAGTTAAAGCAAGACAGATTTGAAAGTTGGGAACAAAAAAACAAACAAATCCATAGAAAAGCATCCTCTCAGATTTCTTCCCAAGTGTCTTTTTTAAGTAAATAAATTGAATTTGGCAGCCAGGAACAATGATTTACACAAAAAGAAAGCATACCTTTGTATTTAAAAAATCTGAACCCTGTGTAGAAAATCTGACAAGTGATTGCTTCTTTCTGTGTGCTAATTAGAAGTAAATGTGTGAAGTGCTTATCTTTTCTCTTTGTAAGATTTCACTATTTAACTGATACTTAAAAAAATTATCTAACCATTGACCAGGAACTATAACATTAGACCGTCAGTTCTGAAACTTTAGTATGTATCAGAACCACGTGGAGGTCTTGTTAAAAAGGATTGTTGGGTCCCACCCTCTGATATTCTGATTTGGGGTGATCCCAAAAAATCTGTGTTTCTACCAGTTCTCAGGTGATGCTGATGCCAGTGGTCTGGGGACAATACTTTGGGAACCAGTGCATTCAGTGGTAGGGCTTCTACTGTAATTCTTAAGGCAGTTTTCAGATTAAATGATGCTGAGAAGGCAGTTGAGATGATATTGCAATAATACCCTTGATATCGATGTTAGTAAAAAGTGGTTGTTGGATTTTTAATATAATTTGAAGGTTGCGCTGATGTCTTATACGTGGGGTTCAAGAGGAAAAAAGGGGTGCCTGGGTGGCTCAGTGGGTTAAAGCCTCTGCCTTCGGCTCAGGTCATGATCTCAGGGTCCTGGGATCGAGCCCTGCATCAGGCTCTCTGCTCGGCGAGGAGCCTGCTTCCCCCTCTCTCTCTGCCTGCCTCTCTGCCTATTTGTGATGTCTCTCTCTGTCAAATAAATAAATAAAATCTTTAAAAAAGAGAGAGAGAGAAAGGAATCAAGGATTGTGGCAACATTTTTGGTTCAAATAAATGGAAGGGTGGAATTGCTGTCAACTAAGATAAGGAAACCACAGGGGGAAAGGTTTGTGAGTGAAGAGCAAGAGTTCAGTTTCGGACACGTTCAGTTCAAGTTGTCATATTAGATATCTGCATGTAGGTGTTGGAAGAGTTTGGTCTAGAGATACAAGTCTGGGGGGCATTATATACAGGCATTATATAGGCATTATATACAGAGAGTATATATTTAAGTCATATGACTGGATGACTTGGCCAAGGTAGTAAATACAGAGAGAAAAGAGAGCCAAGTACTAATATTAAGACAAATCAGAAAAGGAGACTGAGAAAACACCACTGGAAAAATAGGAGAAGAATGACAAGAGTATAATGACTTGGAAGTCCGGTGAAGAAAGTGTGTAAAGGGAGAGATCCGTTGTGTTAAATAATCATAAGGTCAAGGATGAAAAGAACTGAGAATTGATCATTAGCAATCTGGATGTCATTGGCCATCTTGAGATTTCAGTAGAAAGATAAAAACCTAATTGGCATGGGTTTAAGAGGAAGGGCATCAGATGGTGAGTCTAGACAACTTTTGAGAAGTTTTGCTGTGTGGAGGAGCAGGGAGGGGGCAGTGAAATAGGGTCAATTTTTTTTTTTTTAAGGTAGAAAAAGTAACATGTTCATATGTTGATGGATGTGATACAGTAGGAAGGGGAGAGAATCAGTTGTCCCTTCCTGCTCAAAATCTTCAAATAGGCAACTAATGATAGCAATGTCTGCTACATGTATTCGTTAAGAATGATTATGTACAGATTACTCCTTTCATCACCTCATTGGTTGAATGAATACTTTTTACAGTGGTTCAGTGTTGCCGTCTTCAAGCAGTATACCTTAAAGTATCTGGATAGAAAGAAATGAAAGTTATTTCGATGAGTAGGGTCCAAGATAGATGTATAAAATTTAAATCTTAAGAGGGGAAATGTATGATTTTATAATTTGAATTTTGGAAAAATTACTCTTTAAGAATATCAATTTTCTATTTAACAATTTATGTGGTTGCACATTTAGTAATGAGTATAGAATCATTTTGTTTTTAACTGCTTACATAAATAAGCATTTACCTGGAGCCAAAAACACTAGAGAGTTGCTTGTTTCATGTTTTTATGTTAATATAAAAGGTAATTTTGAGAAAATAAATCTCAAAGATGTTTTTAAGTTTGTCATAAATTCTTTCCTAATGTAGAAAATATCAAGAACTAATGAAACAAGAAATGGAAACTATTTTATTGAGACAGAAGCAACTAGAAGAGACAAATACTCAGCTAAGAGAGAAGGCAGGAGATATTCGCCGAAACTTGCGTGACCTTGAATTGACAGAAGAGCAATATGTGAAACTAAAAGATTTTCCTGAAGACCAGCTTTCTATTCCCGAATATGTATCTGTAAGTGTGTTGCATCATTTAAAAAACTGTGTGTATTTTCAAATTAGATTTGTTAATTATGTAATAGCCATAATCTTCAAAGTACCCAGTTAATAAATTATTTTGTTATTTTCTGGCCCTGATCTGGAAATGGTGAATGGTATTCAGATCACCAAATTTTAAAGGGTCTTGACCTTTGATCTCCAAAGTCAAGCAATAAATAGGGCTATGAAGTTAATGGCTACATAGTCCATAGAAATGAATCATTTTATCATAAACTGATAGTTTACATTGTTTTCAAAATTAAATTGTAGAGATAACAGATAAGTGGTTGCGGAGGGGTGGGGATAGTAGAGGAGAGAGGAGTTGGTGTGATGGAAAAGGAGTTAATGAAGGAGATCTTTGTGGTCTACTTCAGGATCTGTCACGTGTTGGTTATACAGCTACACATAGGAGTTATCTATGGCCTTAGTCTCAAATTTTTTGATGTCAGCATCCCTTTACATTCACAAAATTACTGAGGAACCCAAGGAGCTTCTAAACAGAAGAAAAGTATATTTGGGCTATATCTGTTAGTATTTACCGTATTAGAAATTAACACTGAGGGGCGCCTGGGTGGCTCAGTGGGTTAAAGCCTCTGCCTTCAGCTCAGGTCATGATCCCAGGGTCCTGGGATCAAGCTCTGCATTGGGCTCTTTGCTCAGCAGGGAGCCTGCTTTTCTCTCTCTCTCTCTGCCTGCCTCTCTGTCTACTTGTGATCTCTGTCAAATAAATAAATTAAAAATCTTAAAAAAAAAATTAGCACTGAGACATTTTTAAAACACAAGAATATATAAGCACTCATTCCGTTAGCCTTAAAGGCGATGATCTCATCACATATCAGATAGCCACTGGCAAATACCACTGAACAGCATAAAAGAAGGAGAGCAAGACAGACAAAAAAAAATTCTTAGTTATTAGGAAAATAGTTTTAATCTTATGAATTCCCTCAGAGGATCTCACATGAAAACTGCTGATTTGTGATATATTGATGTCATTTCACCCTTAAAGGCTTGAACTTTTTCATATGTAAAAGGATTGATAATAATAATAGTACCTCAAATAGCTCAAATATATTTGTTTCTGTCTAAAGTGCATTGTTCAAGACAAATGAGATGTCTCACATGCTGTCGTTGTGACTTTATCCATAGTAGGTACCAAGTAGCCTACAAATTACAGTTACACAGTTCTCTGGTTTGTTAAGGTTTTTTGTTACCTTTTGTTTTTACAGACGGTATTATCCTAACTAGTCAGTCATATACAAATTCATTGTATTGAGGACTACCTCTTACCAGATGTGGTACTTTTGCTGCTCAGCAATGTATTAAGGAATTGCAGATTGCATACCTTTATAATAAATAGATATAATTACCCTCTCCTAATTTGTTCATGGCTTCTTAATTTTATAGGAATTTGTCAGATGGAACACTTTACTAGATTAGGACAGACAGATTCCTCTGAGAGAATTATGAGTGAGAAGGAGAGATCTGAACTGAATGGAAGTAGTGATATGAAAGATCCCTTCTGATTATCCCTTATACAGCAATGATAGCCACAGGGCTTCAGCAGGAGCCCAGGATGTAGGCTTATCATATGTTTCAGCAAAAGAGATAGAGCAGGGTACAAACCAGGCAAAAATTCTGGCCTTCGTGAGCTTACATTCAAGTGGAGCAAGACAGACAATAAATTAAAAGTAAATGTAGAATGTCATAAATCCTATGGAGAAAATCCTGTGGGAGTGAAACTAGGAACTGCCTTCAGGTGGGGGTGCTATTTCTAATCAGAGGAATTAGGCCTTTACTGATAGGGTGACATTTGATCAGAGACCTAAAGGTAGTGAAAACATGAGCCATTCATTTGTATGTGGGAAGAATTCTTCTGTCAGAGGAAATACAAGCAAAACTCAAGCACTTAATGTGTTCAGGAAGTAACAAGAAGCTAGGATGGAATGGGCAGTGGTGGAAGACGGGAAGTAAGTAGTAAATGGAGTATAGATGGGAAGAAAGAGACTGTGTCAAGGGTGAAGTATAGATAATCTGGGCTTTGAGCAAACTTAATGAACATTAAGCCTTAATAAAGTATTAGTAGTCAGGGTCAGTTAATTACAAACCAAACTTGATTATACAGGCATATAATGTAAAACTTAATGCTTTCCTTTTGTTTCCTTAATATTTTTATTACTCATAATTGAAGGTACTGTAAATTAGTAAACTTTAATTGCAACTTGGGATTCTAAAACTGCTTATTAATTTGATTTTTGTTTTTAAAGATGAGGTTCTATGAACTAGTGAATCCATTAAGAAAGGAAATCTCTGAACTGCAAGTGAAAAAGCATGAACTATCAGAGGAATTAAGTGAAAACAAAGGCCACTTGAAACAACTAACAGAGGTTTGTATGATTTTGATCACTGGTGGGAAGAAGCTCCATGTTTTATTCTAGGGAGTTCCTCAAGATTTGTGAGCAGGAATATAAAAGTCAGTGATAACAAAATGGGACTGGGGGATGCTGACTACACTATTATTCAGGCAGTGTGAAGGTTAAATTGGAAATAGTCATCTTAAAGATTGACAGGGTAGATCTGTGATATTGTCCTCTAACCCATGGTTGAGCATTTTGTTGTAACTCCTTCATTCTTGGTTCTTCATTACAGATTAGCCTTGTTTGTGATATGAACGGGGAGCTACTGTCCATTTGCCATTTTGCCTCTTCATTAAGTACATTAGTTTTCCTAATGTTTGTTTGAAGCATGAGTACTGATGTAAGTAAGCATCAGCCTCAGTGATGTGCATGGTGCCGTGCCCTGTGCTGGCAGCAGTGAGGGAGGGAGAGGGGGAGGGAGCGTCTGCCCTTCTAGAGTTCAAACTCCCATAGATTAGGCTCAGAACCTTAGATGATGTCTTGACACTCATTTTTCTGTGTGATATTGAACAAGTCATTTAATGTTTCCTGCTCTGTCAAATAGAGGAACTAATTCTGCTTGTCTATTCATTTTATTGAATTGCTCATGTTTCTGTTTCAAAGTAAAAATGTCATTTGTAGCAAAGTTGCATGTAAATACTGTTATGTCATATTGCAAGGGCAGCTTTTACCGAAGATCTAATTTCCAAAAATAAATAATTATAATTTAATTTACATTTCGATGCCCTAATTTGCTACTCTGTTAGTGCTGGACAAAATCTATTTAGGTCATTAATGTAGAGCCAATATTAAAAGCAAATGAAGGCTCATCTTCCTTCCTCTCCTCATAGGAGTGATGAAATCACCAGGAGTGATGCCAAAGAGGCAGATGTGCCGATATGAACCCTTCTACAAAGTTCTGTTGTGGGTTTTTATTTCTTCTGCTAACCTGCCACATTGTGCAGGTAAAGTGTTTTGCATATTTTAGAAAGATAACTTTTAATTTTTATAAAATTTGCAAAAAAATGTAAGGGACAAACTGAGAAGGCCTCAGTGTAACTAGTAGCTAATTTTATAGCCTTGGCCAAATCATTTACTCTCTGTTTCTGCAAAGTGCCCAGGATGGTGGTAGTCGTGGTGACGTGTTCATTGGGTTTATTGAGGACAAGGCAATTAAATGCGTTTTCAGACTTGGTTCTGTAGCATCTCATGGTACCTTAGCTTCCCTCAAGGATTTCTTATTTTTTAGGAGGAGGACTGGAAAAGTTTCCTAACCTTGTTTATATCAAACTACCTCTTTTTTAATGACTTTAATAATTGGGAATTCTAAGACTGGTTTCTCTTAAACAAAGGATTCCTGGGGCCAAAGAGAAAAAAACTTTTGTAATTCTAGAATTATCATTAGTATGTGATATAGTTTTACTGTGCAGTAGAGCAAATCTCTCAACTCTGAAGGGTCAGTAATGACATTGTATTCCAGATTTTTGTTTGTTTCAGCCTTGTTCATAACATTTTTAGTATTTTATTGATAAGAAAACATAGATAGGTAACACTGGTTTGACTCACTGGGTTCCTGAGTGTTTTTAGTGACTAATAACTTTTTTTTTTAACTAATTACTCTTGAACAAAGAAGCAGCTTTGTTTGTAAACCTGTACTAGGATTCTTCAGAGAAACAGAACCAATAGGATATCTGGAGAGAGAGAGAGATCTGTTTTAAGGAGTTGGCTCACAAGATTGTGGAGGCTTGATGAGTCCAAAATCTGATGGGATAGGCTGGAAGGCTGGAGATTCAGGGGAGAGTTGTAGTTGAAGTACAAAGACAGTCTGCTGACAGAATTCTTGCTCGGACGAGGTCAGTCTTTAGTTTAGTATGGCTTTCAGCTGATTAGATGTGACCCTCACAATATGGAGGGTAATTGACTTTACTCAAAGTCTATTGATTTAAATGTTATTTGTTTTTTTGTTTCGAGTTTTTATTTCTAGTTAACATAACAGTGCAATATTGGTTTCAGGAGTAGAATTTAATGATTCATTACCTTACGTGTAAGGCTTATACCCTGTGCTCATCACATATGCTCTCCTTAATGCCGCTTCCCCACCCATCACCCCTCCACTTTAGTTTCTGTCATTAATAATTTTCTGTCTCTTAAGGTTTGCCTCCCCCCTGACTTTTTTTAATTTAGTGTTAATCTCTGAATTAACTGGATGGCTCAGTTGGTTAAGAATCTGCCTTCTGCTCAGGTCATGATCCCAGGGTCCTGGGATTGAGTCCCACAGTGGGCTCCCTGCCCAGTAGGGCGACTGCTTCTCCCTCTCCCCACTGCTTGTGTGCTCTCTCTCTCTCTCAAATAAATAAAATCTTCTTTAAAAGGTGTTAATCTCATCTAAAAAATACCTTTGCAGAAAGATCTAAATAGTTCTCAACCAAAATAAAAATAAAGTAAAATAGTATTTGACCAATATAGCTAGTTGACATATGAAGTTAACCAGCACAGGGGCACCTGGGTTTCTCAATTTTGGGTAAGCGGCTGACTCTTGATTTTGCCTCAGGTCATGATCTCAGGGTCATGAGATTGATCTCCGCCTTGGGCTCCTTGCTCTGCAGAGATTCTGCTTCTCTTCCTCTCCTCTTACCTGCCCCTCCCCCAGCTCACCTGCATGTGCTCTGTCTCTCTCAAATAAATAAATCTTTTTTTTTTTAAAGATTGTATTTATTTATTTGACAGAGGGGGATCACAGGTAGGCAGAGCAGCAAGCAGAGAGAGAGGGGGAAGCAGGCTGCACGCCAAGCAGAGAGCCCGAGGCCGGCTCGATCCCAGGACCAGAGCCAAAGGCAGAGGCTTAACTCACTGAGCTACCTGGGTACTCCTAAATAAATAAATATTTAAAAACAAAACAAAATTAACCATCACTGAACCCTTCCCATGTGCAAGTTTGTTTCTTAAAGGTTTATCACCTCTCAGCTGAAAATACAATTCTCTGTCTTAAACCTTTCCATAATTTATTAATAAACAGAGAATTGAACCACAATCAGGAAAAAAGAAATTAAGAAATTAAGCAGTGTGTTGTCTACGTAATAATAGGTCTTAGAAATTCAGAGAATATGATATAGAATAGAATTACTTTTATATTAAAGTCTCCTGTAAAGTTTGATTCCTCTGGTCTGTCAAGGGCTAATTCAGGTCAGCTTGCCCAACACTGAGGAATATTTTTAAATTAAAAGACTTCCTTATAAGGATATAGTGAACAATAAGTATAATATTTAATAGTAAAAGAAATTTTGCTTAACTGTGTACTATGAGGATTTTTGTCGGGGGGATTTTTTTTAAATGGTTTATTATTACTGCTCTGATATTTGGAAAATTCACCTGTCATCAAGTTTTATCTGTGCATTTGACAGTGGCATGATGATATTGGATGGAAAACTTATTCTTTACCCACTCAGCCCCTAGTCTTCCTTACTTTCTCTGCCCCAACTCCTCCATCTACAAAATAGGATGAGAATATATAACACCCTCCTAATACAGTCATTATTAGAATGAAATTCATGGAGTAAATATTTGTTGTACATCTGTTATGTGGCAGGCATTGTTCTAGGTAACTTGGGATACTACAGCAAACAAAACAATGATTCCTGACCTCTTGGAGATTCTGTTTTTGAAAAGAGTACAGGGAGGGGCACCTGGGTAGCTCAGTTTTAAGTGTCCAATTCAGGATTTCAGCTTAGGCCATGATCTCAGGATCTCATGGGCTCCACACTCAGTGGGGAGTCTGCTTGAAAATTGTCTCTCCCTCTGCCTCTTCCCTACACTCGTGGACGAGCACTCTTTCTCTCTCTCTCTAGAATAAATAAATCTTTTAAAAAAAGAGTACAGGGAAACAAATAGTAAGCGTTATAGATAAGTGTATCATAGAGGAAGAAGTTGATAACTGCAAAGGATAAAAGAGAAAATATCAGTGCTGCATGGAGAGCAGGGAAGAAATCATATTCAGAATTGTATAGGGTCAGCCAGTAGGCCTCACTGAGGAGGTTAGAAGTTTAGAAAGACTTGGAGCTGAGGGAGACAATGAAGTTTTCAAGGAAGAAGTCCCAGGCAGAGGAACGGTCGTGCAAAGGTTAAGCGGGTTCCCTCTTTGTGGAGTGATGTTTGTGGAGCAACGAGGAAGCCAATATGACTGGAACGACTGAAGTGAGAGAACAGTTAGGTAAGATCAGAGAGGTAAAGGGTTTTTGAAGTCACTGTAAGGACTTTGATTTTTAACCCTAAGTGAAAGGAAGTATTGCAGGATTTAGGGAAGTGATGTGACATGATCTGACATATTGTAGAAGGATCATTCTGGCTGGTACATAGTAGACCCTTAAAGAGTATTAAAGAACTTTGTTAATGTCTCAGAATATGTTTTTTTTCTTTTCTTTTCTTTTCTTTTTTTTTGCTGAGAATAGGCTATAGAGCTATAAAGATGGAAGCAGAGGGACTTGTTACGCGTCTTGTAGTAATCTAGGTGAGAGCTGATAGTGCTTTGTATCAGGGTGATAGAAGTGTATGGGCTATGAACTGGTTGGATCCTGGATGTATTTTAAAAGTAGAACCATTGGAGGCAAACTTCTAGGGTCCCCTCCCTCCTCGGGAGCTTTGTATTATCACTTAGCTCAAAAAACCTTTCTCTCCTTCCTACCAGTCTGTCTGGCCTACCTCTTTATTCTTTGAAGCACATGACCGAGAACCATGGGCACTAATGGAGAAAAAAATCCTGTAAGACCAGGGGATGGGAGTGAGAGGACAAGACTGATGTTGTTTAAGGGTACAAACTTACAATGAGTAGTAAATAAGTCATAGAGATCTCACAGTATAATAAATATAAACAATACTGTACTACATTATCAGGCTTACTAAGAGACAAAAATGTAGTTACCCCAAAGACTTAAAGGAATGGGTAATTATGTAATGTGGTATAGGTGCTAATTATAGCTGCAAAAGCAGTCATATTATAATACAAATATGTCAAGTTAGCACATTGTACATCTTAAATATACACAATGTTATATGTCAAATATATACAATTTTTAAAAATCAGGGCTTTTGATGATTCCCTGTTGGTGCTCATCCTAAATTCATATGCTCTTCCTGATGCCAAACTTTGCCTTCGTAAGAATGACAGAAAGGGGGCGCCTGGGTGGCTCAGTGGGTTAAGCCTCTGCCTTGGGCTCAGGTCATGATCCCAGGGTTCTGGGATCGAGCCCCACATCGGGCTCTCTGCTCTGCTGAGAGCCTGCTTCCTCCTCTCTCACTGTCTGCCTCTCTGCCTACTTGTGATCTCTGTCAAATAAATAAATAAGATTTAAAAAAAAAAAAAGAATGACAGGAGGGGTGCCTGGGTGGTTCAGTTGTTAAGCATCTACCTTCAGCTCAGGTCATGATCCCAAGGTCCTGTGATCCACTAAGATCAAGCCTGCTCAGTGGAGAGCCTGCTTCTTCCTCTTCCTCTGCTTGTATTCCCTCTCTGGTGCTCATGCGCGTGCTCTCTCTCTCTGTCAAGTAAATAAATGAAAATCTTTAAATAAATAAATAAATAAAATCATTGGATGGATGGATGAATATTGGGATTCCTGAACTGGATGGAGAACATGAAAGAAAGATAAGAGTCAAATTAACTCCAAGGTTTTGGGACTGAATAACTAGAAGGATGGATTTGCATTCAGTTGAAATGGGTAGGTTGTGGATGAGGCAGATTTAGGGTTAAAAGAGAGTTCAAATTTTAGCCACACTGAGTTTTAGAAATCTATTGGATTTACATTTGGAAATACTTGGATATACAAGTCTGAACTTTGGAAGCTATATATTTGGAAGTTGTTAACATAAAGATAGTATTTAAAACCAGGATGAGATTACCAGAAGAGAGTGAAGACAGAGAAGAGGGCCAAAGCCTGAGCTCCAGAGCACTTCAGTATTAAACCAGTGGGATGAGGGAGGGGGATTTATCACCGAGATAAGAAAACCAAGAGAATTTCAATGTCCCAGAAGCCAAAGGAGAAAACTGTCAAGAAAGAGAGTCCAAAGTCATTTCAAATGCTATCCACAGGTATAGTAAGATGAAGTCTGAGAAATCACATATTTAACAGAGTCATTGATAACCTTGTCAGGAGTAGTTTTGTTGGAGTTGGTGAGATCAAAAGTTTGATTACAAGAGTGTGTTTAAGAGTAAATGGAAGAAAAGGAATTGGAAACAATTCTAGGCAGCTCTTTCTCTGGGATTTTGATTGAATAGGGAAACGAAGGGCTAGGGCTGAAGATGACAGGGAAAGCAGGGTGAAGGGAAAGAGTTTTCGTTTTGTTTTAAAGATTTATTTATTTATTTGAGAGGAAGAGAAAGAGGGAGTGAGCACACAAAGGGAGAGGGAGAAGCAGACTTCCCACTGAGAGGGAGCCTGACGCGATGCGGGGCTCCATCCCAGGACCCTGGGATCGTGACCTGAGCCCAAGGCAGCCGCTTAACCCACTGAGCCACCCAAGCTGCCCCAGGGTTTGTTTTGTTTTTAAGGTGAGAGAAATCACAACTAATATACATAAAATTACATTGTAAACCACAGAAAGTTTTTCATTGTCAAGAACATTAGAAAGACATTCATCTAATTGCTAACCAGCAGCATAAGCAGTGCTATTGGACACCAGATGTACTTGTGTTTAAGGCTTACCGCTTCAGTGTGCTCCATATGATAAAAAGAGCCATCTGTGTTTGGGGCATAGCCCATAATCTAGGCTTCTGTAATTATATATTTGAGAATAAGTATTAGAACACAGAGGTGTTTGTTGGTTTAATTACTCCTGTTGAGTTTTAAAGAACTTTATCTTCATATCGCACAAAATGGCTTTTAAAATAATTATTTTATCTGTAAGTGCGATCATTTATCTCTCAATGGTTTGAGTGGTTTATATGATCTTTTTACCAAAAGGCAGAACTCAATTTAAAAAACAGCTGAAGAACATGATTATAAACATGTATAAGGAAGAGAGAGAAAATTATGATTGTTAAAGGAAGGTTTATAAAAAAGAAGTTGATCAAAAATTTATTGAATTAGAAGGTGGGTTCTTGGTGGCCAAAAGCAGGCAATGAGAAACTCAAAAATGCCCATCACATACAAATGGAGTGGGCGATTTTTTTTTTTAACTTTTCTAATGGTGTCCTTAATTTAAATCCGTTCAAAAATATAAATATTCTTTTGGACTATTGTGAGAGAAAACTTGGATTCCTTCCTAAGGGGAATAAATATTTTGGTTTTTAGTGGACAGGTTGAAAACGCATCCAATGAAATATGCCCATTGGTTCTAAACTGTCCTAAATTTGACAAAGAAAGGCACTGTTATTTCATTCAATAAGCATACGATACAGTGCCACAGTAAGCCTTGGGACAAGGTCATGGTATTAATGGCTGCAATCACTATGAAGTTACTGATACTCAATAAGTCATAATTCAGAATTTTTATACTATTTGAATGATATCTTCATATAGTAATCAGCAAACATCTTAGTCTTTATATATTTAAAGTTGGATTTTTAAGGGAGGTAAATGGGTCTTATACACAGTGCTGTGCAATTTTGAAGAGGAATAAAATGTGAAAAAAAAAAAAAAAAACCTTACTAGGCAGTATTCACCCAAGAATTTTAAAAAGACCTCAAGGATGCATTTCACAGTGCAGCAAATGTATTCTCTTGTTATCCAAATAGAGAAGTTAGAGTACATTTAATTGCTTGAGAGATGGTAAATTGTCTACCTGTCCTTAGAAACTAAGGACCTTGATAACTACGAACTGATCAACCACACTGCTCTTCTTACTGAGCTTTTGGAATGCATGAAGATTAGGATACTGAATATTTATGCAACTGTAAACCTATAGGAGATGGTCAAAACAACAATTTTATAAATGAATATAAATGAACAAATTGTGTATTATAATATTTCACTTGGGTGATAACTGCAAATGTGTATAAGGAGGAAATAGGAAATGGAATATGTAGACTTCTAAAAAGCCATTCGCAGACTTCCAAATTTTAGTTTAAAACAATTTTTTTAAGATTTTTAAAATTTATTTGACAGAGATTACAAGTAGGCAGAGAGAGAGGGGGAAGCAGGCTCCCTGTCAAGCCTCCCATGTGGGGCTAGATCCCAGCACCCTGAGATCATGACCTGAGCCAAAGGCAGAGGCTTAACCCACTGAGCCACCTAGATGCTCCAGTTTTAAAAATTTTGACAGACTTCCTAAGAATTATTATCATGAACTCTTGGGGGAATTGCTTTCTCTTCAGTGTTTGAAAGATGAAAGCCAGAAAGTAGGAATAAAAGAAACTTTCTGAAAAATGAAAAAAGAAGTATTGTCCAGAGATAACTATTAAGTCCAATCTTATTCAGTACTTAAGATTTTAAGATTTTATTTGTTTATTTTAGAGAGAGAGAAAGCATGCACCCAAGGGAGGGCTGGGCTGAGAGAGAGGGAGACGGAAGGGAAAAGAATCCCAAGCAGACTCCCTCACTGAGCACAGAGTCTGGCATGGGGTTTGATCTCACGACACTGGGATCATGACTGAGCCAAAACCAAGAGTTGAAGAACGGTTAACCAACTCTGCCATCCAGGTGCCCCTCAGTACTTAACCTTTTAAAACATATTAGAGGGGCACCTCAGTGGTTCAGCCTGTTGGGTGTCAGACTGTTGATTTCAGTTCAGGCCATAATCTCAGGGTTGTGGGGTCAGGCCCCGTGTTGGACTCTGTGCTCAGCATGGAGTCTGCTTGATTCTCTCTCTCTAAAATAAATAAATAAAATCTTAAAAACAACAACAACAACAATAAAAACTTACTCCTTAAACAAAACAAAACAAAAAACACGTTATATTAGAAAGGAAGCCTAGAGGAGAACCTTGAGTTTGGAGATAGTGAAATTTTTCTTAGTAGTAGAATACAAAACTAAAAAAAAAAGGGGGGGGGAGACGAATACAAAACTAATAAGGCAAATCGGAGGATGATCCCAAAAAATAAAAAGACTAATTATAACCTATGTGTTTTCTATAACCTCCTAGCTTATATTTCCCAAATTAGCACATTCAGAATTGGTCACCAGCCCTAAAGAGTGTATTTCTAGTTCATTATAAAAATTTTCAAGCAAAGATAACTTCAAAGAATTTTACAATGAACACCAGTATATCAATGACCTAATTTTACCATTAACATTTTATTATACTTGTTCTAATCACATATCTATCCATCCAGTCACCAGTCATACTTAAGTTTTATGAGAAATTGCCAGACCATTTTTTTCCATGTATCAATGGTTTGTTTCTTTTTATTGCTGAATAATATTCTATTGTATGGATATATTCATCAACCAGTTGGTGGGCATTTGAGTTATTTCCACCTTGGAGACATTATAAACAAAGGTGCTGCAAAAATTTAACATGGGTTTTTGTGTGGGCTTGTTTTCTTTCTCTTTAGTAAATGCTTAAAAGTGAAATTTTTCAGGGTGCCTGGGTGGCTCAGTCATTTAAGTGTCAGACTCGTGATTTCGGCTCAGGTCATAATCTCAGGGTCGTGGGATTGAGCCCCGAGTTGGGCGGGGTGGAAAGTCTGCTTGGGATTCTCACTTCTTCTCCCTCTGCCGCTCCCCCCAACTTGTGTGTGTACATGTGCTCTTTTTCTCAAATAAATAAATTTTTAAAAATGAAAGTGGAATTTTTCACTTCTAGATTTCCCTTCAGTTTATTATAGTTTTTATTTCTCTGCTATTTGTGTATTCATTGTGAGGATATTTTCCTTTACACCATTGAGAATAGTTAAATTGCTGCTTCATTTGAAGCATTGTTGCTAATTCCAAAATCCGGGTCATCTCAAAGTTGATCTGTTAGTTGCCTTTTATTTATTTTTTAATTTTTTTGAAGATTTTATTTATTTATTTGTCAGAGATAGAACAGAAGCAAGGAGAGCAGCAGGCAGAGGGAGAAGCAGACTCCCCAACATGGGACTCAGTCCCAGGACCCTGGGATGGTGACCTGAGCTGAAGGCAGATGCTTAATTGATTGAGCCACCCAGGTGTCCCTCTGTTAGTTGTCTTTTAAAAATGGGTCACATTTTCCTGCTTCTTAAGATGTCAAGTAATTTTAAATTGTTTATTTAAAACATAGAGCAAACTTAGATTCTAACATGATTTTATGTTGTAGAGACTAGCTTTATGTTCCCCTAGACAGTTCCATTGTTTTTGCTTTAGCAGGAAATTAACTTGGTTGTACTCAAAGTGCATACTCTTTTTCTTGGGCAGCATTGCAAATTTCAGTTCAGTATTTTTGGCATTAGTATATGGCTTCTTGGGTCTCTCCTAAAATGTGTGTTGTTTAGAGGTCAGCCAGAGATTGGCAGAGATTATCCATGGAAGTCAAGGTTACCTTCTCTACTTGTCTGGAATTCTCTTCTTACATTAGGTTGGCCCAATCTGTGTCTTCTGGTTCTTCAAGCTAAAAAGGCGAAGGATTTTCTGTTACATGTTTATACATCCAACTTGGCATAGAGTAGGCCTACCCTCAAGCTAAAAGCCATAAAAACAAAACAAACAAAAAGAAGTAAGATCAGGAGACTAATCCAGTGCTATTCCCTCCTTCTTTGTGCAAACGGGCTCCCCCTCCAGAATCTGCCTGACTTGGGTCACTCTCCTATACTACTTGAAGAAGTAGTTGTTTTAAATTTTGTCCAGAACTTATGGTTGTTCTCTGTACTTAACAGAGCCATTACCAGAAGCAGAACCACCTTACAATTTTGTTTTAAGCATAAGTGAGGAAAGAGAAAATCTAGTTTGTGAATGTAGAATATTTGACTTCGAGATCCCCTTACTCCTTAAAAAAAGAAGTAGCTCCATGGGAGACTCTTTTTTTCACCATATTTGTCTGTGTACTGACATGGATGATGATGTGTCAGGCACTATTAAAATATTAAGAAAAATATTAAAAGCAGAATAAAACATATTGCTGGACCTTTAACAAAATGTGCAGTTTTGAACACTGTTACTTTGGTTGTTTGTACTTTTTATTTATTAGTAATTATTGAATTCCTGATAAAGTCACCAACAGTTAGGAAAAAATGTGACTGAAATTTATAAAATGACAATACAGATGAGGATTGAGTTGCAAGAATATAAACTTGAGACAAATGCAAGAAAGTATTATGTCATAGAACAAGTAGTAAATTAATGGAAACTTAAAAAAGAAAACAGCAGCCAACAAATATAGCTTCAAAATGACTGCAATAATGACAACTCCACTGTGGTTTTCTTTTAAGAGAAACTAAGATACTTGTTATGTCTCTGAATTGAGACTGATAGCTCAGAAGACGTTTTGTACTTAACTAAGACTTTTCCTGGATTGGGTTAGTTTTTTCGAAAATGATCTTAATTTTTTTCACCACACGGTGGCAGCATATATCCATCTATGTCTTTAACCAGTTTTCCTCTGCTCAAAGTCTTGCCATTTTTGACCTGAAGGCCAAAGTGTTACATTGTTACCTTATTTTCATTTATATTCCTTATTTCATATCCACTGCCTAAAACCAATCAAATACTATTTTAACTAATAAAATTCATATTTGTAACTGAAAGAAAGAATTTTAAAAACAAACTTTCTTGGCATAACCTGTATTCTTCAGATCAAGGATATCTCAATTATTACACTGATTTCATAATTATACCTAACAAAAATATTCAGAGATGTTAAAGCCCCATAAATATGCAGTTAACTCTGTTTTTGTTTATATAATCTATTCAGGCAGATATGATGTGAAAACTACTTTAGAAATTTAGTAGAAAGAGATTTTCTATCTTTAAAAAAGAAGTCACTCTTCCTGATATGCCAGGAAGTGGATTTCTGAGACCTTTTTTCATAATTTTTTTTCACATCTGCAATTAAATTTATAAACAATATTGAGATACTAACATTAGAAAATAGGCCTTATCTTCTCCAAGTTTAGAGTTTGTTTATAATTATAAATAATTAGTCTAATTTTAGCATATTTTCAGCTGTATTATATGTATAAACTTGTGTACAGTACTTAGTGTTTTCATATGTACTGTACTTTTACATTCTATTTATGAAATCTCTTCATAGCAGGTCAGAATTTTGGTCTAATGTATATAGCTAAACTGTGTGAGCTGTTTTGCTATTATAGAATTATTTCAATATGTTTCTTTAATTTCAAAAGAAAAAAATGTTAACAGTACTATGAGGGCATTAGTGAGTTTGCCCTTAATGAAGCTATAAAGTTTCATGAGGAAATGGTGAAATATTTTTTTCTTATGAGAACTTTGGTAACTAGGAAGCAAGAAGAGTGTTTTGTTTAAGATAACTTCCTTGTTTAGAAACTTAGTTACTTTTGTTGAGAAAAATTCTGCAAGATTACCTTGAGGCTCATTTTAGGTATTCATGTGTGAGTAATTCGGTTGATTTTAGCTGTACGAAAATGAGGTATGACACATATTTGTTACTCAGGTTTTTACTCAGGGATGTTAATTATTTTCTGAAATTTCTTTTTTATCCTACTTAACTGGTGAGTTTTAAGTTCCTCTTAAAAGTACATGTTTATGATGATATTTATCAGTTATAATTATCCTAGAATATCTCACAAATTCATTAGTAAACAACAATTTTGTCTCTTTATATTAAATTTAAAGTATATAAGCACTTCTTAAAATTTAGATTTATGGATACTTCCATAGGTTATTTTGGTCCAAGACAGAACTAAGAAACTCAGTTTTAATAAGCATCCTAAGATTCTAGTATTTGAGCTTCATGTATTTGAAATACAATTTTGAACCCAGTGGCCAAGATGGTGTATCATCATATCACGCATGAGAGACCTTACCTTAGCTTATTTCCAGATACAGTCACCAACTTTTGCACATCAAACAATGGTAGTTGTAAAGAAAAAAATTTTAGAAAAACAAGAAGAACTTAATGAAATTATAATGATCCTGGGGAAGTTTATAATCTAATTCCTTCAGAACTGGATGGATTTAATAGATAAAGAAAGTAAAGACTGGAAGAATTAACTCAGTAAATAATTTTGATTTAGTTTCCATATACAAAGTTTAACGTTCTTTAACCAGAGAATATTTTTACATGTCAGTGGGAAGTTTCCAAAACAATCATGTATAAACTTGACCACTTAGTAAAATAGTAATTTATTTTATTTATTTATTTACTTATTTATTTTTGTGGGTGGCATGCAAGTTACGTAGGATGGGTAGAGGGAGAGGGAGAGAGAGACTCTTAGGTAGGCTCCATACTCCACGCAAAGCCTGATGTGGGCTTGATCTCATGACGCTGAGATCATAACTTAAGCAGAAATCAAGACTCTGATTACTTCACCAACTGAGCCAACCAGATGCTCCATAATAAATTTTTAAGTACAGATTTTATAGTTACTTTTTTGTTATAATTTAGTAGATCTAGAGATAATTTAAAGTTGAGGGAAATAAACTTACTGAGAAATTAAGAAATACATCTTTTAGATCAAAGAGAGACAAAAATAAACAAGAAAGCAATGAACATAAGAATATTTTATACCAAAATCCTTGAGACATTTAAAGCTGTGCCAGAGGAAAATGTATGGTCTTAAAAATGGCTTTACTAAAAAATCAAGACATGTAGTAATTATTTTAAGAAAGCAGGAAAAGAAACAATAAAAATGAGTATGGAATAATTAGATCTTAAGGAAATATAGCTCTGTGGTAACAAGCTTGAAAACTGAAAGAAAAATGAAATGTCCTGACAAAGTGTAGATGAGTAAATTTTAGAGAAGTGAAGAACCTGAATAGAGTAATAACCATAGGGGTATTATAAAGTGAATAAAGATGTACTACTGATGAAGTTATTAGGTTCACAGACGGATTACCCAGATGAGTTCATAGCTGATTTCCACAAGGAGAGCTGATTACAGTTAATTAAACTGCACCAAACTATTGAAAAAGATGGAAAGCTGTGAAAAAGATAGTGCAAAACCAAAGCAAAAGAAATTCTATGGGTCAGTTTTACTTATTACTACATATGCAAAAATTCTAACCAAAATGTTCAAAAATGAATTGTAGCATTGTAGCAAAAGAATACGTTATGATTAAAGCATATTCTAGAATAGAGAAAATAATCTGTTATATCAGCAAGTTAAAGGAGAGAAACTGTATGTTTGTATCAGTAGATGATAAAAGATGATAAAATAATATTTGGCAACTCTTCCTATTAAAGACATTTAAATATATACAAGTATAATATTAACCAAAATTATCCTAAATGGGAAAAAAATAAAACCTTTTTCTGTTAAAATAAGTAACCAGACACGGACTGGGTCACTCATTTTTACCCAGCATGGTCTTGGAGGGTCTTAGCAGATACACTGAGAAAAAAACTGTCCATATAAAAATTTGAAAGATTTTTAAATTTTTTCTATGCTAATTTTGAAAAGCAGCTAAAATTAATGCAATAATTTGATATTGTGCCTGAATACAAGATAAATACATAATGAGTAGCATTTCTCTAGGCTGAGAGAAATAACTGCTCACTATCTGCTGTAGATGGACTTTGGGATAAAAATATTTCATTCATAAGGAAGGTAATGGACTTCTGTGAAGAAAACTCTAAAATCTTAGTGTTGAACTTGGAAACACCATATTTTAGGAGGGAGACAAGAAAGAAAACTAGTGATTTTCTCTATATTAATATATTAATCAAATACAGTTATTTTATATTCCCCATAATTTTCTTTTTTGTTTTTTATTTTTTGGTGAAGAGGAGAAGTTGTATACAAGGATTGTGATTGGATAAATAAAGTTGAAAAAATAAATGTCTCAGAATTGCCAAGAAAAATGTGGGGATAAAGAAAAGATATGAGGTGGGGAAAGTTGAGGTACTGGTCCAACCAAGATCCCATTGTATACTTCAAAATTAATAAATCAACTAATGTGATACTGGCATAGAAACAAACATCAATGGAACAGAATGTAAAACCAGATCTAATTATGTACCACAATAGTGGTAGTTCAGTTCAGGTGAAAAAGAATAGTTATTTACTGTAAGGGTCCTAGCACAATTGGATATTATTCTGTTTTTTTAAAAAAAAAAAAAAAAAAGTTTGTCCTCACATTTTATACCATACACAAATACTAATTCTATTGGATTAAAATTTTTAGAGGAAAATCTAGGCCATTATTTGAACAATAACACAGATTCTTAGGGTCAAGATATCTCTAGGTGGTATGGGAAAAAAATTACTTTCACTTCTAAATAATATTTAACACTTTCTTCAATAACAGATGTAAGGAAACACCACAGTAGGACTGCCACTACCTATGACTGCCTTGTCAACATTAGAATTGTGCCCATCACTACTTCCAAGGTCACTGTAGTTACTGGCCCCTTGCTGAGTTTATCTTTAGTGCATTCATAAAGAAGGACATGTATCGCTCTTTAAAATATTTTGATAGTTTTATTTCAGTATAATTTGTTTTTTTCATAATTCTGTATATTAAATTTTTGCTTTTAGAAATATTAGTTTCAGAAATGGTTCATAGGCATCACTAGATTGCCAGTGGAGTCCATGGCACAAAAAAATTTACTAATTTAAATGATTATTAACAGTCCTTCTCAAACTTTAATGTGAATACAAATCACATGGGGACCTTGTTAAAATGAAATGACACAGTAGTTTGGTATAAGGCCTAAGACTGTTCACAGCACATTCCCAGGTGTCACTAGTGCTCTTTGGCCTGTGCCAGTTTATAGACTGAACTGGGAGTAGCTAAACTCTAGAAGTGACTTGTCCAGTTTAGTAGTCACAGTCACATGTGGCTATTTCAGTTTAAGTTAATTAAAATTTAGTTCCTCACTCTTAATAGTTATAGGTGGTTAGTGACTACCATATTGGACAATAGAGATATAGAAAATTTTCATCATTGCAGAGGAGTTCTATTGAATAGGACAGTGCTGTCCTAGAGGTTGGGTAATCTCAGCCAAGACAGGGAAAGAAAAAGACAAAAAAAAAAAAAAAAAAAACCACAGGCAAAGTTTAATATATAAAGAATGCATTTAGGGGGAAAAAATTGGAGAACAGATGATCAGAAGTTAATACTAGCACTGTTTGAATCTCTTATAAATTAACAGGAAAAAGACAACCTCAAGGAAACATGGGCAAAGACTATATAAATAGGCATTTCACAAAAAATATAAATCCAAATAGCCAGATGCTCTAACTAACTAGCATTTGGGAAATACAGAGCAACAGTGAGAACTCAGGTTGACAAAAATAGAAAAGATCTAATAATGAATGATTTTCTAAAGAAAAAGATACTTATTGCTGATGGAAAAATGAACTGTGGCCTTTTGGAAAGAAATCCAGTGCAGCACCTGGGTGGCTCAGTCAGTTAAGCGTCTCACTTGGTTGGGCTCAGATCATGATCTCAGGGTCCTGGGATTGGGCCAAATCAAGGTCTGCACTCTGCAGGGAGTCTGCTTGCCTGTCCCCCTCTCCCTCTACTCCTCCCCTCTCATGCTCTCTCTCTCTCTCTCAAAAATAAACAAAATCTTTAAAAAGAAAGAAATCTAGCAACATCATTTAAAATGGAATGTATGCATCCTTCAATACAGCAACTTCACTACTGAGACTCTAAGCCAGTAGAGTAAAATCCTAGCACATCTGGTTATTCGTAGAAGGTTTACAGCAGCAGTTTCTGGCAACAGGCTCTGAAAGGGGAAAGGGTGGACTGGAAACAAAGTAAATGCCCATCGGTACAAAGGCAGGGAAATGGTTGCATAAACCATGGTACAAGCTACACCATGGTACAAGCTACACCATGGAATATTTTGGAGGCATTTATAGGATGAATTGGATAATATCAGTTAATTTAGGATTTCCACAAGATAAATTGCTAAGTGAGTAAAACAATACAAGAAAGAATATTTAATATGACTTTTTTTATTTTGAGAGAGAGAGAGTGTGTGTGTGTGCATGTGTGTGCGTGCATGCCCATGCATGTGGTGGAGGAGGGGCCAATGGGGGAGAGGTAGAGAATCTAAGCTGACTCTGAGCTGAGTGCAGGTTCTGACATGGGGCTTAGTCTCATCCCTGAAATCACAATCTGAGCAGAAACCAAAAGTCAGTTGCTTAATCAACTGAGCCACCCAGGTACCCTGAGTCCTTTTTTTTTTTTTTTTTAATCAGGAAAAAGAATGACCAACAACCCCTTCTACCATTTGTGTATGTACTATAGTATATCAATTCCATATGGAGAAGTATATGGAGAAGAGTAAAGATAGGTATCACTTAATATGAGTTACATGGCTGTTTCAAAGAGGGTGGAAAGAGATCAAAAATTATAAAAATCCTGCTCTTAAATCTGTGTATGATAATTCCAGTATATATTTATATGCAGACATATACCTGTATATTTTTTATTTATATAAAATTGTGCTTATGTGTGTTTAAAGCATAAAAACATTTTAAATACTATCAAATTAGAATAATTTACCAGTTAGAAAAAAAATGACATTCTTTTGCCATTAATAAGTCACTTGTTGTTCACCATACATCCTTGTTTCTTCAAGAGCTGAAACAGTTATTTGAACAGGACTATAAATTGGGTGAATCTATTTTAATCTTTTATCCTTCTTATCCACATTTGTTCATACTTTTAAAGCATATCTATATCACCTGAAGGGCATGGGAAGCCATATTTTCTTACATTGATAAACTTAAATTCTTTGAATAGTAAGTGAGATTTTAAAGATAATTTAGCAATCTGGTCTCATTGAAAATGTTAGGATTTAAACTTGTTTATGTTCAGTTGTATTTGGGTCAATACCTATAGAAAGACCAATATTTCAAATTTATTTCAGTAGTTTTCTAAATAAAATGTAAGCTACAAAAATTGCTTCCCACCACAACATATTATTCAGCGGTGGAGGGTTCTGCTAGATCCATGAACTAGTTATCAATAATAGTAATATAAGGTGTACTACAGTAGTAGGCACATAAAAATAAATGAGCCATTGAATGAGTTAGTGTACTCACTTTGCAGAGGCAACAGTTAAGATTCAGAGAAGCTGAATTGCTTTAAAAGTTCAGAGCAGAGACAGATTTGAACCAATATGTCTTTATCCCAGTCTGATGTCTTCCATACTTTTTTTTTTAGATTTTATTTAAATTCAAGTTAGTTAGCATATGGTACATTATTAGTTTCAGGGGCAGAATTCAGTTATTCATCAACTGCTTATAACAGCCAGTGCTCACTACATCAGGTGCCCAGCTTTAATGCCCATCACCCAGTTACCCCATACCCCCAACCATCTCCCCTCCAGCCATTCTCAGTTTGTTTCCTATAGTTAAGAGTTTCTTATGGTATGCCTTTCTCTCTCTCTCTCTGTTTTTATCTTATTTCATTTTTCCTTCCTTTCCTCTCTGTGTTCATGCTTTATTTCTTAGGTTCCACACATGAGTGAAATCGTATGTTATTTGTATTCCTCTGACTTATTTCGCTTAGCATAATACACTCTAGTTCCATTCATATCATTGCAAATGGCCAGATTTCATTCTTTTTGTTGGCTGAGCAACCTATTGTATACATATACCACATCTTCTTTATCCATCTGTCAGTGAACATCTGGGCTCTTTCTGTATTTTGACTATCATGGATATTGCTCCTATAAACATTGGTGTGCATGTGCCCCTTCAAATCACTCTTTTGTATCTTTTGGATAAGTATCTAGTAGTGCCATTGCTGGGTCATAGGGTGGTTCTGTTTTTAACTTCTTGTGGAAACTTCATGTTTTCCAGAGTGGCTGCACCAGCTTGCAACTCCCACCGGCAATGTAGGAGGGTTCTGCATTCTCTACCTCACCAACATCTGTTGATTCCTAACTTGTTAATTTTAGCCATCCTGACTGGTATGAGATGGTATCTTACTGTGATTTTGATTTGTATTTTCCTGATAATAAGTGATGTTGAGCATTTTTTCATGTGTCTGTTGGCCCTTTGTATGTCTTCGTTGGGGAAGTGTCTGTTCACGTCTTCTGCCCATTTCTTGACTAGATTTATTCTTTTTTGGATATTGAGTTTGATAAGTTCTTTATAGATTTTGGATACTAGCCCTTTATCTGATGTCATTTGCAGATATCTTCTGCCATTCCTTTGGGTGCTTTTTAGTTTTGTTGATTGTTTCCTTTGCTGTGCAGAAGGTTTTTATCTTGATGAAGTCCCAATAGTTTGTTTTTGCTTTTGTGTTCTTTGCCTCTGGAGATGTGTCTAGTAAGAAATTGCTTTGGCCAAGGACAAAGAGGTTGCTGCCTGTGTTCTCTTCTAGGATTTTGTTGGATTCCTGTCTCACATTTAAGTCTTTGATCCATTTTGAATATATATTTTATGTATGGTATTAGAAAGTGGTCCAGTTTCATTCTTCTGCATGTGGCTCTCCACTTTTCCCAACACCATTTGTTGAAGAGACTCTTTTCCTTTGGATATTCTTCCCGGCTTTGTCAAAGATTAGTTGACCATATAGTTGAGGGCCCATTTCTGGGTTCTCTAATGTCGACCAAACTTAATGAAAAGTTCTTCATAACTCTAAATTTTTTTTTCATTCCTCTAAATTTTTTAGTTTTTCCTTTTAGAAAAGGTTAAATTTTTATGTTTGAATTCACATTAACTAACTAGAATAGGTATTTTTGAAAATTATCATGTAATGCAAAAAATATAAATTTCCTTGTTTCTTTTTAACTAATAGTAGACTTATAATACTTCAGTTTTATTAAGTCTTTAAAAGAAATTTTTAAAAAATTAATATTTCTTTTTTTTAAAGATTTTGTATTTATTTGAGAGCGAGAGCAGAACTAGTAAGAGAGAACATGAGGTAGGGAGGGGCAGAGGGAGAGGGAGAAGCAGACCCCCTACTGAGCAAGGAGCCTGATGGGGAGCTCTATCCCAGGACCCTGAGATCGTGACCTGAGCTGAAGGCAGACGCTCAACTGACTGAGCCACCAGGCGCCCCTTAAATAATATTTCTTAAGGATCTTAACGATGAAGATTGGCCTTTGGCAGCAAAACAGACTCTCTTATTACTTAAAGGTCAGTGTGTAGCAATTAAAGGTTCCTTAGGTTTCTTATTCTTTTCTGGATTTAGTTGCTTGCACTAGATTATAGATAAGGTGAAACTTGTGAGAATTCTGAGGAGTGAATTCTCACTTTCCCAGAATAGCTAACCATGCCATTTCTTATCATTCACTGAACTGCTATCCAATATAAACGGCTTCTGATTTGAACCATTGACCTTAGGTAAATGTCACTATATCACCTTTCCAATTTCCTTAGCTGCTCTATCTCCCCACAGGCAGGAGATCGCCTCATTTATTAAAGATTTATTTTGACACATAGGTTACCACTCTCTTCTCAGTTTACATGGTGTGAGAGACGAAAGATTTAAATGATGCTTAGAAATTCATTATACCTAAAGTAATTGCCTTTTGGTTTACACAGCTGCTGACTGTTTAAAATGTGCCTATTTAATTGCATCTTTGAATACTTTTTAACTTTTTGTAGGAAACACTTAGATTTGATGTTATTTTCTCAAATTGTTTTTCTTATGATGTATTTAAGGAATAACTTTAGTAATTGTTTTAAAGGAAAGGAGTCCAAAATTAACTGTGATTTATGCTTGTGGCATACTTAAACCCATAAAATTTGTAATTAATATGCTTTTAACACGCTGGATTTGAGGAGTAAATAATATTACTAACTTCCAACAATGGTTTTATAATTTCCACCGAATTGATTCTTCAAAAAAGAGGAACTTGAAATTAAGAAAAGCATGAACTATGTATGAATTCGAGAACCTAGATTCTGGTTCTATCTCTGCTAGCCCTGGAATCCTGGACACATCACTGAAACCCTCTAGGCTTTAAGGTTCTTATCTTAAAAATAAGAAGATCATAGTCGATTATCTCCAGGATATCTTTCGTCTCTGAAATTCTATAAATCTAAAACATTTAGACTGCTATGTTTGGAAACAAGGAGCTTAAAGGAAAAAGGACAACTATAAATGTGAAAGTTCTAATAGTTGATAACTTTGCCAAAACAGTGTGTAATATGAAATTTCCAGTTTCTTAAGTCGAACAGTCAAACTGTAGAGAAATATAGAGTAAAAAAGTGTCTCTTCGCTACCCACTTTCATCCTGCTGTCCTTCCATTTTGATGTGATTATCACATCTCCCACTTTCTGTTCCTATTATAAGCATCCCTGCAGAACTTCTGCCCAGTTAGCATTTTCCTGGTTGAAACCTCTTGTTTCATTTTTTATAAGTGTGTAACATACATAAAGATGTCTTAACTGAATTTTCACGAAGTGAACACACCCATCACCCAAAACAAGAAGAATAAACCGCTTTCATGCTGTCTTTCTCAAAATCTTTGAGAAAATTATGTATGTATGTTACACAAATATCACTGTTTCAGATGATATGTTTTATTTACAGATTTATGATAGTAATCTTTAATTTCAGTTGGAAAACTGATAATGTATAAAATACTTAATTTTTAAAGTCACTTTTTCTATACCTGGAGCTAGTTATAGTTTAAATGCTAGTGCTGCATGGTCGATTTATATTTCAACAGTAGTTCCTTTTGCAGACGTTTCCAGTGCAACCACTGGGTAAGGGTTACTGGGTATACAGAGATAAATCAAATCTTCAAGGAGCTCTGGGCCTCAAGTGGGTATGGGGAAAGATGAGGGTTATAGGCAAGACAAGAAAATATGAAATTACAATAACAGATTTACTTTTTTCAGACTGGAGATAGCCTTCTGTTATTCCCTGATGTGAATAATTTAGGAGATGGAAAAGATACCAGTAACACTGACAGTCAGTCATGTCCATTCTAGATATGTAGAAAGTTGGCGAATAGTTGAAATCTTCTCAATGACTTGTTTTCCCTATGTAATTTTTTTCTTTATTATAAAAGAATATTGAGACTTGCTGTGGACCTGTTTACTGTTAATGTAGAAATTTTCTGTTAGGGCTGGTGACTGGAAATTTTGTGTGTGTCCCTGTCTTTATGTTTGAAAAGATTATGTTTACTACTTTTGTTTTAGTCCATTTAATATCCTGTTTTGCTCCTCCTTTTCCACAGGCATTAACTGCAAACCTTTATATAATAGGCAGGGTACTAGCTAGGACCTAGGGTTATAGAAAACCTTCTTAAGTTTTTTTCTTGTGGTGTAGGAGGCAAGTAATGGTTGCTCAAAGCACATGTATGATATGTTTTCTGACAGAAAGAACCAGGTGCTATGGCAAATTATAAGACAAATGCCAAATTCAGATTTCGACCTTGAGTCTTCCCAGATAAGTTGATTTTGAGTTCAAAACAGAAGGATGTATAGGGATAATACAAATATAGGGATAATCTTTTCTATTCTCTTCAGCCTTAACCCAGTAGTTCTACACAGTCATGAGGTTTCAGTCATTTTGAAGGAAGATGCTACTTTTCCTGTTTTCCAGTACTATACCTCAACCTATTTTAGTTGTTAATCATAAGGGAAGTATATTGTTTCAAAATATAAACTATTAATTTTGGTTAAGGGGAAATTTTTCAATTGAAAAGTCCTAAGGAAAATGTTGGTAGAATATATACATTTCTATCCTGAACTTCTGCTTATTCTTGGTCATATGGTATTTATATTTAAACAAAGTTTTTTATTGCACCCATGGAATTGCTCTCTGGACCAGGAGTCTTTGCTCCGTATATTTCAGGGCCAGTTGCTGATGTTCTCTAGAGCTTCAGATTTTAGATCTTAGCATTTCCACTCACAAAAACCCCTGCTTCTTTGGCCACCATGTTATCTGAGCACCACACCTCATAACTTTCCTCATTTGCAAACCATTAAGGAGATTCTTCCTTTTTTAGTGAAAACGTTGCTTCTGCCTGGGTTACTTCTGTGATTTATCCATAACCTTGGCCTTGACATTTTATTAATTTTCTCATCTTTAGTGATTAACTCTTTTCCACTTTAGCACTCACTCTCATAGCCCACATTCTGTTCCTTGTCACCCAGAACTCATTACTTCTGCAGTTATCAGTTCAGGTTGATCACTGAACATACTACTTCCTCTATTTTGTGTTTCTTAATCCTCTGCTTCGGATTCATATAATTTATCAATCCCTTCCTAAATTTATTTTTTTGCCTCAACAGAATTTCCAATTCATATAATTTCTTTATCAATCCCTTCCTAAATTTATATTTTTGCATCTTCATCATGGTATCAGTCTTAAACATTTCTCTTGCCAAGATTCTCTTAATTCTTCCCAACTGTCTTTTTATCAAACCCACAGGACAAAATCTTAACTCGGCATTTTCTAAGCACTACTAGATTAAAAAAAAAAATCACATAGGCAGTAACAACTGTACAAGTTTATTGTTAACCAACCTCAAATGGGCCCACACAGTTATGCTGTAATTCTATTTTTTCTGGTCCTCTCATTTTTTACACAGTTATTTTAGACATTCACCACTCATGAGTTGGTATTTCATTTCACAGAGATATTGGAAACCTCAAATGAGAACCCCACAATTCCTGCCACGAAACATACAAACTTATTTACATCTGTACTCACTCTGTTTTGTTTATTTGTTCTTACTGTTCATAGCAGAAGGAGTCTTGCTTTCAAGGAATGGAAAAAACACATGCCTTTAGAAATCAAGTGGATAATATATAAACATATGAAGCAGTAGGGTAAGGAGTAATTCTGTGGATTGTAACAAATTCATCAGAGCTATCTAAGGACATCAAATTTAAGTTTTTAGTATAACCCTATCAGCTGGAGAAAAGCCTGCCACAATGAACGTGTCTGGTGACCCAAGACTAATGTCCACATTCGAGCTCTGGATCCTGTTCCCTTTGGCCTTTATAGGGCTTTCCCTGCCAGAATATGCCTGTTTTCTCCGGTGTCCATCCCTCTTTTGCTAGTCTTTCTTCCCCACCAACATTTGAACATTTTCAAGCTTGTCCTGTATTTTAAAACCTTCATTTATCCCTATTTTCTTTTCTAGCTACTGTCCTTTCTCACTCTTACATTTTAACTAAAGAGAGGGTTGCCTGCAGGTTTGATGTTTGACAAAAGTTTGATCAGAGTCCTTACGCTAATGTTGATGAGCTTTGAAACTTCTGCCATCTGTCTCTAAGCCTCAGTTTCCTCCTCTGTAAAAATGTGGGTAACATTTATACCCAGTCATAAGAGTAAGTATTAAGGGAGAGAATGCATAAAAAACAGCACAAAACAAGAACATGCTTAGACGAGTATTCAGATATATTTGCTTCGGTCTGTGGCAGTCTTTTCTGTCCCTATCCCTGAATACTTAATGCATTTGTTTACTAGGTTTTTTTCTCAATAGTACTCAATACCACGGACTACTTAGTCTGCCCAGGGCACTCTCTTCAGCAGTTGTTTCTGACACACCCCCTGCTTACCCTTGTTTCTGTGAGTGCTCCCTCCGGTGCCTTATGCACTTTGTCCTGTGGCCACCCTTTAAATATTTATATTCCTCAGGATTCTGTCTTGGTCTTTATGCAGTTATTAAAGTTGATCTATCAATTTGCCTCTAATCTCTCAAGAAGCCAAAGTAAAGAAGAAGTATTATGACACTAATTTACAGTTAATGATTATTTACAATGTCTTAGGCATTTTTTATATGCACTTTACAGATATTACTTGATACAGTCAACACTGTGAGGTAGATGAGTACTGAATACTGAGAGGTAAACCTGCCCAAAGTCTTACTGCAGACAATTTAATTCTACACCATTGAATTCTGGAGCTTGCCTTCCTAACTATAACACTGTACATTGTTCCAAATCTGTTCCGTGATTAGTAGTATTTAGAAGGGTAAAGCATTTTTTAGGGGAGCGAAAGGGTCTTCTGGGACTTAGGCCTGAAATGATATATATGATGATCCTTTAGGGAGATGCTAGAGTATCCTGTTATGATCCTATAATAAATACCATAGTAACATTGCATTCTTAGGAGGAACTTCTCAGTAGGAGAGCATAACATTATACCAAAACAAGACACACCGTATGTGCGTGTGTGTGTGTGTGTGTGTGTGTAATATGTATAGTTTTTCCATAATTGCATTTCTCAAACAACCCTTGGATAGAAATTTGGGAGCTAACATTTCAAAGTTATGTTTAATAGTTTAAAAAGGACAAAATCAGGATGCCTGGGTGGCTCAGTTAAGCAGCTGCCTTCGGTCAGGTCATGATCCCAGTGTCCTGGGATGGAGTCCCGCATCAGGCTCCTTGCTCGGCAGGGAGCCTGTTTCCCCCTCTGCCTCTGCTGCCACTCTGCCTGCCTGTGCTTGCTCTCTCTCTCTCTCTCTCTCTCTAACAAATAAATAAGTAAAATAGTTTTTTAAATAAATAAATAAATAAATAAATAAACAAAAATAAAAAATAAAAAGGACAAAATCAGTATCTTACTCATCTTTGTATCTATAGTTTCTAATCCAGGGCCAGTCACTTAGAAATAATTCAGTCAGTATCTGTGGAATGAGTGTGGCCACACTTACCTGGTCTGTTACTAAAGAATGAACGACTTGGAACAAGATGTATTTAACATGACAGGTTCTGAGGGTGAAGTTGACAGTTGCTTGCAAAATCTGATGAGTTCAAAAGGCAAAAATAAGAGGAATTCTGTCCCCGTGTCCTGTTTTTCCTATTTCCATATTTACTGACTCCTTAATTTATGCAAAAGCATTTATTTGATTCTTCCTATGTATACCAAGTACTCCGCAAAGTGATAGAGATCCAGTGGTGAATAAGACAAAGTCCCTGTCCTTAATATGTTTAGACTCTCGTGAGGTATATAGAAAACTAATCTGATGGTAAGCAAATATTCCGATAATACACAGCTATTTAGGCAGTGAGAACAATATAGAGGAAGTATGGTATGTTCAAGAACTTTAGATCTTGTTTAGGGTTGCAGGGTGTATGTGAATATGAGAAATGGTGAGAAATGAGGTTTGTGGTAAGCCAAGCTAGGTTGTGGTTTTTGACCGTTTTCCCTTCTACACACACACACACACACACACCCCCGCCCATTATCTCTGTAATTCCTTTCTGTTGGTCTGATGAGTAGAAAGAAGATCAGTGGAGAAATATGTTCCAAGTGCCACAAAATTCCTTTATTTATTTATTCATTTATTTATGCTGAATACCATAACTGAAACTGCATGATTAATCTCTTCAGTAACTATTTTTTCACTGTGGATATTTGATATTCAGATGGCCCTTCATCTCTAAGTTGTGAATTCCTCAAGAACAGGGGCTGTGTTTTGTTCATCTCTGTGTCTTTAGCATCTAATAGTTTCTCAAACAAAAAAGCTGTTTAACATTGATAGTCATTTTATGTGTCAATTCTAGTAACCAAAGCATAGTTGCCCTATTTTTTCTATGAAAAACAGAGCTCAAGTTTTAAACAAATGAACTTACAAACTACTGTCAGTTTAAGATCATCTCTCTTGGATTAGGGAAAATTACTACCCAAAAGAGTTGAAGTTTTGTTTTGTTTGTTTTTTAATTACAAGGATATTCACAGCATAACAGAAGAACACAATAAAAAATTTGTTCAACTTTGTTTACCTTGAAATGTTTATTATTGTTTTGATTTTAGACTTATGAGGAAGATCGAAGAAATTACTCCAACCTTCAAATTAGATGTCAACGTTTGGCTTTAGAATTAGCAGACACAAAACAGTTAGTTCAGCAAGGGGATTACCGTCAAGAAAACTATGATAGAGTCAAAAGGTAAGCTGTGAAGATGGCTGCTGTAGTTCTCCTTGTTCACATGCATCAAAGTCCTCTGAATTCTTACTGTTGACATCATTCATTTCACTTTGTGTCTTATTCTTTTTCTGTGTCTGTAGTTTTAACTTTTCCAGAATGTCATATAGTTGGAATCACACAGTATGGGACCTTTTTAAGATTGGTGTCTTTGACTTAGCGATGTACATTTAAGCTTTCTTTATGTCTTTTCATGGCTTGATAGCTCATTTCTTTCTGTTGCTGAATACTATTTCATTGTCTTGGTGTACCACCATTCATGTATCCATTCACCTGATGAAGGACATCTTGGTTGCTTTCAAGTTTTGGTAATTCTGTGTAAGGCTGCTGAAAACATCCATGTGCAGATTTTTGTTGGACATAAGTTTTTAACTCCTTTGGGTAAATACGAAGGAGCACGATTGTTTATGGTAAGAGTATTTTTAGTTTTGTAGGAAGCCACCAAACTTTCTGTCCCAAAGTGGCTATACCATTTTGTATTTCCACCGACAATGATTGAGAATTCCTTTTGTTCCATGTCTTTGCCAGTATTTGGCACTCTGGATTTTGGCCATTCTGATAGGTGTGTGGGGATATCTCATTCTTTTTTTTAATTTGCATTTTTCTGATGACATGATGTGGAACATCTTTTATGTGTTTATTTTCAATTTGTATATCTTCTTTGGTCAGGGTCTGTTAAGTCTTTGGTCCATTTTTAATTGGGTTATTTGTTTTCTTATTGTTGAGTTATAAGATTCTTTGTATATTTTGGGTAACAGTCCTTATCAGATATGTCTTTAGCAAATACTTTCTCCCAGTGTATGGCTTGTCTTTTCATTCTCTTGACATATACCTTAATCTGCATTGCACAAAAAGCATGTGGCTTTGGCAGTTTGTTGGGTTTAGATTGTATTTTTATATAGGTTTTTATTTTATTTGGAAGTTGCTGCTGTATTTTAAAATGTAGTATCTTAGAAGATAGAGACCCAGTAAAGTCCCATGAGTGTAAATATTTTTTACATCACACTTGGTGATTATTTTTGTTTTATGGAATCAATTTAAATACTTATTTTATCTCAAGTATTTTTTAGCTATTCCTTTCTGACAAAGAGTGCACACACAGGGGCGCCTGGGTGGCTCAGTGGGTTAAAGCCTCTGCCTTTGGCTCAGGTCATGATCCCAGGGTGTTGGGATCAAGCCCCACATCGGGCTCTCTGCTCAGCAGGGAACCTGCTTCCTCTTCTCTCTCTGCCTACCTCTCTGCCTACTTGTGATCTCTGTCTGTCAAATAAATAAATAAAATCTTAAAAAAAAAAAAAAAACTTTCTGAGAAGGTTTCCCATGGCTACTAAGTAGCTATTGCAAAGAATTTTCCTTTTACTGGAATATACTTTTCTCTTGTTTGTACATTACTTCTCTCTTGTTTGTCAAGGCACTGCTTAACTCTACAGCTCTTACTATCCTGAGCCAAAATTTTGTCAGCCATGAGAGGGCGCTGATACCAATAAATGTTCTATAAAAACAAACAAACAAAAATCAAATAAAGGAATGTTTATGAAAGTATTTATAGATAGGACATTGTACTAATTGTTCACTGCTGTCTCTACCTGCACCTGAAATAATTCTTGAAATATAGTAGTCACTTAATGAATATATATTAAATGAATGGGCATTTTCAAAATTATATAACAACATAAGTAAATTTCAAGAAGCAGATTGGTACTCCTACTCCAGCATGACTGACATGCAGTGTATGTTATTTTGCATGTATTAATGTCAAACTATGGTAATTATTGGAGCTTGAAATCCGTGGCTCTTAAATAAAGCTAGATTTCAAAAGAATCATTTCAATAGTAGACTGGGATAGTAAGATAATGTTTTGAATTGGTGTTTTGATGTCCTCTCTACCACTATAAATCTGTAGCAATAATAGCTAAAACTTGAAAAGAGAAAACTAAAAAGCCTAATCATTAGAATAACCAGCATGGCCATGAATGAAGGATAAATGAACCAAGATGAGTCATGAGTTGGTAGTTATTAAAGCTGGGTGATGAGAACAAAGGGTTCAGTATATCATCTCTATTTATATATATGTTTTATTTTCTATAATAAAAACCTTGGAATGAAAAACATAGCCCTAATCAAAAACATGATAAACAACTTTATGTGCTAGATACAGAACAGAAAAACAAATAAGCAAGAGGGCTCAGACCGAACCTTTGGCTCACTCAATAGAATAGTTTTAAGAAATGTTCTGGTTACTAACATATAAGATAAATGGTTGGGGGGGAATCACTTTTACATCCCTAATAAAGTCTTATAAATGTGCGAAAAGGAAACAGGTATGTGGACGTTAATCATACCATTATTAGAAAGATTTCAGATGCTTTTCAACAGCGGAATGGGAAATCAGTTAGAATTTATTTCTACAGAGTAATTCATTGTGGCAGTTAAAATCATTAAATTAGATCTGAATTGTATCTATATGAATAAGTCAGACATGTTATACTTTAAAAAGTGTGTCCAACTTTAAAATTTTTTTTTATTTTAGAAAGATGTGTCCATCTTTTTTTTAAGCAGTTCATTAATTTCTGCTTACATAATTTTCTCAGGTTTATTTTCTATTTTCATTGCTTAGCCCCTTCTCTAATGAGTCCTGCTCCCTTTTAGTGGGGAATACTATTTAGAAATTAATATTTGGATGCTGGTAATTGATAACATTGGTCATCGTTTCTAGGCCCTTTCAGTAAAGAGAGATAATGGAGAGAGAATAGGAATGATGGCTTAACACACTCTGGGTAAGATCATACTGTTACCTCTAATTCTAATTCAGTGCCATAGTAGCTGGTTGAAGGGGATTCCAACTGTCCAAATATGGTACAATTTGATTATCAAAATGAATATTAATAATAACGAGTTATAATCTGTTGACTAGAATGAGAACTCTGAATGCATGCTAATAATAAAGAGGATTTTTACGGAAGAATGCCAACCAATAAATATATATGCATAATACAGTTACCCTTTTATAACCTTTTAATATTATTTGATTCATAATTATCGATGGAAGCTAAAACCATTGGATAAAAGGATATTAGGGAACAACATACTTATATAGTCTCAAAGTATGTTTCCCATAGATTACTTTCTAATTGTGGAGGGCAAAAAGGTACTTTTGTATTTGAATTTTTGGAGATATCAGCATAACCAGGTGACCAGGGTTATTTTCACCAGTCATGGGAGATAGTGACATTATGTGCCTTTTTGTGTACTGAGACTATATACTACTTTATGGGACGTACTAAGGACACATTATCACTTGATATCTCTGCCCCGAATGTTTAACCTCAATCCAATTACAAGAAGACATCAGACAAATGAAAATTGAGTGACATTCCATAAAAGAGTTGGCCAGTACTCTACAAAGAGACTCCCCCTCCCCCCGCCGCCCCACAAATAGCCTTTCTATATCTTTTACAGAGTGGACTGAGGAAGCGCTCTGAGTTAAAGAAGGCTAAAGATACATGATATCGAAATGCAATGCATGATAATACATTGGATCCTAAACCAGGCGGGAAAAATGACAACTGGAACAATTGACAAAATTGGAAAATGAATTATATGTTAGATACTGTATTAGGGCTAATAGTACTGTGATTATGTAAGAGAATACCTTTAATCTTAGAAAATTCACACCGAACTATTTAGGGATAAAGGGACTTAATGTCTGTATATATCTCTTAAATAATTAAGGAGAAAAACTGCACGTGTGTGTGTATGTGTGTGTGTGTATATATTCATTCACCTATATGAACAACAGAGAGGGAAGGAACAAATAAGACACTGTATTATTTACTAAATATTAAAGTAAATATGACAAAATGTAAAGACTTGGTGAATAAAATATTTTAAAAAGCAATATGGAAACACTAAATTCATTGTTATACCTAGAGGATGATACAGGAACAGTAAGGAAAATATTGGCAACTTTAAGTTTACCTGTAGTTTCTTATCTTTTTGAAAAGCAAAATAAAACTTTAATGTACATATAGACCAATGTTAACTCTTGTCAACTGTGGATAACAAGATCATGAATGTTTTGCTATATCGTGATTTATATGGATTTCTTTTTACATAAGAAAAATCATAGTAAAAGTTGCATGATTATTACCATTTGAGAATACAAACATTTACATATAAACACACAAAACACATAAAATAATATGTACCAAAATATTGTTACTGTCAGTCATCTTTAGTTAGAGGGTTTATAGGTGATTGTTATTTTATAATTTGTGCTTTGCTCATGTTTCTTCAATAAACATAACTTTGTTAACCAGAAGAAAAACATTTTTCTAAACCAGTTACTGAAAATCTAACTAAAAGATAAACAATTCTTAACAGCCATCAGCATGGAAACATCAGGTAGGTAGATGACATAAAGTACCAAGAAAAAGAAACTGATTCTGACTGGACAGGATAAATTTAGTTAGTAAGTCTATTTCTCTGATCACTTTTTAAGATACCTGTTGTAGGTTTGTTCCAATTCTTAGTTTCCCTGTTTTGGGTTTAAGAGCTTATCTGCAAATGGAAACTAGAATCTCTGGGTAATCATAAACAATTTGTGAATGAAATAGTCACAAGAATGCCTCCTTGTGTATCTGCTGTGCAATCTGAGTGATGAGTTAAGGGCTTTTTGACGCTAACTGAAAGCCTAGAGCCATATATAAATTCTTTAAAAGTTTTGGCTTCAAGATAAGATGGATGATGATTAGTGAAAAGATACCAGAGTGTACCTTGGAAGGTTTTATTAAGTATTTTACTGGCCAATGTAGTTTACATACTTATTTTTTAAAGATAATAAATCTATATTTATGTAGCTGAACAGTCTTGAACAGAGAGTCTCCTAAATTTGAAAAGCAGATACTTTATTGTTCGTAGAATGACACTAAAGCCCCACTGCTGGTTATCTCTGTTAAGTTTCCTGAAACATAGTCAGTGCATTTTAAATGTTCATTGTAAAATTGGATATAAAAAAATAAAATGGGATATAAAATATATATGTATTTGAATTTTATTTTAGTAAAAATAAACAATATATTTGAATTTTATAGTGAGCGTGATGCACTTGAACAGGAAGTAATTGAGTTACGGAGAAAACATGAAATACTTGAAGCCTCTCACATAACTCAAGCTAAAGAAAGAAGTGAATTATCAAAAGAGGTAAGCTTATGGAGTCTCATGTTTTTTATCTACAATGATTGTGGACATAGTCCAGGGCAAAATTTTGGGAGGAACAGTTTTCCTTTTTGATGTAGTTAACAAAAAAAGGGACTTGAGTAGGGGTTTGGATGGAAAATTGCAAAATAAGAATGAGCGCATTTTATGTGATAAGTAAGAGCCCAAGTGAAAGAAAATAATACAGTAAACCTTGAAGAGTCAGAGGAAGTTGCTTTGGACACTGTCTGTCTCTGTACCTATGTAGGTAACCACCTTACAGCAGACTGTTACTTTGCTGCAAAAAGATAAAGACTATCTCAATCGCCAAAACATGGAGCTTAGTGTTCGCTGTGCCCATGAAGAAGGTCGCCTTGAAAGACTTCAGGTTCAACTTGAAGAAGCCAAAAAGGCTAGAGAAGAGATGTATGAAAAATATGTAACATCCAGGCAAGATTTATGTTATTTTTCACATAAAGATATAAGATATAAATTAGGTATAAATTAACACCAGCTTCTTTGAGGGAAAAACAGGGTTTTTTTTAAAGGTAAATAGGACTGTATTTTTTTTTAATAGGACTGTATTGAGGTAATAATTTATTTTATTTCCTTGTACTATATTCTTATCCTAGTTGATTTTTTTCTTAAGACATAGTGGGTTTTTTTTCCCAATAATGAAAAGCCTATTTCTTTTAGGTCAGAATATAAATGCTATAACTACTGTGTTTTCTTATGACATAATCTTTTTAATTCCCTACAACTAAGGTCTCTATACAAATATATTTTGAAAGAAAGCACATAAGTATCTCTATAGAAGTATCTTTTTGAAAAAACCTGATTGTGGAGCCTAGCTAAGCTGACCTTTGCCTGACTGTGTAAAACATTAAGAGAAGAATGAGGAGACGGCGCTGCATACAAGCTCTGAAATGAGACTCCTGCATTTCAGTCCTGTCTTCTCTCTTCGACTAGGTGCTTAAGCTATTAGAGTTCTTTTATACCAATACCCCTTATAATCCTTGAGATACTCATTTTTATCAGCACGTCAGAAACTAAAATTTAAAATGTTATCCTTTAACCCTTCACACATTCGTAACTTTTTCCCTAGGCTATGGCATTTTTCATCAGTTTGTGCTCCTGCTAATATTTTGTGACTTTGCTAAGAGATTGCAGTGGTTATGGTCATTGTGCTTAGAAGGAAAGATTTTATAAGGAGTCTATTAGAGTCATTTTTCTTTTGTTTTTAATTTTATTTGTATCTCAACATATAACACACCACATTATTTTTAAATGGTGGGCATTCCATATGCATCAGTTTTCAAGTCTCTGGTCATATGCATTAAAGACTAGTAAAATATTTTTGAAAATTCATGGTTATTCAACATTAATTAACATTTTATATAGTAATTAAGCCTTAATTAAGCCTTTTGGGCAATATATCTAACAGCTATGTTTTTCAAATAACATTGAATATATTGAATATTCAACATAAGATAATAAATCTTACATGAAGGGCAAACAAAAGCAAAATTCATGGATATTACTTTTGACTCCTTGCAGAGATCATTATAAAACAGAATATGAAAATAAGCTACATAATGAATTGGAACAAATCAGGTTGAAAACTAATCAAGAAATTGATCAACTTCGAAGTGCCTCTCGGGAAATGTATGAACGGGAAAACAGGTATTTTAAAAAAAAGGAAACTTGTAGGTAAAAGTAGGAAATTTATTTCTCTTTGTTTGAAAGTGTATTTTATTGAAATTAAAGTACTTCTATGACACTCTCTTCTTTAATTCATTAAAGAAAATTTGTCAAATCTAAATTAAAATATAATGAAACATTAAAGTTCTAAGATCTTTGGTAACTAGCTCAGAACAAGGTTCATCAGACCTTAAGTTAAGCCTTTTCACTCTGGTATTCCCGTTATCTCTTTATTACCCTGGTAACTTTTCTTTTTGCCTTTATGGCAGTTCAGATTGAAAACAGAGATGAGGGGCGCCTGGGTGGCTCAGTGGGTTAAAAGCCTCTGCGGCTCAGGTCATGATCCCAGGGTCCTGGGATCGAGCCCTGCATCGGGTTCAGCAGGGAGCCTGCTTCCTCCTCTCTCTCTCTCTGCCTGCCTGCCTCTCTGCCTACTTGTGATCTCTGTCTATCAAATAAATAAATAAAATCTTTATAAAAAAAAAGAAAAAAAAGGAAGTAAGATATATCAGTAGTTCTTCCCAAAACATATAAATGATTTCTCCAAGAAATTTTTTTAAAACTAGAATAATAATATGAAGTATTACATATACCTCATTTATCTGCTGTCCCTGACAGGTGTTATATTAGATAATCATGAAAATGATCAATTTTATTCATTTTAATCACTTTTAGATTAGTACATATTGGGGTGCCTGGGTGGCTCAGTGGATTAAGCCTCTGCCTTCGGTTCAGGTCATGGTCTCAAGGTCCTGGGATCTAGCCCAGCATCGGGCTCTCTGCTCAGCAGGGCACCTGCTTCCCCTTCTCTCTCTGCCTGCTTCTCTGCCTACTTGTGATCTCTCTCTCTGTGTCAAATAAATAAATAAAATCTATTTAAAAAAAAAGATTAGTATATATTAGGTTTCCTTAGTTGGTGACTGGTAGTATTAGGGGCAAATAAATACTGCTTATTTCGATAGCATCTATTTTTATATACTATCATGCTTCATATGACTTTTGAAAGTTTATTTTAGGGGGAAAATTATTTTGAAATTTATTATTTTGAAATTATAGTTTGTCAGCACAGATTTGAGTATATAAAATTTTGAAGTTTGTCATCAAGCAAGACTTTAAATCAGACTTAATTCTATAATTATCACTGTAACATGTTATTCTATTAGAAGTACAATAGCAAAAAGTCTGAGAGTTCCGCCCCTCAGTTTTAGGGGTGGGGAATCTCTACTAATGTAGTTGGTCTCTACTGAGGAAAATATGTAATAACTACATGTGCAGAATTATCCTTTGGGTAGAAAACCAACAAAGATCACTTTTTTTAAATTACTGTTAGGGGCGCCTGGGTGGCTCAGTGGGTTAAGTCACTGCCTTCGGCTCGGATCATGATCTCAGGGTCCTGGGATCGAGCCCCGCACCGGGCTCTCTGCTCAGTGCAAAGCATGCTTCCCCCACCCCCCGCCCGCCTGCCTCTCTGCCTACTTCTGATCTCTCTCTCTGTGTCAAATAAATAAATAAATAAAATCTTTTTAAAAAAATCACTGTTAAATTGTTATTTTAATAAAACAGATTGAGAGATTTTTATGATAATGATGAAATAACTTTTGAGAAGTTAAATAACTGGACAACCACATGGAAAAAAATGAAATTAGACCACTTACACTGTACCTAAAAATTAACTCAAAATAAAGACTTGAATGTAAGATCTAAAACCATAAAACTTCTAGAAGAAAACATCAGCAGTAAGGTCCTCAACATCAGTCTTCGCAATCATTTTTTTAATCTGACACCAAAAGCATAGGCAACAAAAGCAAAAATGGCTGTCCAGTTTTCTCAACACCATTTACTGAAAAGATTCCTTTATTTTTGGGCTTTCCATTCTGTTCCATTTATCTGTGTTTATTTTTATGCCAGTGCCGATACTGTTCTAATTACTTTAGCTTTGTAATATTTGAAATCAGGCCTTTAGCCCTGTTCCTCTTTCTCAAGATTTCTTTGGTTATTCAGGGACTTTTGTGGCTCCATACAAATTTAGGATTTTTTGTTCTAGTTCTGTGAAAAATGCTGTTGGAATTTTTATAAGGATTGCATTGACTCTCTGGATTGCTTTGGGTAGTATGGATACATCACCAGTCTTTCTAATCCATGATCATGGAATATCTTTCCATTCATTTGTATATTTATTTTCTCCTGTCAATTAAGGAAGAGAGAAAAGTATATATTTAATTGTATATTTATAAATGATTACAAATTAAATACCTGTTTAACCACCATCCAAATTAAGAAGTCAGTGTCAGCACCACAGAAATGTCCTCGAGAGCTTCCTGCTTAACTTCTTCCTTTCATAAAGAGAACTACTATTCTGATTTTTATGCTAATAACTTTCTTGCTTTTCCTTATACTTTTATTATCTAAATTACCAGTAAATACATAACTCTGAGAAATGTAGTTTAGTTTTTCATATTACACGTGTCACATAAATGGGATCATGCTGCATATATTCTTTTGTGGCTTTATGTGATTCTTCCTATAGCCTTATGATTTTAAGATTCATATGCTATCACATTTTGTACTTCACTGTCATAACTGAAGTACACCATTTTTATGAATTCATGCTTAGGACAGCAGGGACATTAGGAGATTAGAGAGATATGCATAAAGAGAGATTAAAGAATGACAAATTCTTCCATCTTTCAAAATTTTGGTTAGCTCCAACCTGTATTAGGTAAGAATTTAGGACCCTGTACTCATTTCGAAACTTGCTCTTAAGGTTCAAAATGCAGACCAAAAGAAGAGGAATAAGCCTACTATATATA
The DNA here is from genome assembly GCF_022355385.1 of Mustela nigripes. Classification (NCBI taxonomy): domain Eukaryota; kingdom Metazoa; phylum Chordata; class Mammalia; order Carnivora; family Mustelidae; genus Mustela; species Mustela nigripes. The sequence continues at coordinate 50,822,877 of NC_081571.1, forward strand.
CTAAGGTTGATGTTTGAAAAGTTTACATTTGAGCTCTCCAAGCCGCAAATCCACTTATTTTTTTTAATGATTTTTTTTTTTTGTATTATTTGACAGACAGAGATCACAAATAGGCAGAGAGGCAGGTAGGGGTGGGGAAAGCAGACTCCCTGTTGAGCAAAGAGCCCGATGTGGGGCTCGATCCCAGGACTCTGGGATCATGACCTGAGCTGAAGGCAGAGGCTTAACCCACTGAGCCACCCAGGCACCCCAGCATATCCACTTACTGAGTAAAGATTTATTGTGATCCACCATATGCTAGATACATGCCATAGATATAGCAGTGACCTCTGTCTTCACAAAGTTGGTTGTCTAATAGACGTAGTAAAGATAATAAAGAAACAGTAATTATAAGTATGATGATAATAGAGAAGATGACAGGAAACACAGGATGAGACCATATAGAACCAGGGAAGAGTTCTTGACAGAAGAAATACCCATGCTGAGACCTGCGTGATGACTAAGAGTAAGACTGAGTTAGGGGAGGGAAGGGAATTAGGGGAATGAATGTCCAGCATGGATAAAAGCTGGAGATTAATCTGACAATATGAAACTTTTTGAACAAACTGAAAATAATACAGTATGGCTAGAGTGTAGACTGAGAGGCAGAGAGTTCTACAGATTAAAAAGGGAAACAGAGGCACAGATCATACATTTGGACCATTGTCTAGGTAAGACCAGTGGGAAACAACTGAAAGATTTTAATGTTATATGATTTGATTTTATATAAAAAAAGAGACTGCTAGGGGTGCCTGGGTGGCTCAGTTAATTAAACATCTGATTCTTGATCTTGGCTTAGGTCATGATCGAGCTCTGCATCAGACTCCATGCTTGGTGTGGTGCCTGCTTGAGATTCTCTCTCTACTGTTCCTCTGCCCCTGCCCTACACACACAGTCATGCCTTGCATGCTCTCTCCTTTTTTTAGAGAGAGAGCGACTGCAGTGTGGAGAGATTAGAGAAGTGGAGCATATGGCTAGAGACATAGAGACTATTCTTTGAGGTTGTTTCTGTTATCAGAATGAGAAGTGATGATAAAATTGGGTTAGTAGCAATAGAGATGGAGAGTAATGGGCCAGATTGGAAACCAGTGTAGGAGGTGGAACCAGCAGGAGAATTCAGTGACTAGACTGGGTTAGGGAATGAGAAGATATTGTCCTCAGGTTTTTGGATTGGGTAGCTAATGTGGATGGTGATGCCATTTTTAAAACATTAGAGAAAAACAGGCTTTAATAAGAAACCATGATAAAATTAGCTTTATTTGAAGTTTCTGTATAATAGGCAAGCAGAAAAATTGTATAAGGTTCTAAATCTGAAGAGAAAGTTTTGGACATAAGATAGACCTGTGGCATAAGGGTTATTATTTCTGTTTTACAAGTAAGTACTTTTAGTCCTGTGACCCGATTCTGTTAGGGCTTTTATAGGCTTTTATTGACTGACTTAATAATCTTAAAATTCATGGGATTATTTCTATGATAACATGCATAATTACTTCCAAACAATCCACATAGCCACATAAACTTTGATATTATAATCAACTTGAGAATTTCCTGATTTTTTAGCTTTTGTTCTTTAAAAAAAAAATCCTTTAAAATGCATAGTAATACAGATTTAGACAAATTAGCCCTTTTTCTGTAGGATGCTTGATGCAGGTCAATTGAGAAACAGCAGACAGAATCATTACTGGAAGCAGGGAAACTGAAAGCAGATTTCCTTCTCTCCAGTATTGTTCTGACTCCATATGTACATCAAAATGGATACCACCTAACCAGGAAATTTCTGGAACTGGGGCTGCTGTCCTGGAAGCCTCAGCCAGGCCCTGGATGCAGAATGACCCCATGGATATTGACATTAAGGTGGGCAGTTGCCACCAGGTGGTGCCAAACTGCAGCCCAGATCCAGAGGGATTTGCGTTGCTCAGAGACCCCAAGCCAGCTAGTTGCATAGGCTCACCTTTGCCATTTATTAACCTCACAGTAATCCAACCCTGTATTTTTTATGGCTGAAACTCTTTGAATCACATTTTCTTCATTATGGCAAGAGGTAACTGTTCTTAGAGCTTGTATCTCACTGGTCTTTGATAAAGTAAAAATTATAGATTATTTTAAAATTTCACAGTATGAGCTAATAAAACAGATGAAGTATTTACACTTGCGTATTTGTACTCAGTCTCCTTACCCCTCCCCCAATTAACATTTTTAGAAGAAAATTAAATGAGATTAGAAAAACATGTTATACCTTTGGTTGGCTTTCTATACACTGGAGGGGGAGATATTAAGAAAGTACTTTTTATTTTCTCTTCTTAGATGTGGAAAAGAAAGATGGAACTCGTGCCTTCTGATCTTGGCATTTGCCCTTGTAATCATACCAGCAGTTTGTGAAGTTAGGAGGTTGAGAGGAAGGGGAAGAGAGTGGAAGAGATAAAAGACTTTAGAAAAGGCAGAGATCAGCAAAGAAAGAACTTGGGTATTTGGGTATATCACAGATACTCTAGTTGGGGTTGTAACATGTATGTATGCTTTTTTTTTTTTTTTTAAGATTTATTTATTTATTTATTTGACAGACAGAGATCACAAGTAGAGCGGCAGGCAGAGAGAAGGGGGAGGGGGAGGCAGGCTTCCCGATGAGCAGAGAGCCTGATGCGGAGCTCCATCCCAGGCCCCTGGGATCATGACCTGAGCCAAAGGCACAGGCTTTAACCCACTGAGCCACCCAGGTGCCCCGTATTTATGCTTTTGCTCAATTTATGAGTTAACGTTTCTTCTCTTCTTCTGTACTTTATATTTGCTTTAAAATCCAGTTTGGAGCTGTGGGAAAGAATGAGTGAAATTCACTCTGTTGGTGAGATTTGTTATATAAATAACTTCTTGCTTCGTAGGTATTTTGTGACTGAAACTTACAGACTCTCTTACACATTTGGAAGAAGAGCATTATTCCCTGAACAGGGAGTATATTATGAAAGAGATTAAAAGACTAAATTTAAATTCTGCCTCTGCCACTAAATTAGCTGAGTGAATATCTCACTTAATATCCCTGAAGTTTGATTTCCTCTTCTAGAAAATGAGCTAATACTATTGCACGAGGTGTTCTGTAAGGTCTAAATGAGATCATGTATGTGAAAAATAGATTATATATTATCAAGCTATATATAAATGGTAGTCATTTGATAACCTTTTACCTTTATGCAGTATTTTAAAAATTACAGTATAAACATCAAGGATCAGAATGTCATTTGTGTCAGTCTAAATTTCTACATAAAATGCTGACTTACTTGTTTCTGGTATCTTTCCTGACCACCCTATTTAAAATGGTGAAATTGCCATGCTTGCTGCCCACTAGCCCCTTCTTTGCTTTATTCTTCTCCAGAGCACTTAGCACCTGCTAACATACTTTGGGTTCTTTTGTATTGGAATGTAATCTCCATGTAAGTAGAAATTTCATCTGTTTTTCAGTGCTGGATTCCCAGGTACCAATACCTGGTACATAGTAAGTGCTCAGTAAATATTTGTTGAATGAGAGAATTAGTTGGAACTGCTTTTGAGAAATCAGGTAACTGTTGGTTTAGGTGAAAACGTGTGAGATGGATTTATGAGATGGATTTAATGAAGTAGTCACTCAGTTAACCATCCACCAGATTCGCCCAGTTTCAAACTGAAGGTTGCTGGAGGAGAGGTGGATAGAGGCATAGAATAACTGGGTGATGGACATTAAGGAGGGCATGTGATATAATGAGCAGTGCATATTATATAAGACTGATGAAGAACAGACCTGTACCTCTTAAACCAATAATGCATTATATGTTAATTAATTGAATTAAAATAAAGTAAAAAAAAGGATTTATCCTATTACATTCTAATATATTACATTGTGTTTTATCAGCTTTAAACCTCAACACATGAATGATTTTAAATAAGTTTTTGCATTTTAATGCTTAAACTTTTCGTAACTGGTTTTAAACCATGGTTTGGTTAGATACCTCCTCTGGGATAAAGTTTTCACATCTATAAAATGAAAAAATATCTGCCTGACCACCAACTAAAATAAAATGATAGGAAAATATAGTATGTTTAGGCAACAGTAATCTCAAAAAGTTTCTCCTCTGAAAATGCATAGCTTCTCCCAAGAAATTTGTGTTACATAAAATTTCCACTTTGCCTTTTTTGCTACGTCATATTCATTCATTTTCAACAACTATGTTAATTAAAGGAACAATTACTAGTCACTTAATTATAAGCAGTAGATAATCCACTTGTAGCCCTTCTTGTCTATGCCATTTTAAGAACGAAGGCATCAAGCGTGGAAATGAGCAGTTTTATGTGTTGTCCCGGAAAATAATGTAGAGGTAGGTGATTAATTCAAACACTTTCCCTATAAATAAGCTTGTCATATAAACAGCCTTTTTCAGTCTCTTTTTGTTCCAACTGGAAAGGATGTATTCACTTTTATTAACCAAAAATATTTTTATATAGAGGAAGAAGGAAGATGGGTTGGTTAGTTTTATGCCTGTTGAGCTCTTTTGACAACCATGGTTTTTCACTTTTTATTCCTGGTAAATTTCAAGTTCTGAGTTGTTAGTGATGTTTATTCCAGCTAAGCATGCCATTGGCGTTCGCAAGCTCTGATTTGTTCCTGTTAGAATTTCAGAGGTTCTCAAGGTTTTCTCATTCCTCCAACATTTTTCTTGCCACTTTTCAGGTATAAATTTAGATTTGGCATACTGGTACCATGAAATTTATCTTCTAGTTGTAGGAAGATACATTCCATGTACAGAAATCTGTTGTTAGGTTTGTACTGAGGCTTCAGGTTTTGGTTGTAAGATACTTCTGGCTAAACTTTATATACATGAAATCATCTCTGCACAGATACACTAGTTTGCATATGAAATACATCTATTTTATTATAATATTAAAATCCTTTTACCTAGAGAAATAAACTTTTTAAGTTTCTTGTTTGAATGTTATAATTTAAATGACATTGTCTCCCAGTTGTTTGTCCCCTGAAGTCCTGGTTTATGCCTGTTTCTCTAGCATGATTATTAATAACACCCTCTTTCACTCAAAAATGCCTCAAGTTGAAAAATATGTTATTTGGATACGAGTTATAATATATACTAGGTCACTTTACTTTTGCACTTTCCATAGGATTGATCAGATTTCTTTTTCCTTTTCTGCCATCTTTCCTCTCTACCTTCCATGCACAAATATAGGATGGATAGGAGAGATAAGAATGTGTATGTGGGGGATGAAGTTTGTAGGAAGCAACATGAAAGAATCATGAAAAATGGTTTTGAAATCAAATGCTAGCTTTTTAAAGATCTATTTGAGAGAGAGAAAGAGAGTGAAAGAGCATGAGCAGGGTGAGGAGCAGAGGGTGAGGAACAAGCAGACTCAGTGCAGAGCCCAGCACAGGGCTCGACCTCATGACCCTGAGATCATGACCTGAACCGAAAATCAGGAGTCGGGCACTTAATTGACTGAACCACCCAGGCACCCCTCAAATGTTAAGCCTTTTTAAAAGCATTTTAAAGGATGAAATATTTTAATTTTGTATTTAAAACATTTGTTATAATGCTGACCAGTTGGCCAACTCTCAGCATCTCTCTTTATTATTGTAATTACATTTGATTATACAGTCAATTTGGACTTTTAAATTAGATTCATTACCTTCTACATGCTATGGATAGTCTATCAATTTTTTGAGTTTGTTCTTTTGAAGAACATTAGAATTCCTGCTCTTCCATAATTGTATGTTGTTACATTTTCTAATGTATTTAACATTTGAAATGGATAATTTATTAGTTATATGGCAGTTAGGGTTTTATCTGTGGCCAGAATATAATCCATCTGGTATTCTAGCAAACCAGTCTAATTGGATCTGAAGGAGCATGGACTGTAAAAACAATTGTATATATAATATAATCACAGTTCTTTCAAGACTTATTTTTGATTTAACATTTGTGCTGTGAAATTGATGAAGGATAATTGGAAGGCACACAGGCAGGGATGAGGGGCTGACGCCCTAAGAGGAAACAACCCTTAAAAGGATTTTATATGGCCTTGGAAGGAGCCTTCCACCCTCTCCCATATGACAAAAACCTAATAGGATGACAGGTGTGGGAAGGGTTAATCAGATTAAAGCAGCCCACCAACAAGCCCCTAGACTTAGAAAACTCCAGTGGCAATGCCTTCGGGTCCCCTCCCTCCTGGGCAGCTTTGTACCACCACTTTGCTATCACTCAATAAACCTTGCTTTGCTGCCCACCATTCTACCTCTTCATTCTTCAAAGCGGCATGACCTAGAACCACGGGCACCAAGGGAGGAAAAAAGTCCTGCAAGGGAGACAAAAAGTCCTCGATTTCAAGGAGAAACGGTGCCCTTAAGAAAAGCAGCATAATTTGACAAGGAGCCTGGACTCTAGAACCAGACAATTTGGACACCATAGCTTATTTACTTCTGACCTTAGATAAATACTTAACTTCTCTGTGTTTCAGTCTTCTCCTTTGTAAAAAGGAAATAATGATGCAACCTATTTTGTGGGGTTGTTGTGAAGATTAAATGAATAATTATATGCAAAATGCCTAAAATGGTTCCTAGCACATGGCAAGCACTTTATATGTTTGTTACTACTATTATTGTCAGTGAAATAGATTCAGTTCATATCCGATTTAATTTGAAACCTTAAAGCTTAATTGATAATATTAAAGAAAGTATCTATATCTTTCTGTTAAAAGGAATTGTATGGCTTCTTGTATGCAGGTTGTAGTGGAGATGTGAAAGATATGGTAACTGATAAGGAAATTAGGTTCATACAGAAATCCTACCAGCAGACATCTGTGGGAGGACCTGTTGATAGAAACCTCAACTTATAGCACTTTCTTGGATTCATTTTAGTTTTCTTTTTTTGAATTACCTTTACTTATTTGCCCTTCAAGATCCAACATACATATCTTCCCTTCATTCACTCATCTTTCTTCCTCCAGTTAAAAAATAATCAACTCCTCTTCTTTGTGGCCTTGAAATTTTGTTATGCCTTAATATAGCACTAATTATAGTTAACTGGATGATATAGATTGTGGCATCTTGAATCCATTATAACCTTCTAATCATACCTCCACTCAAGCCCTATTATTAGTTTATTCTGGGTTTCATTTTATTCTCTATGACTTACTTTTATTTCTAATGCCCATTATTGCCAGAAACGAAATATTGTTAGGGACTGAACTTCTCTACCTACTAAAGAAGCATTGATTAATAGTACTATAATTGCAGTCTACTTGGAATTTTACTATTGAAATAACTCAGAGAATAATGAAGCTATCTTTGAGAAATGAAAATTACAACCATTTTGTGATGATTTACTGACTAAAATTTATAGATCATCTAGGAATGAAAAATATATAAATATTTAATATGCTTAAAGAATTTAATTCTATGTATAAAACTAAATTTTCATGTTTCAGTTTGATAGAATAGTTTTAGAAGGTTATTACAATCAGGATAATGTCAGAAAATAATGACATGACATTTTGTGATATCTATTTTAAAATGCACTTCCATTTGGATAATATTTACAAAAGCTGTTTCCTTTTTAGTGTTATCTGTACTACAGTTTTTTTTAAACTATTTTATTTCTGCCTCATAAACCATTTGACTGATGAATCTCCATTGGTTGATGTGTTTCCAATTTTAATTTTGTTGTTAGCATCACAGTGTAAAAGATGACATTTCATAGTGGCACAGCAAGTAAGCATTCCTATCCAATAGTTATTACATAGATTTATTCAAATGATGTGGGTTTTCATGGCTTTCTACTGACATTCTCCATGAATAATAAACACAAAATCCTAATACCCCATCCACTTCTTAATGGGGGATGTGATGATATGATGTAAAAAACCATTTGCTTTGCAGTAGAGACATCATTGGGCTCAAATTATGGCTTTAACATGGGATTTGACTTTGAAGTAGGTACTTGAGCTCTTGAACTCCAGTTTACTCCACTAGGAAACAGGTTAGAAAATAAAACATAAGGAATTTGTAGAAATTGGGTGTGCACAATCATTTATGTTACACTCTACATTTATTTACAACTATGTTAGGGAAGAGGATTTTTTAAAAATTAAGTGGCTCTCTGAAAGAAGCTTCCTGTTGATCTTTTTCTTGGTCCAGACTTCCGCTTTGATTAAAAAAACAAAGGAGATTTGATCTTTAAAGGCTCATATCTTGCTGTGGCACTCTTGTTACCTTCTGCCTTTTGGACATTATCCTTAACTGTCACTAAATTTATCTTTCTCTCAATTTCAGTTCCTGCTGTCATCAGTATTGTAAGTGAAGGACTTAACCTAATGCTCTGGCTTCATGCTTTCTTGACCCCTACCTGAATATTGACCTTTATCTCATCTCTCCTTCACTTAGCTACTTTACTGGTCACACCCTGGATCTTGGGATCAACTAAAATGATGTCACTGAAAGTACTGTTCTGCCTCCACATCACCATCCTTTAACAGCAATCTCTAATCTTCCATCTTGCTTGTACACTATTTACATTTATCTGTTTGTCATCTTAACAGGACTCCATGTCCTTTGCCCCTTCTACTTTGTCCTAACCTATCAGCTCTCTTGAGTTCTTGAGTTCTCTTCTTTTCCATTCCTCTATAAGTGAGATCCCAAGGGCCATCACTTCAATTTACTCATATCCCAAACTTTGTTCCCATTTTGACACTTACGATCTCTATATTATACTTTTCATTTAAAATGTTTTAGAGAACATTTATTAACTTCTCAAGAGCTCGGTTTCTTCCGGATATTTTATAATCATACCTACTTCACTAGATTATGGTAAGGTTTAAACAAGTTACTGTATATATAAATTGTTGAGCCTACCTTCACCCTATGTGGAGATAAGTTATGGAGAAAGATAATGTGAGATATAGAGATAGACCATGTTTGCACCTGCATTACTGTCCTGCTACAGAAAAACACCAACGCAGGCAAATTCATATAATATGCACCTTGGGTCACCACCCTCCAGTGGGTCCTTAAAAGTGTCAGATAATTCTAAGCAAACACATTTGTGAAACTTTAAAAGATAGATATTTTGTTTTGGGAACAAATGAGTATATGTTTAAATTTTAGAAATCTCCGAGAAGCGAGGGACAATGCTGTGGCAGAAAAGGACCGAGCAGTGATGGCTGAAAAGGATGCTTTAGAAAAACATGATCAGCTCTTAGACAGGTAAGTATTCTAAAAATCTGGAAATGTTAAAAACTCTTTTTTTATTTTCGTTGCTTTAACTTTTTCTTCTAAGGAAAAATATTTTTAATAGAAATATAATATTTAATTCCATTGAACTATAGTTACATGCATTGTTTTTGTAATATGTAATTATTGCATATACTAAAACAAGATATAGCACATTACAGTCACCCTACAGAGTTTCCTTGTATGCCTTTTATCCATCTCAACCACTATTCCTCAAAAGGTAAACACTGTCTCATTTCTGTCACCATGGCTTAGTTTTGCTCGTATTGGATTGAAAATGAATGGAATTGTATAGTATATACTTTTTTGTGTCTAGCTTCTTTCATTCAACATTATATTTTCATCCATTTTGTTGTTATATCAGTAGCTCATTCCTTAGTGTTGCTGGGTATGAATATACCACAGTTTGTTTTATTTACTCACCTATCAGTGGACATTTAGGTTGTTTCCATTAGGTTGTTTCCATTTTGTAGCTATCATGAATGAAGCTACTGTGAACTTTTTTATAAAGTCTTGTTTGGGTATATGGTTTTTTATTTATCTTTGGTAAATTTTCACTAGGAGTTGAATTGCTAATCATAAAGTGGAAGGAGTTTTACTTTAAAATAACCTACTGAACTTGAGTCCAAAGTGTTAATAACATTATATGTCCCCAGATCATTTCTTAAAAATCTGTATGCTCTGGCTCATATGTGTTGGAGAAAGGGAAAGAAAGAAAATGATTTGTCTTTAATTTATCAATAGAAAAGTGTATTTATTTTTAGTAATCTAGCTAATAGGAAAATCATTGATGAGTATTAAGGTAAATACTGTTGAACACTCTAGATTATCAGTGGTTTGACTACATACAGAGTAAACAGAATCATTACCCTTTTATTTCAACTTTTTTTTTCTTTTTTTTTTTTTTTTCATGAATCTTTTTTTTTTTTTTTTTAAAGATTTTATTTATTTATTTGACAGAGAGAAATCACAAGTAGGCAGAGAGGCAGGCAGAGAGAGAGGAGGAAGCAGGATCCCTGCTGAGCAGAGAGCCCAATGCGGGACTCGATCTCAGGACCCTGAGATCATGACCTGAGCCGAAGGCAGCAGCTTAACCACTGAGCCACCCAGGCGCCCTTATTTCAACTTTTATTTTGAAAATAATTTCAGAGAGAAAAGTTGCTAAACTAGTTCGTCAAGTTTCCATATACCTTTCACATACTGATAAACTTTGAAAATAACTCAGTGAAGCTTTTAATGATTAAATGAAGACTTACAGATTCATTTGTGATTTAAGCAATATCTGACACTAAAAGTTGAGGTAAGTCTTCATATAATTAAACTATTACTGAGATCTTCTAGAAGTGGCTCAAATTGTTATACTTCTGAATTCACATCAACTTTATAAACTTGGCACATTAATAAAAATAATATTAGAGGAGTCTCTTCTGTAATGTGAACGTATATCTAAATCCAAACATTTTAATATAAAATACATTTATAAATCAACAGTTTTTATTGGATTGCTGTTATAACCTACCATAAGATCTTTTATTATGTATAACCCTTGCATTTATGAAACTATATGTTATACATGAAAGATTTATTTGGCTTTTTGTTGATGTTGTTTTTTAATGTGACTTTTTAGGAATGGTCTAGAATAACACTGATGGACAAACTAACAAACTTCAAAAGAAAGTGCAAGTTTTTAGCCAGTAAAACAGAACTGTTATATTCGGGCAGAATTTTATAACTTACTAGCATTTCATTTTTGTGAATTTGGAGAAAAGAGAATAGTAAATATGACCTTAACATTGGCTTTTTTATATTTTTCTCACCTCTCTTTTGTTCTAAACTCTGGTTCTCTAAAATCCTTCTTACCTTACTTGTCCATATACTAGCAACTGGTATTTATCCTAAAGGCCGTGGGATGCTTTAGTCCTTAAAGGGATCTTTTGAATTATTGAGAATTCAATCATTTAAAGTTTGTAAAGCATGTAGAACAGTGTCTTGCACATAACTAGTAATATAGGAATGTTTGTTTTTATTATTATAAAATAATTGTTCAATTAGTTCTGAACTCTTGCTATTTAAAAGTTGATCTTTTAAAATAATTTTCCACTAGAATTTTGAATAAACTGGAACAGCTCATTTTTCCCATTAAGGTTTAATTGATACACAGTATTATATTTTATTTCAGGTGTACAACATAGTGACTCAGTATTTATACAAATTATAAAAGGATCACTACAATAAGTTACTATCTGTCACCATGTAAAGTTTTTCAAATGTTATTGACTGTATTCCTTATGTTGTACATTACATCCCCATATATTATTTATTTTATAACTAGAAGGCTGTACCTGTTAATCCCCTTCAACTATTTCTTCCATCCCTCTATCTGCTCTCTCCTCTGGCAACCATCAGTGTATTTGAGTCTGTTTCTGCTTTTGTGTTTGTTTTGCTTCTTAGATTCCACATGTAAATGAAATCATAAGGTATTTGTCTTTCTCTGATTTATTTCACTTACCATAATATGCTCGAAGTCTACCCATGCTGTTGTAAATAACAAGATTCCATTCTTTATTAGAACTAATATTCTTGGGGGGGTGTACACACATACCTACATACATTTACACACATACACACACAACACATCTTCTTTATCCATTCATCTGTCTGTAGGCACTTGGGTTGCTTTGATACTTTGGCTGTTGTAAATGATGCTTTGATTAGCATAGGAGTGCTTGTATCTTTTCAAATTAGCGTTTTTGTTTTCTATGGATAACAGAATTATAGTTATCTATAGCTATAGAATTGCTGGATCATATGGTCATTCTATTTTTAACTTTTTAAAGGAACCTCCAAATTATTTTCCATAGTTGCTATATCAATTTTCATTTGCACCAAAAGTGCACAAGAGTTCCTTTTCTCAAGTGCTCCACATCACTTGTCATCAAGGAAATACAAATCAAAACCACAGTGAGATACCACCTCACGCCAGTCAGAATGGCTAAAACAAGTCAGGAAACAACAGATACTGGCGAGAATGCGGAGAAAAGGGAACCCTCCTTCACTGTTGGTGGGAATGCAAGCTGGTGCAGCCACTCTGGAAAACAGCATGGAGGTTCCTCAAAAAGTTGAAAATAGAGCTACCCTACAACCCAGCATTTGCAGTACTGGGTATTTACGCTAAAGATAAGAATGTAGTGATCCAAAGGGGCACGTGCATCCAAATGTTTATAGCAGCAATGTCCACAAGAGCCAAACTATGGAAAGAACCTAGATGTTCATCAACAGATGAATGGATAAAGAAGAGGTGGTATATCTATACCATGGAATACTGTGCAGCCATCAAAAGAAATGAAATCTTGCCATTTGTAACAATGAGGATGGAACTAGAGGGTATTATGCTGAGCAAAATAAGTCAATCAGAGAAAGACAATTATTGTATGATCTCCCTGATAGAGGAATTGGAGAGGTAAAATGGGGAGTTTCACGAGTAGGGAAGCAAAAAATGAAGTAAGATGGGATTGGGAGGGAGACAAACTGTAAGAGACTCTTAATCTCACAAAACAAACAGGGTTGCTGCAGGGAGGGGGGTATGGAGAGGTTTGGTTGGGTTATATGGACATTGGGGAGGGTATGTGCTGTGGTGAGTGCTGTGAAGTATGTAAGCCTGACGATTCACAGACCTGTAACCCTAGGGCAAATAACACATTATATGTTAATTTTAAAAATAATTTGGAAAAATTTTTTTTAAAAAAAGAGTTCTCTTTTCTCTACATCCTCACCAACATTTGATATTTCTTGGCTTTTCAGTAATAGCCATCCTGACAGCTGTTAGGTGATACCTCTTTGTGGTTTTGATTTGTGTTTCCCTGATAATTAGTGATGTTGAACATTTTTTTCATGTGCCTTTTGGCAATCTGTATGTCTTTGGAAAAATGTCTATTCCGGTCCTCTGCCCATTCTGTAATCAGATTGTTTTTTAACCTTAACCTGTGTGAGTTCTTTTTCTAAATAGATACTAATCTCTATTTATATATATCATCTGCAAATATCTGCTCCTATTCCGTATGTTGTGTTTTTGTTTTGTTGATAATTTTCTTTGCTGTAAAAAAAACTTTTTAGTTTGATGGAGTCCCATTTGTTTATTTTTCTGCTGTTGTCTTTGTCTGACGGGACAGATCCAAAATAATAATGCTAAGATCAATGTCAAAGAATTACTGCCTGTGTTTTTTTCAAGGAGTTGTGGTTTCAGGTCTTATGTTTAGGTCTTTAATCTGTTTTTGAGTTTATTTTTGTTTATGGTATAAGAAGGTAGTCCAGTATGGGTGGCTTTCCAGTTTTCCCCAATACCATTTACTAAGAGATTCTTTTTTTCCAGTATATATCCTTGCTTCCTTTGTCATACATAGATTAATTGACCATTTAAGTATGGGTGTATTTCTGTGCTCTCTAGTCTGTTCATTGATCTATGTCGGCTTTTGTGCCAGTACCATACTGTTTGATTACTTTAGATTTATGGTATAGTTTGAAAAACGGTTGTGATAATTGAGCTTTACTCTTCTTTCTCAAGATTGCTTTGGGTATTCAGGGCCTTTCATGGTTCCATACAAATTCTAGTATTATTTGTTCTAGTTCTATGAAACTGCCCTTAATATTTTGATAGGGATTGCATTAAATTTGTAGATTGCCTTAAGTTAGATATTTTACCAACATTAGTTCTTCCAATTCTTCAATGTTGTATATCTTTCCACTTAGTTGTTCTTAGTTTCTTTCATCAATGTGTTACAATTTTCAGAGTACAGGTCTTTAACCCCTTGGTTAAATTTATTCCTAGATATCTTACTCTTTTTGATGGAATTTTAGATAGAATAGTCTTCTTAATTTCTCCTTCTGAGAGTTTGTTATTAGTGTACAGAAATGCAACAAATTCATGTGTATTAATTTTGTATCCTCCAGGTTTACTGAATTTATTTGTTAGTTCTATTAGTTTGGTGGAGTCTTTAGGGTTTTCTATATATAGTATCCCATCATCTGCAGATAATGACAGTTTTATTTCTTCCTTTCCAGTATGGATGCCATTTTTTTTTTTTTTTCAGTCTAACTGCTGTAGCTAAGGACTTCTAGTAGATGTTGAATAAAAGTGGTGAGAGTGGGCATCCTTATCTTGTTCTTGATCTTAGAGAAAATGCTTTTAGCTTTTCACCATTGAGTATATTAGGTGTGGCTTTGTCATCCATGGTCTTTATTATATCTAAGTACGTTACCTCTATACTCATTCTGTTGAGGGTTTTTATCATAAATGGATGTTGAATTTTGTTGAATGGTTTTTCTCTATCAAGATCGTAGGATTTTTATTCTTCATTGTGTTGATATGGTATATCATGTTGAATGATTTGTGGGTGTTGAACCATCTTTGTATTCCTAAAATAAATCCTTATTCATGGTGTATGATCCTTTTAATGCCTTGCCGAATTTGGTTTGCTAATATTTTTTGAGGATTTTTGCATCTGTGTTCATCAGGGATTTTGACCCATAATTTTATTCTATGGTGTCTTTGTCTGGTTTTGGTATCAGGTTAATACTGACCTCATAAAATGAGTTTGGGAACATCCTTCCTCTTCAATTTCCTGGAATAATTTGAGAAAGATAAGTATTAACTGTTCTAAATGTTTGGTAGAATTTACCTAAGGAGCCATCTGGCCCTGGTCTTCTGTTAGGAGTTTCTTTTATTACTAATTTAGTTTCATTTCTAGTAAACCAGTCTATTTAGTTTTCTATTTCTTCATGATTTAATCTTGGAAATTGTGTGTTTTTATGAATTTATCCATTTCTTCTAGGTTGTCCAATTTGTTAGTGTATGCTTGTTCATAGTTGTCTCCTATGATCCTTTGTATTTCTGTGGTGTTGGTTGTAAATTTTTTTTATTTTATTTATTTGGACCCTCTCTCTGTTTCTGGATGAGTCTGTCTAAAGGTTTATCTGTTTTGTTTATCTTTTAAGAAACTGTTTTTAATTTCATTGATCTTTTTTTTTTTTGGGGGGTGGGAGAGGTCTCTGTTTCATTTATTTTCACTCTGATCTTTATTACTTACTTCCTTCTTAAACTTTGGACTTTGTTCTTAATTTTCTAGTTCATTTAAATCCTGGTTTGCTGCTGCTGCTGTTGTTGTTGTTTGTTTTTGTTTTGTTTTGTTTTATTTCCTTTTGCCACCCTGTGTCTTTTGATTGGAGAAGTAGGTCTATTTACATTTAAAGCAGTTGTTAGTAGGTTTTGTTCATTGTTTTCTGCTTGGTTTTGTAGTTCATCTCCATTTCTTTCTTCTTTTCTTACTCTTTTTCCTTTATGGTGTGATGCCTTCATTTGGTGTCGTGTTTATAAGTCCTTTCACTATTTTTCTTGTATATATTATAAGGTTTTGGTTTGTGGTTACCATCTCTCTCTCTACATATATTTATAACAATCTATTTTAAGTCAATGGCTGCCTAAGTTCAAATGCATTCTAAAAGCACATTTTTACTCTGCCCCTTACCATGTTTTATATTTTGATGTTATATTTTACATCTTTTTATTTTGTATATTCTTCAACTAATCATTATAGTTATACTTGATTTTACTTCTTCTTAATCTTCATACTAGCTTTATAACTCATTAATTTACTATCTTTATAATTACCTTTAATAGTGAGAATTTTTTCTTTCATTTATTTCCCTATTTCTAGTTACAGCCTTTCCTACTTAAAGACATCTGAATCTTCAACATTTCTTATAAGGCTGGTCAAGTGGTGGGAAACTCCTTTAGTTTTTCTTGTCTAGAAAACTATCTCTCCTTCAATTCTGAATGATAACCTTACTGGGTGGAGTGTTCTTCATTCTGAGTTTTTT
The DNA here is from genome assembly GCF_022355385.1 of Mustela nigripes. Lineage (NCBI taxonomy): Eukaryota > Metazoa > Chordata > Mammalia > Carnivora > Mustelidae > Mustela > Mustela nigripes. The sequence goes on from NC_081571.1 coordinate 50,839,048, forward strand.
CCTTCCAACACTTTGAATATATCATGCCCCTCTCTTCTGACCTGTGAAGTTTCTGCTGAAAAATCAGCTGATAGTCTTACAGAGGTTCCCTTGTATGTGACTAGCTGTTTTTCTCTTGCTGCTTTTAAGATTATCTCCTTATCTAATATTTGGCATTTTAATTATAATGTGTCTTGGTGTAGATCTCTTTGGGTTCATCTTGTTTTGGACTGTCTGTGCTTCATGGACTTTAGTATTTGTTTCCTTCCTTAGGTTGGAAAAATATTCAGATATTATTTCTTCAAATAAGCTTTCTGCATCTTTCTCTCTTTTCTTTTTCTGGAATTCCTGTAATGCAAATGTTAGTACATTTGATTTTGTCCCAGAGGTCCCTTTAACAATTCCCATTTTTAAGAATTCTTTTTTTTTTTTCTTTTCTGATGGGGTGATTTATACCACTAGTCTATTTTTCTGTATCATCTGATCTCCCTTGATTCCCTCTTGTATTTTTCATTGGAAAACTAGGTCCATTTACATTTAAAACAGTTGTTAGTAGGTAGGTATTTATTGCCATTTTGTTCATTGTTTTCTGGTTGTTTTTATATAAACCAGCTCTGGTTGCTATATTCTTGTGTTTTTTCTTTGTTAAAGTTCATCCATTCTTCTCCCAGGTTTGGTGATCATCTCTATGACCATCCCTTTGAGCTCTTTATCAGATAGATTATTTATCTCTGTTTCATTAAGGTCTTTTTCTGGGTTTTTGTCTTGTTTTTTTCATTTGGAATTATGTTTTTCTGTCTTCTCATTTTGCCTGATTTTTGTGTTTGTTTCTGTGTATTAGGCAAATTGGCTACCTCTCCTTGTCTTCAGGAGTGACTTTTTATAGATGTCCCCTGGGATCCAGAACTGTAGTCCCGCCTGCTCACCAAGCCAGGTGCTCATGGGGTTTCCCATATGTAAGCTGTGTTCACCCAGCCGTTGTGGCACAGTAACAGCTGGAAAAAAATCCCCCTGCAAAGAGATATAATGTTGCTGAATAAAGTCAGAAAAGTAGGATTTTTGATGTCCCTGCAATTTAATTCTTACTTAATTAATCTGTAAATTGAGTATAATTCATGGCAAAAATTTCCAAAAAAATTATTAGTGAAACTTGACAAAACGACTAGGATTCTTCTTCAGAGTTGCTGTAGTTATTCTTGTACCTGCCTATCCTTGTACCTTCATTTTTTCCATGTGAATTTTTATAGTTATATTTTTCACATTATACCTTTTATGATCCCAAGTTCATTTTGGGTATGGTATAGATAGAAAACTAATCTATTTTTCATGAAAATGTCAGTTTCTTTTTTTTTTTTTTTAAGATTTTATTTATTAATTTGACAGAGAGAGATCACAAGTAGATGGAGAGGCAGGTAGAGAGAGAGAGAGAGAGGGAAGCAGGCTCCTTGCTGAGCAGAGAGCCCGATGCGGGACTCGATCCCAGGACCCTGAGATCATGACCTGAGCCGAAGGCAGCAGCTTAACCCACTGAGCCACCCAGGCGCCCCGAAAATGTCAGTTTCTTTAAGTTAAACTATACATTTAATGGGATCCAAGTAGAAATATCAGCAAGTTTGTTTGTGTTTTGTTTTTAAGTCTAACTTCCTCTTGTGTTGGTTGGTGTTAGAAAGCACAAGCTTTTGGGATCTTAATAAGGGGAAGTGAGTTAGGGATGCATTTAGATTAAGTGCTTTACAGTAATTTCTGTTTATAGTAAAATTATTGCCAGCCGTTTCTTACTAGCAGTGACTTCGGGACTATTCTTTTTTTTTTTTTTTTTTAAGATTTTATTTATTTATTTGACAGAGATTGCAAGTAGACAGAGGCAGGCAGAGAGAGAGGAGGAAGCAGGCTCCTTGCTGAGCAGAGAGCCTGACGTGGGTCTTGATTCCAGGACCCTGGGATCATGACCCAAGCCAAAGGCAGAGGCTTTAACCCACTGAGCCACCCAGGCGCCCCACTTCAGGATTATCCTTTCCATCTATCCAACCCCCGTAAGTGTTGAGAACCAGGAATATGTCTTAGGTAACCATTACTGGAATGAGGCCTTCTTTCTTTATGGAGGATATGCGAGATGCAATAATATCTTATTTTGGAGGAGATGCCCTGGAGTTTGTCAGACATTGGGTTACTGATGTGATGTGTTCCTGAATCTTCGTAATTTTTTTTCTTTCCAGCTTTATTGAAGTATAATTGGCAAATAAAACTATAAGATATTGAAAGTATGTAAACTGATTGTTTGTTATAGGTATACATTTTGGAAAGATCAAGTTAACACATTTCTTACCTCACATGTTACCTTTTTTTTTTTTTCTCTCCGTGAGAACATTTAAATTTTACTCTCTTAGCAAATTTCAATTACACAATATAGTGTTAGCAACTATAGTAACGATATTATACATTAGATCCTCGGACTTTTTTCATCTTACAGCAAAAATTTTTTAACCAGACATTAAATCTATGATTTATATGGAAAAATTAAATAAATGAGTTTCTGAATCAGAAACTTAACAAATTTTAAGATTAAGGTTAAGAGTCTCTTGTGGTTTGTCTCCCTCTCTGGTTTCATCTTGTTTTATTTTTCCCTTTCTTCCTATATGAGCCTCTCTTTTTTTTCTTAAATTCCAGATATGAATAATATCATATGATAATTGTCTTTCTCTGATTGACTTACTTCACTTAACAATATACCCTCTAGTTCCATCCACATCGTAGCAAATGGCAAGATTCCAATTTTTTGATGCCTGAGTAGTATTCCATTGGCTGTATCCATTCATGTGTCACTGGACATCTGGGCTCTTTCCATAGTTTGTCTATTATGGACATTGCTGCTATAAACATCAGAGTGCATTATATTTGTATCCTTTGCATAAATACCTAGTAATACAATTGCTGGGTCATAGGGTAGCTCTGTTTTCAATCTTAAGGAACCGCCATCCTGTTGTATAGAGTGGTTGTACCAGCTTGCATTCCCACCAACAGTGTAACAGGGTTACCCTTTCTCTGCATCCTCACCAACATCTGTTGTTTCCTGACATTCAGAGTAACTACTAAAAGATTTGAATTTAGTGCTATTGTATTTCCTATAAAGTTACTGTTTCTGCATATTGTCTCTGTTCCTTTCTGGTATGTGTTACTTTTAAGCTCTCTTTTTCCTTAGAGGACCCTTTAATATTTTTTGTAGGGCTGGTTTAGTGATCACAAATTCTTTTAGTTTCTGTTTGTCCTGGCAGCTTTTTATCTCTCCTGTTCTTTTTTTTTTTAAAAGATTTTATTTGTTTATTTGACAGAGAGAGACAGAGAGGTCACAAGTAGGCAGAGAGGCAGGCAGAGAGAGAGAGAGAGGGAGAAGTAGGCTCCCCGCCAAGGAGAGAGCCCGATGTGGGGCTCGATCCCAGGACCCTGGGATCATGACCTGGGCCGAAGGCAGAGGCTTAACCCACTGAGCCACCCAGGCGCCCCTATCTCTCCTGTTTTGAATGACATCCTTGCTGGTTAAAGTATTCTTGGCTGCATATTTTTCTCATTTAGCACCCTGAATATATCATGCCTCTTTGTTCTGACCTGCCAGGTCTCTGTGGCTATGTCTTCTGCCAGTCTAATGTTTCTACCCTTGTAGGTTAAGGACATCTTGTCCCCAGACTGCTTTCAAGATTTTCTATTTGTCTCAGATTTACAAGTTTCACTGTAATATATCAAGGTGTTGACCTATTTTTATGGATTTTGAGGTGCGTTCTTTGTGCCTCTTGGACTTGAATGCCTGAGTTCTCCACTATAATTTGCTCTGATAAACCTTCTGCCTCTCTCAATCTCTCTCTCCTCTTCTTCTGGGATCCCAATTATTCTAATATTGTTTTGCTTTGTGGTATCACTTGTCTCTTGAATTTTACCCTCCTGATCCAATAGTTATCTCTCCTTTTGTCAGCTTCTTTAATCTCCATCATTTTGTCTTTTGCCTCATTTATCCTAGCAGCTAGAACCTCCTTTTTTGATTGCTTCTCATTAAAGCCTTTTTTATTCCAACCTGATTAGATTTTAGTTCTTTATTTCTCTAGAAAGGGATTCTCTATGTCTTTTATGCTTTTTTCAAGCCTAGCTAGTATCTTTATAATCTTACTTATTATTCATTTTGACATCTTACTTATGTCCATACTGATTAGATTCATGGCAGTCAGTACTGCCTATTGTTCTCTTTCATGAGGTGAGTTTTTCCTGTCTTGTCATTCTGTCCAAAGAAGGATAGGTGAACAAAAGAACAAAATACGAAAATGGCAACAATGACCCCTGAGAAATATACCCTAAACAAATCAGAAGAGACCCAAAACCAGAAAAAAAAAAAAAGAATATTATCAGACAGGTGAACAGAATAGAGCAATGTGTGTGTATTTGGTCTATTTGTTAGAAAACTAGATCCCAGCCATAAAAAACGGAAAACTTACTTATGTACAAAAATAAAATTAAGTACAATGAGAGGATAGACTATAACTGCAAAAATGAAAATTAAAAGGCAAAAAAAAAAAAAAGAAAGAAAAGCAAAGAAGGAATAAACAGACAGGTGAGCAGATCAGAGCAATGCACTGTGTCCTGGTCTGTTTCCTAGAAGAAACTGCAACCCAAAATTGTAAAGAAAGAAAAATACATATATACAAAATAAAATTAAATACATTAAAAGGATAGATGCAACTGTAAAGATGAAAATTTAAGAAGACTTTAGAAAAAAAAGAAAAAAGAGAATATGATCAGAAAGGTGAAGAGAATAGAGCAATACAATATATCGTGGGTTGTATTTTGTTCTGTTTATTAGAGGAAACTGCATCCCAAAATTGTAAAGAAAGCAAAACTTAGGTATATATAAAAATAAATACAATGAAAGATAGAATGTAATTGTAAAAATGACAATTTAAAAAGATTTTTAAAAAAGAGTTGATAAAATAAGAAATTGGTTGAAAAAAGAAAGAGAAAAACATTAAAATTGAAATATTAAAGAAACATGTAAAAAAAAAAAAGCATGAATTCTGTATACTATTTTCCCCTGGCACTGCAGTTTTGCAGTTCTGTGTGGTCAGTAAACTTGGTCTTATCTCGATCTTGATGCTGATCTTCTGGGGGAGGGGAATGTTGTGCTGATTCTTAGGTGTCTTCTCCCCAGGTAGAATTCCACTGCCCTTACTAGGGGTCCAGGCTAAGTAATCTGCTCTGGATTGCTCTATGTGACTTTCAGCCCCTGAAGGCTTTCCACACCACTCTGGAGGATGAGAATGAAAATGGCTGCTTCCCAATCTCCAGGACCAGAGCTGAAAGCTCACACCTCCCAACTCCTCACTACACTCTCAGGGAAAGTCAATCAGTCACTCTTGTCTCTCTGGTCCACCCTCTGTGCTCAAGCATTTGAGCATCTGTGATGAAGCATTTCTGTCTCTTCTATGCAATTCAGTTTCCAAACCCTGACAACTCCTGCAACATGCGCCCGTGTTATTCCTCCCAGGGTTGGGATAGGGGTCTCGCCATGGCTCTGCCATTTGCTGGGCCCTAGCTCAGAGAGTGGTCACCTCATCATGCCATGGTTCATGGTTTATGGCAACACCAAACTGGCTCACTGATTGCAACTGGCGTCCCCATTCCAACTCCTGAGAGCTCTGCCATACTCAGGCACCCTGGGCCTTCATGAAACCAGAGATTAGAGACCACACTGTCCCACCTAGGATTTTGTCCCACTTTGCCAGCGAGCGACTTTCAGGCTGGGAAGTCCCTCACCAGAGCAGACTTTTAAAAGTTCTGATTTTTGTTCTGCTGCTATTTCACTTTCCTGTAGCCAGCTGATGGAGGTTCCCTCCCTGCAAGGTTTATCTCCCCATATATTGCCTCAGATTTACTCCACATGACCTACCTTGCAGAAAAGTAGTCACTTTTCTACTTACAGAGTTTCAGCTCTTCTTTTCTGATTTCTGGTTGAGTTTGCTTTTAATATGGACTTCCAATTGAAACATGCAAATAACTTGAAAGATTTCAATATGGAGATACTATCCTACACTAATAGAAGTTATACACACATGCCTCCTTTTATTGTACTTTACTTTATTGCACTTCACAAATACTGTGTTTTTTTCCAAACTGGAGGTTTGTGGCAGCCCGACATCAAGCATTTCTATCAGCACCATCTTTTCAACAGCATTTCTTCACTTGTGTCTCTGTGTCACAATTTGGTAACTCTTGCAGTATTTCAAACTTTTTCATTATTATTGTATTTGTCATGGTATCTGTGATCAGTGGTCTTTGATGTTACTATTGTAATTATTTGGGGGCACCATGAACAGCACCCATATAGGACAGCAAACTTAACTGATAAATGTCACTTGTGTTCTGACTCCTCTAACCAGCCATTCCCTTGTCTCTTGCCCTTGGGCTTCCCTATTCCCTAAGATACAACAGTACTAGAATTAGGCTAGTTGATAACCTGTAATGGCCTCCAGGTCTTCAAGTGAAGGAAGAGAGTCTTATGGTTTCTCAGTTTAAATCAAAAGCTAGAAATGAGTAAGCTTGGTGAGGAAGAAATATCTAAGGCTGAGATAGGTTGAAAGTTGGCCTTTTACACTGAACAGCCAAATTGTGAAAGCTAAGGAAAAGTTCTTGAAAGAAGTAAAAATGCTACTCCAGTGAACATGCAAATGGTAAGAAAGCAAATAGCCTTATTGCTTTTATGGGGCGAGTTTGAGTGGTCTATATAGAAGATCAAACCAGCCATAACATTTTCTTAAGCTGAAGCCTGATCCACAACAGGGCCCTACCTCTCGTCAATTCTCCAAAGGCTGGAAGAGGTGAGGTTCCTCACCTGCAAAAAAAAAGGTTTGAAGCTCGAGGAGGTTGGTTTATGAGGTATAAAGAAAGAAGCTGTCTTTATGACATGAAAGTGCAATATGAAGCAGTAAGTGCTGATGTAGAAGCTACAGCAAGTTCTCCAGAAGATCTGGCTAAGATCATTAATGAAGATGGTTCCACTAAGCAACAGATTTTTTATGTAGATGATAGCCTCTATTGGAAGAAGGTGCCATCTGGGACTTTAATAGCTAGAGAAGTCACTGTCTGCCTTCAGAGTTTCAAAGGATAGGCTCTTGTTAGGAGCTCATGCAGCTGTGATTTTAAATTGAAGCCAGTGCTCATTTACCATCCCAAAAATCCTAACACTCTAAAGAATTAAGCTAAATCTACTCTGTGCTTTATAAATGGAACAACACAGCTGGATTATAGCACATCTATTTACAACATAGTTTACTGGTGTTTTAACCCCACTCTACAAACCTACTGCTCAGAAAAAAATAATTGCTTTCAAAATATTATTGTTCACTGACAGTGCCTCTGGCACTTCACAAATGTCCCTGGCCTATACACACACACACACACACACACACACACACACACCTCCTTTGATGGAGCCGCACAATAAGATTGATGCTCTTTTCATGCCTGCTAACACAAGATCCATTCTGCAGCCCATGGATCAAGGAGTCATTTTGACTTGAGAATCTTCTGATTTAAGAAATACATTTGTAAAGCTTATAGCTGCTATAAGTAGTGGTTCGTCTGATGGGTCTGGGTAAAGTAAATTGAAAACCTGGAAAGAATTCAGCATCCTAGATGCCATTAGGGACACTCGTCATTCATGGGAAGAGGTCAAAATATCAACATTCACAGGAGTTTGGAAAAAGTTGAGTATCTCTCGTGGAAGATGTAGAGGTGTTCAAGGAAGTCATTTCAGTGGTAAAATACCAAGAGAACAAGAAATTAAACCAGAGCCAGAAGATGTGACTGAATTGCTGCCATCTCATGGTAAAATTTTCCAGATGAGAAGTTTTTGTGGCCATCAAAGAAGTGGCTTCTTCAGAAGGACTCTACTCCTGCTGAAGATACTGTGAAGATTGTAAACAAAAAGATTTTAGAATTTTTCATCAACTTGATAAAGCAGTGGTGGGGTTTGGGAGGATTGACTCCAATTTTGAAAAGTCCTACTATGGGTGAAATGATATCAAACAGTATCACATACTACAGAGAATCATTCATGAAAGACAGTCAATCAATGCAGCAGACTTGTCTTATTGTAACAGATTGCCATAGTCACCCCAGGTTTTAGCAACCACCAGCCTGCTCAGTCAGCAGCCATCAACTTTGAGGAAAGACCTTCCACCAGCAAAAAATTACCACTCAGTGAAAGTGCAGATGATGGTTAGCATTTTTTTAGCAATAAATTATTTTCTAATTAAGGTACGCACATTGTGGTTTTTTAGTCATAATGCTATTGAACCCTTTGTAGGTTACAGTATAGTATAAACTTTGATGTGCACTGGGAAATCAAAAATTTCACTTGGCTTGCTTTACTCTGATACATTATTGCTGCAGTCTGGAACTGAACCCACAATGTCTCCAAGGTATGCCTGTAACTAGAATGTGGTCTGTGATTACCTTATCTATAAAATCATGCTGGGCACTGGGCACCCAAGCTTTAAACCCAAGGGCTTAAGAAGAAAATGACCAGAATGGTGGAAATTTTTAAAAATTCCTTTTAGTGCTATAATTGTTTACAAGTATTTGAACGTTTCTCATATGAATGATCTGATTTTCTTACTTGGGAAGACCTAATGTAGTAGAATGGGACATCTGGATAAATGTTACAAAAAGGAGTAAAATTAAACTTTCTAATAGGACTCTTCAGAATACCTTAGCATCTAATAATGTTCTCCATCAGAAGTAGTTAAGCATTAAAAAAAAGTGTTTAGGTGTCAGCTGGCCAAGTATTCAGCAGTAATATGCCCATAAGTATTGAAACGTCAAATGGGTAGCTTGATGAGTTTGAAGTCTGTTTGGGTTCTGAAATTATCTGTTACAGCCCCTCAGAAGAGTTAATACATTAGTTTTGTTACCTTACAAAAGGAATGGTGAACCCAAGGTATTTTTGAGAGTTATATTAATATCTCTGCCGTTCCTGTTTTTTTTCAAAATTAAAGCCTAGTGTTTAGGATACTGTTTGAAAAAGGACTATATATATCTTATATCCACTAAAATTCTTTTGAGTACAAATTGTCTAGGAATATTTGAACTCATATATTATGAGAGTATCATATTTATTTTTTGTATATAATGAAACCCAAGGAAAAATTCCTTTATTTTTCAGAGGTTAAGTTTTTAATACTCAAATACATGATTCTGACTTCCATTGTATCAAAAATTAGAATAAATGTGTTTCAGTCCTTACATGGATTGTGATTTCCCTGAGTCATGCTTAATCAGCTAAAGCTTCAGACATGCCTATACACAGTTTTCTAGTCAGGCGTAATTATATCAACTTCATTTATGTTAAAAGTTTTTCTTTGTGAAATTCCTTCTTTTATGGTTAAATGTCCTATGTTATTATAAAGAAAATGTATGGAAGTAGTATGCTACTTTCAAACATGAATGAAAAAAAGGGTTTTTACTCAAGGACTTTAATTTTTCTACAAAAAAAATTACTTTTCTCAGGCATATATAAGACCTTTGTGTCTAGCAATTCAAGTTCACCACTTTAATAATAAATAACAAATGTCCATCTTTCAAATACATAAACAATTATTATCTCATGTTCTGTTGCTTCTGAATCTGCACACACTTTGGGGATTCTTTCTACCAAAATGAGGAAGTTTTAAAACTCAATGGGAACAGAAGAACAAGTTGAATATACTGTTGATTTTGGGAGCCTACATGAGAGGTCTGTATATGAATCTAAATAGAAAGCTTGCAACCCAGAATTAATGTTAATAGTATTTTTTAAGTTATGGTCATTTTAACTGTTTTAAAATATATATTCCATGTTTTGAAATATATTTGGAATCATTTTCAGTCCATAAACATTTTTAAATGAATATTACTTGAAATTATTTTCAGCCCCTACAATTTCTCTGGTAGTAGCAGGATTTTGTCCTCACTCTTTTACTCATAGAAGGTAAGAGAGCGAATAGGGGATCTGGTAAGTAGAGCTTGTGATTTTTGTGTCATACTGGGCTAGTTTAAAGCTTCATGTGTAGCAGCTGTCCAGAATATCCATTCAGTGCTTTATTTCCAAGAGTAGAACAGTTTTTGACATGTCTCCCTTATTCTACCTTTTTTCATATTCCTATATTATATCTTTATCTGCCTTTTATCTCCTGTTGGCTTCTTCAGCAGGCAAGTAAATGAGTCATTTGCAAAACAAACTTAATGAAGTAAAGATACTAAGTTTGAAATAAAAGCTTTGGTATTGCAGTTAAACTCTTTTTCTTATAAATTACAATAACTTTATTCATAATATTCTTAGTTTTCATGGTTACACAAAGTAATCCGCATCATTCATACATACATCAAATTTGAGTGGAAATATTCTAACTCAGTCCTAAAATAAGTTAGCTCTTTTGTCTTACTTCTTTATGGAAGAAAGAATAATACAGTTAAGTTTCTTTCTTTCTTTTTTTTTTTTTTTTTTTAATGTTAGGCTCCATGCCCTGCATTGGGCTCTGTGCTCTGTTTGGAGTCTCTTTGAAGTTCTCTTTCTCCCTTTCCCTCTGCCCATACACACATACACACACACACATATACACACACTCCCTCCTTGATATAAATCAATAAAATCTTAAAAAAAGAGAAAGAGTCGGAGGCTTGAACCACCTAGGCGCACCAGGTTTCTACTTTGTAAGTGAAATTTTTTAGTATCTGATTTTTTTTTGTTTGATAATTTACAGAATACTCTCATTAATGGACCTCTCTAATAACTTCCAAAATTTAAAAAATTATCTTTTCTTTGTTACCTAATTTCTTTTATTCTTTGCAGAATTCTTTTTGCCCATAGGTTCGCTTTGTTTATACTGAAATAGTCTAGCCTTATGTTGTTCTAAAATTTTCTCTTTGCCTCTGAGCTGCTATTCCATCTAACATATATCCGTCCATTTGCATAGGATTATATCTCAAGCGGGACTCATTACATCTTAGCTTTGTTTTGTTTTGTTTTGTTTTGTTTTTTTCCAGTAAAGGCTTTGGAATTAGTGGTAATATAGTGTTCATGAAAGCTTTAAGGAATTTATTGTGGAGATGTAAAATATCTATTCCTTTTTAGTCTAGACTAAAGGCTCTGAAAGGAACTGATAAGAAACTCTCATATTGACATCACAGTGTATGAATTTTATTTTATGCCACCTTTCCTCAGTCTTCCTTTTTCTTTATTAGGTATTAGTCTGATCTGACATTCCTTCTCCCACTAGGAACAGTGCCCAGGGAATCCTTGAGCCATTCATGGATAATTCATTGCTTATAAAGGTACTGGTTCTAAAATGATATGCCAATTCTTCACCTCAAAAGAACGTATCTTGAATATTTTTGTGCAGCTCGTCAAAACATAGACACACACACACACACACACACACACACACACACACACACTGAGCAATTTGATACTGTTTTCTGTCAGTCTTTTTTCCTAAAGAACCAAGCACTTCTGTGGTTAAAAAAAGGATATGCAAGTCTATATCAAGAGAATTAATGATGAGTGCCAATGTTGTTATCTGAAATTTTGTGGGACAAAACATCTTTATATAATAATGAACTAGAATTGTCAGCATATTTTGTTGGTAAATGGAAGAATTGCTATAGAGAAGTGCTCTTTCCATACCTGCCAACATAAACCTCTTCTCAATCCTGAATAATTGAATGATTGTCACTTTCAGAGCATCAGTTCCCTTTGTATCTTATAAAATCAGCAGTGTTCTCATATTCTGTCTTGGTTCATATTCTTTTTTAGCTTCTTCCAGATTTCATACATGCACAGAATCTACAAGAATGGTACAAAGAAATTCTATACAGTTGGCCCTTGAACAACAAGGTTTGAGCTGCAGGAGCCAATTTATATGCTGTTTTCTGGTAAATACAGTACAGTACTGTAAATGTATTTACTCTACCTTATGAAGTTTTTAATAACATGTTCTTTAGCTTACTTTATTGTAGGAATACAGTACATAATACATAAAACACGCAAAATAATGTGTTACTCAACTGTTTGTTATCAGTAAGGCTTCCAGTAATAGTAGCCTATTAGTAGTTAAGTTTTTGGGGAGTCAAAACATACATGCAGATTTTCAACTGCACAGCAGAACAACCTCTGTGTTGTTCAAAGGTCAACTGCATTTCCTTTATCTAGATTCACCCTTTTTTTTTTTTTTAGATTCACCCTTTTTTAATATTTTGCTACATTTATTTATCTTTCTTATTCTTTCTCTTCTCCCACCCGAGCACATACACACACACACAGAGACATGTAAATTTTTTTTTCTGAATGGTTTAAGAAATTGAATGGATGATAGGCTTTCACTTCAGAGTTTATTTCCTAGGAATAAGAATATTCTTATATATAACCACAGTACACTTACCAAATGCAGCACAACATTGATAGCAATACTTTCATCCATTTTTTGTCAGTTTTCCTGGTAATATCTCTTTATAACAGTTTTTTTCTGGCACAGGATCTGATTCAGATTCATGTATTATGTTTAATTATGTCTTTTCTTTCTTCTTTAATCTGAAACAGCCTTTAGAGGTTGGTTTTTTTTTTCTATTTCATTAATTTTATATACACAACCCCCATACACACAGATGACCCT